>NW_016107489.1:3383492-3434380 GCF_001604975.1 Cebus imitator
AAAAAAAAAAAAAAAAAAAAAAAATTTATTCAATCAAGCTGCCCTATTTGCAACCGTATAAACTTAAAAATATTTAAGGATGCCAAAATTTAAAAATATTCTCACATATAAACAGTAACTTCAAAATTTTAATAACAAAAATTACATTGATTAGAAAAAGCATACTTCATTGTGGTGGTGTGCATTACATTTCTTCACTTCTCTTTTCAATATATATAAATATATTCTTTAAAGTGTAGGTTGTAATTTTTGTTTGTATTTTTAACAAAATCAGTTGGAGGTTTTTAATCAAAATATTCAGTGAATGGAGACCCAAAAGCTCCAGCTTTTCAAGTTTCAGTGAATTGTATTTATTGAGGACAAAGTTAGCAAAATAATAATAATGACAATAATAAGTTAGTCTGTACAAAAGCAAAGGAGGAACTAAAAACGTGAATTAGTTATTAAATAATTATACTTATTGTAGTTTTATAATTGAATTTTGAAATATATAAATGAGAGAAAGATTTTTCAAATTGGAGAACCTATTTTAATTGAATGTGTTTATACTTGCTACTGAATGAAATAAACATTTCTGCAACTTCACAGCATTTAAATTTGGCAGGTCCTTAAAAAAATTGCAACGAAGAACATGTATGATAAATTTTTCTTGTAAATACAATAGTATGAAAAATGTTTTAAAATAAAGGCAAAAAGACAATAGCATGAATACATTTCAGCTAATGTATTAACACATTTCACTTAGCAAAAATGTAAAAATTAGAATATAGAGGATAATTTGCCTTGCATTGACTATGTAGATCAGCACCAACTGAAAAAATATTTCTCAATTAAAAGTTATATTTATGTAAGAGAAATATATTAATAATATTTAAACATATATCCTAAAACCATATAAAGAAGTTGAAAGATCCTAAAACCATATAAAGAGGTTGAAAGAACTATAAAATCCAATGTTAATAAAGATTACAAGAAACTTTATGACAAAATTTTAATTAATAAAACTATCTTATTAAAAGCCATCTTTACCTCCCCCCAAATTGCATAATATTAATAATAAATTAGCCAAGAAATTGAAATATATAAATATATTTAAAAAATAATCATAGTATTAAACAACATAATGTATTTTAAAATATATATTTTGCTTTAATTTCCATGTTTCTTTAAGAAAAAATTAATAGTGAAAATACTTTATAATAGAGTATGCATTTTATCACTCTCTTCTTTATACAATATCTTGGTTTCAGAGGTATGTTACACAGTTATGCAAGCTGTTGAAAATAGAAGGTGCTTAAGAGTTAGGCAAAGGAGGATGTAACATAGACTGAGGTATTTCATGATAGTTTCATGTATATTTGATCTGAAAATTTCATACTTCCTAAGAATTTGCTATTTTGGACTATGGCAAATGTTTAAATTCTTTTTCTTTTAGTTTTATTTCATCAAAACCTTCTTCATATCTTACTAAACATTAGTTGTGGTACTCATAAATTAGATGTTATGGTCTGGATCCATTTTGCAGTAAACCTACAATTATTAGTATTTCATGTAGAATCTGCCCTATACTCTTATGCTTCTTGGTAGAAATGAAAGGAGCAGGAGAAAAAAGCATCATATGTCACACAGTAATCTGCCCAGTACTATAGTATTCCCTTGTACAAGATGACAATTTGGATATATTGTTTTGGCACCTGGTTCCTGACGTTTTTTCAAATATTTGAAATCATTCCTAACTTGGAGCAGGGAAAGGGAGGCTACTTTGATACCCTGCCAAGGCAAGGGAGATGACTTCTTTTCATTAAGCTGGAAGGCAAGGGTACGTTGTAAAATTCCTTATACTACCATGGACTAATCTCCCTGAAATAGGTGGATTGAACACTTACTGAGTCCCTGATAGATGTGTGGAAAAGTCCCTGGAATTCCTGGTTAGTAAGGTGATGAAACCAAGACTCAGAATGTTGAGTGGAGGTGGCATGACCTAATCCAGAGACTGCCACATGGTGGCAACAGATTATTGCAATCATACACAATTTAAAGTGCTTTACAATATGCAGAGCAGGATCCATTCATAATCCCATAGATTTGAAAAATAAGATTGAGGACAGGTCTTTTACTTTAACCCAAGCCCAAGTCTAATGTGTATTAACTACTCCTTTTCAATAAATTGCAAAATACTTGGATTATCAGATCACTATTCATGCTTTCAGAAGGAACTAGCGTATTTCTTGTACTTTGTTGTCCTTTGAAACTAGGTGCCTAATACAGTCAATGCTCTTGCCATATACTAAGTTATCCTTAAATTTGAAAATAAGAATATTTACATGTTCTCATCAAAACATAGCTGTTAATAGATCTCAAAAATAATTATGTCAATCAGTAGGTTTCCTTTTTGTTTTTCTCCAAGACATCAGACAAGCAGCTTGACTTTTCTTCCCCAATGAATTGAATAAATTGAATTATAATAAATCTGAATAAATTTGAGGGGTTTTCAATCACCACCTCATTTTGTCAATAGATACTTTAGTTTTAATTTTGTTTTTAACAGACCAGGTTATATTACTTGGGCTCAGTTACAAAGAAAACTGCCTTGTGGATAAAATGGAATATCTAATTTAAATGCATTTGTGGATATAATTAAAATATTATACTATGCCTTTATATAGCTGTAGTTTTTGCATCAATATTTTTAACCTGAAGGTTGTAACTAATTATATATAATTGGGTTTGCTTCTATTAAAATAATTAGATTACAGTGATGCAATTTAAAATGTGTGTATGTGTATTTTAAAATTAATTTTTAGCAATTAGCTTCTTCATAGATTCTATCAGCACAGTAATTTGAATTTTTCTTCCAGAAAGTTACTGATACTACAGGTTTGAGACTGTTTTGTTTGAATTGCTGTTTGTTGAAGCAAAAACTTTCTGCACTTGGCACACAGCTGAAAAACTCTGACTTGGACCACATTCAAATATACTTTATAAATATTAATATCAAAATACAATTGTCATTCTCTTCTCCAAAGCTGATATAATGATATTCTTAATTGTTTGTTTTCATATTGGCAAAACATAAAAAATAAATAACTCCTGCATTTGTGCCACAACTGTGTTTGCAGTCTTTTGTCATGACACCTGCAACACCTTATGTTTCTTATTGTACCGTTCTTGGAGACACTTAATGAATTCTCAGACAGACAGACACACATACATACCACTATACTAGGTTTAATCAAGACAAAAAAACTAGATTGCCTTAGTTCTCATTTTTCAGCAGATCATATTTACCCTGTAAAATTATGTGGTAAAATAAATACCAAGATTCCCACATCAAAAACTCTTAATAGAATAAAATACATCTTTGCATAATAACCTATTTATTTTATCTCCATATTTACAGTTCATTAACTATATCTACTGTTCAACCTTATTTTTCCATACTTTCTAAAATGTACTCTCCAC
Organism: Cebus imitator; assembly: GCF_001604975.1. NCBI lineage: Eukaryota > Metazoa > Chordata > Mammalia > Primates > Cebidae > Cebus > Cebus imitator. The sequence continues at coordinate 3,386,955 of NW_016107489.1, forward strand.
TGCAATTTGACTACTCTCATCATTTCCTTTATAATCTGTTAGTTTGTGTATTATTTTTTAGTCTACTTCCTATGCAACATGTGGGGCAATCACAGAAAAAATAAAATAAAAGGCTCTCATATTACTCAAACTCAAAATAGGAGTTTTGGTTTCATCTCTGTTTTTTATGTATTTTGTTAAATTTGATGTGTTCTCCAGTTATCTTATCATCCTCCATAAACCCAGAATGATAACACCATCTGCCTCACATTGATGGGGCAACGGATTGGGAGGTGCTGAGTAAACCCTCTGACTTCACAAATACCCTCTTTCTACTGTGCATTTATAAGCAATTATAGTTTTATATTAGAAACCTGCATTGTTATTGCTGTTGTGGTAAGACTAAATTCAATTCCGCAAATATTTATTACAGCTCTACTCTTTGCCAGGTAGTATTCAGAGTGTTGGAGATGTAGTAATGAGCAAAACAAGAAGTATATATCTCTCAGAAATTATATATTAGAGGTGGGGAGACAGGATTGAATATGCAATGAAATAAAGATAATTTCATATAGTGATCACTGGTATAGGGACATCAAGTAAGGTGATGTGATTGAGAGGGTCTGGAAGGAAGCAGGGCTGGGGAAATTGCTCTTATATATGGATGATTATGTCATAAAATTACAGTGAATCCACAAATAATTTTTGTCATTTTTAAAACTAAATTTAAAACATGTATTTACTCTTATTACAATCTATTGTAGGCAAAGCATAAAATGTTTTTGGCTTATTGAGGCTTATTATATATAGTTAGGAATGAGCACTTGAAATAAAACCTTCTTTAAAATCAGGTAGATCTTCTTTCAATGCCAGATTTCTATTCTATTCCTATTCAAGCAGTCAAGTTTTAAATTTATAAACTGGAGGAAGCTGCAAAGCAACTGGCAAAATACTGAGCCAGAACAGATACCTGACAAGTTCGTTTTCTTATATTTATGTGTTTAATTTTCATGGGTCGCTAAAGTCTTTTTATTCCTTTAGTTTCCATGAATGGCTACTATTCTATTATTTTTAGTATTGTCCTTATCTGATACATAAATCTCTTTCAAAACCTTTAAGTTATTTTGATTCCAAAATCACTCCCACTCATGGACATTTAATTTCTGTTTAAATACATCTACTAGTAAGAAGGCATCTCCTATAACTTCTTAGTGGTTCATTGAGTTCTGTTTGATGTTCAGAATAGGAGTCAAATGCATGGCAATTATCACTAATTGAAGATAGATTATTATTATTACTATTATATATTACTTTTGACATGTTAAACCATATCAAAAAGTGTTTCGTTCCCTCCAAATCTCATGTTGAACTGTGACCTCCAAGCTAGAAAGTGGGCCTAGCCGGGGGTGTTTTGGTCATGGTGGGGGATTCCTCAGGAATAACCTGGTATCTTCCCCCATGGTAATGAGTGTGTTCTGGCTCTGTTAGTTCACATGAGATCTGGTTGTTTAAAAGAGTGGCACTTCCCCCCAACACTTGCTGTCTCACCATGGCGTACGCTGGCTAACATTTTGCCTTCCACTATGGTTATAAACTTCCTGAGGACTTTACAAGGAGCACATATGGGTTCCATTCTTGTATAGCATGCAGAACTGTGAGCCAATAAACCTCTTTCTTTATAAATTACCCAATGTCAGTATTCCTTTATGGCAACAAAAAAGAGTACTAAAATAGTAACTAATATTATATTGTAAATATCAAACGCTTATCTAATGTTATTAATAGCATATTAACTGAATGTGGTATTTCAGGCTTGTATTAATGTTTACCAGTTGACTGTATGACACTTTCTACCATTTAAAGACACGTGTGTTTCTGATGGAGTTAATGGTAGATGATGGGGGAAAAGCTAAGGAGAAAGAAATTCTTTTTTTTTTTTTTTTTTTTTTGAAAATCATCTATTGTTTTAGTAACTGCTGTATTTGAAAACCATGACAGCCAGTTCCTTTGTTCAAGAACATTTATTCCCATATGTCTTGTGGTCCCACATCATAAAAATTACCTATTGGAAGAGTTATTGCTTCAGGCAATAATGAGACCATAAATCTGTTAGCCTCCCTTAAGGTCCCTGGAAACACACAAGAGCTGTTGGGGCTATTGCTTCCCTGAAAAGTGTAAAATCATCATTTTTGTTGATATTCATTTAAATCAGACAAGTTTCTCCACTTGGGGCAGAATTGCTTTGATAGAAACTCAATCATGAGGCCTCTAACCCACAGCAGTTGGAGACACTTTGATTGAACAAAGCAATTATGTTCCTGAAAATAAGATTGCTTGACAAAGAACATCCAAAGTGCATATTATATGGAGCTTGCATTTGGAGATCACTTTCACTCTTGGCAAGTAAGAACGTTTGACAGTTTTCTCTTTAAATTGTAAACTCTAGCAGAGATGATGTGGAAGAGATGTATTAGTAGTGTGTGTGTCTTCTTACTGCTTCTTAATTTCTATAGTAAAAGACATATATTTTCATCTTATCAAAATAGGAAAACTCAGCAGTAGAATAATAGGAAAATAAATAGATTTATAAAGCTGCATGATATTGGAAAGAACATTTAACTTGGAATCAGAAAAATTGGGCCCAACTTAGCATTCTAACCTTCACTAGCTGTGGGATATAGGCCTGCCTGAATCTGTTTTCTCATCTATGGAAAAAATAAAAAAGTAATAGGGAGGGTGTATCCAGTCAAGGGGCTGCCAGGTCATTGCTCATTAATTCTTGCATATTAAGGTCCTGAAATCTTTAGGATCAAAGAAGACCACAAACAGGACTTCCTTTATACAGGACTCAGCCAACATCTGTTGACATTTTGAATCTGCTCCTGATTTTTTAACCTTCTGAGTGTTTCTTTATCCAGTTTTTCAGAGGGTTTTACAAAATATGCTCAAAACCCCTCTCTTTAGCCTTGGTTTGGAGAAATTCAAAAGTTCATTAATTTTAGATATATTACTTGTGTTGGTCACTGCAGGAATACAACAGTAATAAATACAGAAAATAGAAATAAAAAAAGAATTAATAAAGTCAATATATTGAACACTTACCAATCATATATCATGTTTATTCCTTAAAAATAATGATGTAGAGTGGTGTTAGGAAACAAAGGTTTACAGATATGAGGTGACTTCCCTAAGATAAGACATATACAGTGGAAGGATGGAATTTGAATACCAGCTGTTCTAAAGGCAAAGACACTGCTTATTATTATACTATTTTGCCCAGTGGGAAGAACAATTAGAGAATCTTTCAAAATTACAATATTCGCTGTTCATAACTTCTTTTCTTAATCCAAATGACTTTGTGCTCTTTCATTCCTCAGGGCAGAGTTTACCAAACAGCTAGTCTCTTCTCTAGACAGGGATAGACAGCCATTGCTCTGTGATTCCTACTCCCAAACCTGTGTGTTATTAGAATGGTGCCAACTGAAAAAATAGGAGTAAGACAGACCTGAGTTGAACTTCCAGTTCTGGCACTTCCTAGCTGGATTTCGGGTCACTTTGCTGCATCAATTTGAGATACGATTTCCTTATCTATAAGATGTTTATAATACTTAAGTATGAAAGATAAAGATTTTTCACCAATATTAAGTGAGATAATGCATATAAATTGCCTGCTCATTTACATAAAAATCTATATTTGTTGTGGTGGGAATGTGTCCAGATGGGAACATGCCCAAGTATTATCTTCACATTCATAAAGAAGGATTCCTGGATTATGGATTTCTTCCTACCACAACTGACTCACCTGACCCTGAAAAGTTTTTGGATGGCTACATGTAGGAGTGCTGCTTGCCTCATTGGCAGAGTGAGCAGGAATATATTCACATCCGTTATCAGTGAGCATGTAATTGACATTTTGTATTATTTCAATCTTGCGCTAAAGTTTTGAGCTTGAATTCTGAAATTTTGAGACTTTTTTTTTCTTCAAATTCCCACAGATTTTATGTGGCAACAATTCCCAGTAAAATTTCATTTTTCCTCAGGACTTTGCATGATTGAAGTCTCCAGAATTAAGTAAAACTTTGATTCAACAAATCATGAAGTCCCTGGAAGTTGAGAAGTTTGGGGCCACACATGTATTGGTTCCCTGCAATATTCCAGATACTGAGTATATCAATTAGGGTACAGGCAGGTTAGAGAACACACATTAGTTACTTTATGATATAAAATTTAATATAGGCGATTATATAAACAAGTACTGGAAAACTGAAAAGGCAGAAAAGGAACCCTGTCTACGAAAATTAAGGCTTCTGCATGTCTCAGTTATCCTTGTGTCCATGGGGGTGATGCCAGGTCATTGCTCATTGGTTCCCTATGTATTAAATTTCTGAAGCTTGTATTTAGGTTCTGGGTGACACACTATGAATACCTCTTTTTTTGTGCAGGCTGTAAAATCTCAGCCTACATTCATTACTTCTTTGGATCACCTTCCACTTTTTAAAAAATTTTCTTTAGTGTTTTTTCATAGACGTAACATAAAGATAACAATTGAAAAAAGGAACTACCAACTCTAAGGGTAGAGAAAAATGAGAAAATATCAGAGTTACCCACACCTAACAATCTGTGACACAGATTTCTGAAGAAGGAGTCCTTTCCAGCTGCTAGCCTTTAGGAACCTGAAAAGGGCCCAGCAGAACTCTAAGAACAGACTTTTCCTGGCTAAGTCTGACACTTCAAATATTTGAGGTCACTGACAGCTAGAACTTGCCTCTCTGAGATAGTTAAATGAAGCAGATCCTTGGAGCATAGGAAGAAAATTGGAAGTGGGATACATTACTGTGACCAGAGTGAAGAAATATTGCTGGTGACACTAACAAACAAAACAAAACCAGCCAGTGCAAGTTCCTTCTCCTTTCTCAAGACTTCCATTTTGACCCTATCACCCCTCTCTGCAGAGTCATCTGTGGGCAATTGGCAGGCCTATCTGCAGAAAACAGCAGGGAAAGAAGTGTGGTTGGTGCAATTTCTGCTCTCTTATGGTTAGGCAGAATACAGAAGGGTGGGCCTTGAATGGAGACTCAGTGGCATACTTACTAACCAACACACTATCTTGGGTGAGTGAAGTGTAGGATGAACTGGAGAAGCTGGAGAAATAGTACTTGCCCTCAAGAGAATCTATTTCTAAAAGCTCCTGTACTACTTTTTAGAAGTTAAAACAAGGGGGAAGAGTTGAGTTCGGCATGGAAGATTTCACGAAGAAATGAAAAACTTCAAGTGGGAAAACTTAGACAATGAAGAGAGAAACAAGAGTGGCCATAATAATGTGTTCCAGATAATATACGTAGTTTATTTTCACTGGATTTACCTCACAAATTTATCTAACAATAACCAATTTTGTTTCTGGTGTCACAGGGTCACAGGAAATTGTCCTAAGGGACCAAACAAAAGACTGGACTTACCATTCCTTGGAAGGCACAAATTGTGTAGCATAAGGAATTTAGGGAATTTTGATTTCAAATTTTGCTTTTTCTAGGTCACTGAGTAGAGAAGGGTAAAAGCTCATAATTTACTAGTCTCCGTGGTTAGAAAATAAATGATAATCACACTGAGTGGATAAAAATATAAATAAAAGTTTGCTTGAGGTATTTCTCCTAATACCTAATGTAGTTGATGGGGTGATGGATGCAGCAAACCACTAGGGCATGTGTTTACCTATATAACAAACCTGCACATTCTGCACATGTACCCCAGAACTTAAAGAATAATAATAAATTAATTAATAACAATGAATAAAAAAAACTTTACTTGAAAGAATGATGTAAGAAAAATACTTATGTTCAAGAGATAAATTTAATTTATTTAACTGTAGGACTAAATTGTAATTCTTCATTTCACCTACCTCATGATCCAGACTGATGGGTGGTCCAAAAGCAGCTTCATGTGTTATGAAGACCACTTAGGCATTGATTTATCAAGGTTAGAGCCCTCAGTATAGAGTCTTAGGAGACTCAGAGGCTCTGTAGCTCAAGAAGGATATTCCCTTCTGTGCATCCTTTGTTTACACTATGCATCTAGTGAGCAATATTAACTTTGCTAGTATAATTAATATACTTAAGTATCACCTTTGTGAATTAAGAGCCCTTAAATATTTAGATATTGAATGCAAAATTATTCAAATCTCAATGCACTTTAATGAAGACATAAGTCTAATGTATCAAATTATTTTACATACTTCAAATGCCTTAAAACACAAAAAATAAATAGTTAATGCAAAAATTTTTAGAGTACCTCCTTCAAAATATCAGTTCTGTGGGTTGTTTCATTATTTTCTCTATACTAATATAATTTTATATACCCCTGAGGTTACAGTTTTATTCATTTATGTCCACTAATTTTATCAATCCCCAGATCAAACAAAATATAATCTCAAACTAGCTGATATTGCAGATTCTATTTCATTGACCTATTCATTCTTTGTTATGTCAAAGAATCTGTTTACATCTTCTAAGTAGATTGAAACCTGAGTCAGTGTTTATTGGTCTTGGATGCTTCTCAGATAAAAGTTCATTTACTAGATAAATGATACTTTCAAAGTTTATGCCTTGTTTTAGTATCTGGGGCTGACTCATCTTTAAATTCATATCAATGAAATATTGGCTAAAGAGTAGTCCACCTCAGTTTACATTTTACTTAACTATTGTTTTATAATTATTAGGGATATTCAGAAGTTTTATACTTGAGGAGATTAGTGACTGAATTTATGCTGAAAACTTTCTTCTGAGATTATACTGGTAATCTATCATTTTATTGCTTGTTGTGGCATACTATATGGCTGACTCACTGTTAGTTTAAATCACCTTTCTTGGCTAAAACAAATAGAATATAAGTATATCATAATTTAAAAATATTGTATGTATTTAAATGATGTAAGTATCCACCTACTTAATTAATTGCTTATTATGGTTTAATGTATTTGCTCTGCTTTTGTATTGAGTTTTCTTTTTCTTTTCACCCAAGTTTTGAAGTTTATTTGATTATTGTTGCATGATATAGTTCTAAAACCAAAAAAATGATTTATATGGCTATTTGGCCATTGTCATTTCTTTCTTTTTTTTTTTTTTAATTGTAATTTAGGTTCTGGGGTACATGTGCAGATCATGTAGGATTGTTGCATAGGTACACACATGGCAATGTGGTTTGCTGCCTCCATCCCCTGTCACCTACATCTGGCATTTCTCCCAATGTTATCCCTCCCCACACTCCCACTGTCCCTCCCACTCTCCCTCCCTTGGTGGCCCCCCAACAGACCCCAATGTGTGATGCTCCCCTCCCTGTGTCCACATGTTCTCATTGTTCAATACCAGCCTATGAATGAGAATATGCAGTGTTTGATTTTCTGTTCTTGTGTCAGTTTGCTGAGAATTATGGTTTCCAGATTCATCCATGTCCCTACAAAGGACACAAACTCATCATTTTTTATGGCTGCATAGTATTCCATGGTGTATATGTACCACATTTTCCTTGTCCAGTCTATCATTGATGGGCATTTGGGTTGGTTCCAGGTCTTTGCTATTGCAAACAGTGCCTCAATAAACATACATGTGCATGTGTATTTATAATAGAATGATTTATAATCCTTTGGGTATATACCCAGTAATGGGATTGGTGAGTCAAATGGAATTTCTATTTCTAGGTCCCTGAGGAAGTATCACACTGTCTTCCACGATGGTTGTAACTAGTTTACACTCCCACCAACAGTGTAAAAGTGTTCCTATTTATCCACATCCTCTCCAGCATCTGTTGTCTCCAGATTTTTTTAATCATCACCATTCTAACTGGCACGAGGTGGTATCTCAATGTGGTTTTGATTTGCATTTCTCTAATGACCAATGATGAGCATTTTTTCATATGTTTGTTGGTCTCATATATGTCTTGTTTTGAAAAGTATCTGTTCATATCCTTCACCCACTTTTGGATGGATTTGTTTGTTTTCTTCTTGTAAATCTGTTTTAGGTCTTTGTAGATCCTGGATATTAGCCTTTGTCAGATGGGTAGATGGCAAAACTTGTTTCCCATTCTGTTGGTTGCTGGTTCACTCTAATGATTGTTTCTTTTGCTGTACAGAAGCTCGGGAGTTTAATTAGGTCCCATTTGTCTAATTTGGCTTTTGTTGCCAATGCTTTTGGTATTTTAGTCATGAAGTCCTTGCCTATGCCTATGTCCTGAATGGTTTTGCCCAGGTTTTCTTCTAGGGTTTTTATGGTGTTAGGTCTTATGTTTAAGTCTTTAACCCATCTGAAGTTAATTTTAATGTAAGATGTCAGGAATGGGTCCAGTTTCTGCTTTCTGTACACTGTTAGCCAGTTTTCCTGACACCATTTATTAAACAGAGAATCCTTTCCCCATTGCTTGTTTTTGTGAGATTTGTCAAAGATCAGATAGTTGTAGATGTGTGTCATTGAGTCCACTTGTACTGAGTTTTTATACTCTAAAGTTTACTTGAAATTTTTCATATTTTATATAAACTCATGTTTTTTCATAGGTTCAACTAAATTTTATTAATTAGAATTAAAATTTGTTTATTGCTGCATACATTATTACAACTTATCTGTTGGGAACCACATTTAACTACCTCCTGTCTTTTAAGATACTGCTCAGAAAAGTGTAAAATCATTTTTGATTTCTGGCAACAAGAATATATTCTGAGTTCATCTTGCCTTCTTTTTTTATTTCAAAGCATGGGATTATCTCCAAAACGCTTAATTCTATTGAATGCAAGAGAAATTCAAAGACTAATTTCAGGGTGCTACAAATATATACCAGATTATTCTACATGAAGCTTTCTATAGGTGGAATTTCTATGATGCCAGACATTAGCGAGACACCTAGGAACATTGATCATTAAGATCATGAGTTTATATGAATTTTCTATTTTATCCACAAGTTGGTATTAATTTAAAAATATTCTGATATGAATATACACTTCCTCATCAACATGCTTGGTGAAAATCTAACATGTTGTCTCCCTTGTTCTAGGCTCAGAATGCTATGTTTGCCAGCACGTTGTGTACGGCGCCATCTCACTGTGAATGATTCCCAGTCACTAAGCTCATAATTCTAGTATTTAAAAAATCAAAATAGAGAGGTCACAGGAATGGAAATACTCACATTTACATGGTTACGGCACTTTCCCATGCAGACAGATATATGATGGAAGCCAAATCCAAACTAGAAGACTGTTCAGTGAATGTGGAATCAAAATGAGAAGAATTAGTTAGATTAGACAAATCTTTCAGTCTGGCATATATTCACAAATATATATCCACAACAGAATTAATCTTGCCAATAGGACTAACATAGATAAGTTCATAGACATAAGACCACACTCTTTTGGACAGCTCTAGAATGGTCACTGGCAAAATTAGTGTAGGTATTGATAATCAATAACCAAGAAAACACATATAAGCTTGAATCAATAATGAAAAATGTGCAAAAAGAAAAAAAAGGGTAAAACAGTACAACTGAAAAAGTTAGACCGAAAGGAGGGCAAAAAAGGTGATTCAATATTTCTTCTGCAATATGGCTTAGATATGAGAAAATTTTAACTCACCACTTAGGCGAAATTCTCCAGTGTGTTATCAGTATCAATTGTAGCATCAAGAGAAAAGTTTCTCGTTCTGGATTACACGTGGTTAAAGTCTTAAAGATCTTGCAGCTTTTTATGTTTGGCTGAACATATGTCGCAAAACTTTATACAGTGAGAATGAAAGCAGGCATGTTTGGGCAAGCATCATTTGCAACAAGATTCCGTTGTTTGTCTTATTTAGTTTTAAATTCATTTCAGATGCATCTGTTTATTACAACTATAAAATATAGTCATAGGAAATAAATAGGTGTTAATGATTGCTAATCTGTGACCAAGAATATACATAGGCCAGAGTTCAACATGATTTTAGTTTATTTGTTCAATAATTAAATAGTTAATCATTCATTCATTTGGCATTGACCTACTTGAATAAATAAGCCATCAGGCATTTCTTTAATGAGTACACAATATAAGAAGAATAAACAATCTATTCCTTAATGGATATTCAATGATAGGTTGGATAATGGAAATATGTGTATACGAAGTTGGATAGAGGCACAGAGGAGAAGTGATTACAATTAGTTAAATGCATCTGAGAAGATTCAAAGAGAAGTGTGTGTTTAAATTATAACATGAAAGAAAGATAGAGGTTACCTAGTATGGAAAAAGTAAGGAATTTCAGCGATGGAAACAGAAAATATGGCATGGTTGAGTATATACAAGTTATGCAATCAATATGTGTGGACAGTTTTGTCTGTGTAGGGGATAAGAGAGAGATGAAGCTGGAGAAGAAGACAGTAATAAGGGTTTGAAAGCCTGGCAAAACATACCGATGATCAACAGTTAGAGTAAAAATCACCCAAACTTCAAAACTCTCTAATGATATAGGCTGTAGAGCCAAGATGATAGTCCTAAATACATACATACTGTTGATAGTTGATTAAGTGTTTTTTTGTTTTGTTTTGTTTTTCGTTTTTGTTTTGAGACAGAGTTTTGCTCTTGTTGCCCAGGCTAGAGTGCAATGGCCTGATCTTGGCTCACTGCAACCTCTGCCTCTTGAGTTCAAGGCATTCTCCTGCCCCAGCCTCCGGAGTAGTTGAGATTACAGGCATGCAGCACCATGGTCAGGATGGTCTTGAACTCCTGACCTCAGGTGATCCACCTGCCTCCCTAAGTGGTGGGATTATAGGCATGAGTCACTGTGCTCAGCCAACAATGCTTTTTAACATAGCGTAAGTTTCTAATCCATATAAAATGTCTATAAATTAGGAAGAGGTAGACAATTGCTACTTTTTCACCTGACAAGGCAGTGTCACTCAGAGATTCCAAGTGAGGTGTTCAATTTCACAAAGTAATAGGGTGACCCATGAAAAATAAGCATATTATCTGACATTAAGTATTGACACTAGTATTGCCACCACTTTGCTATTAACACACCTACTACTACCTTCTGTAGGCATTTGAGGTTTTAGAGACTATTTTTGCAGATCTTAGAGTTTGCTGACTTGTAGATGAATTCTGCTCTTAGTGCTCCCTATTATCTTTTACTAACATCAGTTGTCCAGTTGTAATGCTCTAGGATTACGTCTTCCTCTGTCTTGCACTCCTGTGTCTGTAGCATTGCCTATTTGAATCACCTGAAATTCATCAAGCAACTAATTGTATATCACCTAAATGTGTGTATTATATAGCTTTAAAATAGTACAAGTGTACTGTTGTTTAGAAATGGACCCTAAGTGAGCACCCATTTCATAGATTATAACTCAAGAATCTACTGAACATGTTGCCCCCACATCCCCCAGTTACTTAAACCTAGTGACTAAGCTAGCACAGCAATCACATAGGCTATCCCAAAACAGCCGAGAGCAGCAAGGAAGCTGAGAAAGTGAATATGATGAATATATACATTGATGAATCTTTACTCCAGATAGATGGCATCAGTGTTTCCTGCGTGCCCCAACAGGTAGATTTGCCACATATGGAAAACACAGACCATTCAAGACCATGTTGCAATGCATCCCACTTTGTACAGCCCTCTCTATACAGTTAGTTTTGAGATCCTTTGCCACAGAGAAACTCTATCTTTCTTTCAATTTAGTCCTTTCAATTACATCATCATTTTTAATGATGTCTGTGTTTTAACATGAAAGCTTCTTGAAAATCATGTTGGTGGAACAGATCAAGTTGCTATTATATAACAATCTATCCTAAAGAAAATTCTAAAATGCTAACAAAAAGTTTATATACAAAAATGTTCAATGAAGTGTTATTTATGGTCATTGAAATTAGAAGAAAAAACAACTTGATTACATAGTCTATGCTTAATCAGTATCTTTTGAATAAGTAAGTTTAATGGCATGAAACATTTCTTCTTCTGGCTTGTTTATAGTGTTCACTCTATGCCTCCCTAAAAAGCCAACACCTATTATGCTATGGTATTTTAATCATCCACCAAATGCCACACTCAATATGGGAATAGGTGATACCATACTATACAGATGAAACAATATCCCTTTTAATGTGAGTCTTCTTGAAAAGACAATGGCTTATCATAGGGGCAGCAAGTATATATCATAGCCTGAACGGAGTTCTTATTCTCACACCCACAAACAATATCACTATAGTCATGAATTGAATAATAACATTTCAGTAAATGATGAAATGCATATGTGATCATAGGCCCATAAGATAATAATACCATATTTTTACTGTACCTTTTCTATGTTTAGATATACAAATTACCTAGCATTGTGTTGTAATCACTTACAGTATTCAGTACAGTAACATGCTGTACAGATTTATAGCTTGGAAGCAATAGAGTATACTATATAGCCTAGTTGTGTATTAGGCTATAGCATCCAGGTTTGCATAAGTGCATTCTATAGTGTTTGCATGATGACAAAGTTATATAACAAAGATGCATTTCTCAGAAGGTATCCCCATCATTAACCGATGCGTGACTATAATTCTAACGCTCGTTTCTGCCAAGCCCAAGTATAGCCTTTTAATTCATTGCAACAAAGGGCTCAAGGATAGACTGGTCACTAGGAGTTCCATGTATGATAAGATGGATTGACTATAAATTAGTGACTATAAGTGATACGAATGGCACATCCCCTTTCAAAACAGTTTGAAGGTGATTTTAAGATAATTTCCACAAGTCAATCACATTCAGAATTTCATGTCCATGAGACAAAGCTTTGAGCCATGACGATTTATAAATAAATTCTGGCTCTACTATTGGATGTTTTCTGTACTTATGTAAGTCATCTAACTCTTTTGGATTTTGCCTTTTTGATAAAATAATTAAAATAAATGGTGATTCTATAAAGTATTCTACAAAGACTACAAGTGTACTCTATTGCATTCTACAAAGTCATTCTACCTTTATGGGAGTCAAATAAACATGAGCTTTGGAAACTTAAAGCACTGTGCAAATGTCCGATCCCTATTTTTATCAATACTCATTTAGCAATCAGTAAATAATATGGGACTCATTACTGCGTTCCTAGATTAGGATCAAATTTTGAAGACATAAAGTTTGCTAGAATGCATACTCTGTCACTGGAGGGATTTATTTTGTGTGTGTGTGTGTGTGTGTCTGTGTGTGTGTTTCAATGTTATCATTAATTATGGTCTCTAAACTGCCTAATGGACATAGTAGTAGTTCAAACAAGTAAAGGTAAATTTTAATAAAACAAGCTGTTAGATTGCTTTATTTAAAAATCAAAGCAATCAATCTAGTCATTTGACATTATATGAAAAGACTATAACAACATTATAACATTATGTATACAATTATATATAAACAGTAAATATAAAAGCAAAAGCAAATACATAAACAATAGTAGCTTTCACTTTATTGATATAATGTGATATTATGGTTATGCTTATCTTTTTAAGCTTACCATTAAGAGAGGTAGTAAGAAGCAGGCATATTAAAATCAAATGTTCTCTTTGGCTATCACCATCTTGAACTCCCAGTAAGGTACTTTGTCTAAGGGATGCCATGTCTTTTAATTAATGCTTTATTCACTCTATTTCCCATAGCAGTGTGCATTGAAGTATGTCAGTTCAGCCATGTTTCTTCCACCTACGAGGCAGAGTTTATGTAAAGTACTGGCATTTTTTAGACTTTCTGTTGCTAAGGCTGTAACCTACAACATAAAAGTAAAATTAGAAAAACTAAAAAAAAAAACATAGGAAAATATCTTTACAATCTTGGGATGACGAAGATTGTTTAGAAAGGGAAATTATGACGAATAAAATGGCTAAAAATAGGATTTTTGGACTTTTTCAAAAATAAAAAATAATTATTATTTAATCATAAACAGCAGATTTAGAAAAATAAGGCTGTGTGTGTACATGCGTATGTGTATGAATTATAAACTTTGCTGACTGGGAATATCTATTTCTGTATAAATATTTGTATACACAATCATATATATAATATATAAAATTTCATTTAGAATATTTAAACAACTTCTACAAATTAAAAAGACAAAGAAAATGAATTAAATGCTTAAATGAGAAAACCATTTGAATATAGAAACTTCACAAAAGAAGGTATATTAAGGAAGAATAACCTCATGAAAAGATGCTCAACATGATTAATTATCAGGACAATGCAAATTAAAACCACAATGAGATCCCATTTCACACTCAGGAAAATGGCTAAAATTAAAAACACTGAAAACAAAAATTGACAAGAATAGCTGAAATTCTTGCTACTGCTGGGAGGAATATCAAACTGAGTAGCTACTTTGGAAAATTGGTGGGGTTTTTTTGAAAATTAAGAATAAGCGCCAATCACCCAGTTATACTCCTAGTTCTTTACTGAGGAAGAATGAAAATGTATGGCCATAAAACAACTCATAGAAAATGTTTATAGCAGCTCTAATTGTATTAGCAAAACCAAGACAAAAATATTAGAGCCATCCAATATCCATAAAATGGGGAATAGACATATTTATATGTGCATAATTTATAAAATGCTCAAGAAGCAAAAGTAATTTATTGTGTTACAAATTAGAAAAATGTTTGTCTGTGGAGATGGTGAAGATTAGTTGAAAGAGGCCATGAAAAATCTTTCTAAGGTAATATAAGTGTTCTATAACTTCATTATGTTGTTGGATACACATGCATATACATTTTCCAAAACACTAGCTTTAAAATTATGACCTGTGCATTTAATTATACATAAAACTATACTTTAATTTAAATAATATTACCATATAGCCATAGAAGCAGTATTGTACCAGAATTCCAAGACATACGTTGTTAACTTGACTCTGTTACTTATACAATTTTGATCTTAGAAAGTAATTCCTCTGGATCTATGTTTCTTCATTTAAGGGTTTTAAGTAATTGATTTGTAATAGCCCTTTATTTGTAGTCTCTGTGAGTACAGGAACAATATTTATCTTTTCATGACTATACCCGGAATAGCTTGTACAATGCTTGGCATATAGTTTCATGCATTTTTTTATGAATTGAATTTGATGAAAATGTCCTGTATGATTAGGCTGTTAGCTAACTAGTAATTCAGACCCCTTCTTTACACCTCTTATAGTAACTATTGTAACATTTTCCAAATTAAAAGCACTAAATATTAGTTTAATGCTGCTGCTTCTGATTCATGATTTTTTCCATTCCTCATATGTATTCAAAAAATTAGAAATTATAGTTTCTATGAGGTCAGCTCTCATAAGCATCTAAACTTTGCAAATGTATGTATGCCTGTGTGCATGTGATTCTGATCCTGAATCTAACAGCCCTTTTCACCTAATTATTCCTACTACTTAAACCACAGTAATGGCATTTCATCTTTCATATGAGGTGATGTTAACTGCAGATGAGATGATTATGATTTGGGGATGCTTTTGATATGTTTAGACAATGACAGGCCAATGAGCAGTGTGACATTTAGAAACAAATAATTAATGATCACCAATATATCTTGTCACTGAACACACTAATTAGGAAAAGAAACGTAAATCATGGCTAGAGATAGAAGGTACTGTAGAGATCGTCGGATAGAATTACTCATTCCACAGCTTCAAAGCAGAGTTACGTCATTTCCCCATGATCAGAGAGTAAGTCAGAAATAGAGGCTGTCAAGGGACTCCAGAGAGCATTCCTTCCACCAGCTGATGCTCTCTTTTTGGTTTCCTTACTTCGTGACCTCAGCACACAACCTATTATTTTACTGTTTTATTCAGTGACAATAAGTACTTGGCCTCCTTGCTTCCAGTTTGTTTCCCCAGTACATACTGTCCGTGGCAGACATAACTAGTCAATCATGGGTCTCCTCTTCAGTGAGCCTACACTTAGCTTCATCAACCCTTTCAGCAAAGCAAGACAGCACAATTTTTTGGAATAAGTTTGCAAAATAAAACCACAGTATATAATTTTGAAAAGTTACTGAAAAAACACTATTTTCTCTACTAGTGCATCTTATGGAGTATCAGGTCTATTGATAACATCAAACTCAAAATGCCTTTTATTTTAAAAATGAGTCTTCATGCATTTTTCTTCATGGAGTATACTTTTCTTGATTATTTATTAGAAATTTTGGTTCTGTGGAAGTAGCAAGTATAAATAAAATAAATTTCAAAAGAAGAGATGATCGGCTAGAAACAGATAAGGACATGCTTTGTGACGAGAGCTCCTTGAAGAATTAGTCAGTAGAATTAGCACATCTAGAGATCTAGGGAAAATATAAGCAAAGTCACAACATGAGCAAAGTCTGAGATAAACATGAGGTGGTGGTGAAAATGATCTACTCTGATGACAAAATACTGTATATGATACCAGTCTATGGGAAAATAATGGAGATTAAAACTGCAGCCATATGGTAGAAGAATGAATTCATGGGGAGAGCTTGAGTAGAAAAATGATGACTAGAATTTCCTTAGGAAAGTTAATGTAGCAAAACGTGAGAAACATGGATTGGAGTATAATGAATGAAACGTGAAATTTACGTGTGGCCATTTTCTTTTAGGCATGTAAAACAAAACAAAACAAAACAAAGCCTTGTTTTGATAAGAGCAATAACTGCCTTGTCACTGGAAGTAAAATAAGAGATTGCTTCCTGTCAGTCAGAAATTAGGCTGGCGGGGTCAGGCTCTGTGGCTCACAGCTATAATCCTAGCACTTCAGCAGACCTAAGTGGGAGGATTGCTTGAGGCTGAAAGTTTGAGATCGGCCTGGCCAATGTAGCAAGACCTTATATCTATAAAAAAAAAAAAATTAGCCAAGTGTTGTGGCGTGCACCTGTAGTCTCCGCTACTCAGGAGGCTAAGGCAGAGGAGTCAATCACATCTAGGAATTTGAAGTTACAGCATGCACTGATCACACCACTGCTCTCCAACCTGGGTGATAGAGCAAGACCTCATCTCTGAAAAAAAAAAAATGAAAAGAGAAAAGTAAAAACATTAATCTACAGGCAGAGGGCAGTGCTTAGGCAAGAAATTCCAGCCCTGTTGTGACCAGCCTTCTAAAAGTTGATTGTCTGAACACTTAGATATGTAGTCTTTCTCCTCCTCTTCCAGGCATCTGTGCTCTTTCCCCTGTGGAGAATAACTACTTTTTCATCCTGGACACCCATTGTTTGCCTGGATCACACCTTGCTGTGACCATAACCCTCAGTCAGACTCAGTCTTCTTTCAAGACTTGCAGGTCTGTCAGCTCCTCCAGCACTAGTCCTGTTTTTAGTAAGCAAGTCTAAGCCTGAGGCCTTCCTTCCCTTCTCTAAATCGTGGTGAGGAAGCAGTCGACGCCACACTAGGTCTGCGCTACAAAAAGCCCTGCCACTACTATGCCAACACACTGTGAAGGTTAGGTCCTCAAAGAGTGATTAGGGGTGGGTATATTAAAAAATAACTACTTGTATGTTTCCTGCCTTTCACAATGGGCAGTTTGATATGAAGCTATATGGGATCATCACAAATTGTGATGGGCAGTGCAGATGATATTCATTACTAGCATTTTACATTACAGGAAGCAAAGTAGAGAAAGTAAGAAGGCTTACCTAACTGAAGACCATCTGTGTTGTATTATTTCCACCAAACTTCCTGTTCTGTTCATTTCTGTACTCCTTAAGGACATGTTTTAAGAAATGTAAGAATATGTCTTCATTGGGTAAATTACTGTTTAACTACAGACTGGTAGACTGAATCAAAATGTTACAGTTTACTCCAAAGTAGTAATCCTACTATGTACTTTTGAGGCCTAAATCTTTGAGTGATTCTGAACCACTCCCACTCATCTCATAGGCTTTCTAGGACAGCTAGTGACCTGGCCAAGGGCTCTCTCTTCAGCCTTACAGCTCAACGCTCTTCAAGGGTGGTAATAAATCAACAACACTGAATTCCATGTGGCTCCAACAGACCCAGTGGCTTGTCCCCAGCCTCTAGAGTTTGTGCATGCTGCTCTGTTCTCCTGAAGTATCATTCCCAACATGCCCAATGAATAAACACCTGCGGTCTTCAGGACCAAGTTAAAGTATCTCTTCCTGGAAGACTATCTCAGAGATAATGTATATAATGGTTGTGGGCTGGTGCTTTGGAAGCAGAAAGATGAAGTTCTCACTACTTACTAGCTATGCAACTACGACTTGTTATCATTGCTCTGCACGTTACTCATTTAGAAAGTGAAGGGAAAAAATCCTTAATATATACAATATATTTAGGATTACAAGAAATAATACATTTAAAGGACTTAATACCATAGTAACTGCCCATTGAATAAAAACTCTAATTTTTGGCTAGTAGTTTAAGCAAAGCTGATTATTTTTTAAATGTATCTCATTTCTCAATTACCTACTCTTTTAAATTAATCATATGTAATTGAAATTACTTCTTTAAAACTCTGTCCCCATATTGACCTATGACTTATTTGAAAATCAGCACTATATGTTTTGACTCTTATATACCAAGCACCTGGCACCTTAGCATACTGTAGGATATCAATAAATATTTCCACCATAATTAATAATTAGATAAGTAGATAATTAAATGGAAAAATAAAAAGAATACAAACACAGAATTGTTGCTTGCCAGTTTGGCCATTTGCTTACCCTTTCTAAGTTTCAGTGTCCTCACTTATAAATTAGTTATGATAATAATAGCTACTTAATGTAGCTGTTGTACGCTTTCAAGAGGATATTGCATATGAAAAGTGCTTTGTAAATTGTATTGACCTGCACAAGAGTAATAAGTAGTATTTTTATATTTTAATTGCTGATTTTTTCATTTTGCATGATTTTCCTAGAGCGCTAAGATGTTTGGTTAAATTTTATAAAAATCTATTATTGAAGAGTAAGAAAAATGAGAATGTGCAATTAAAAGAAGGAAAAAGACAATCAAGTTTTCTTGATTATCAACCTTCCTGGGGGTAGATAGCTGGTCTTTTACTTCTTGAAAAACCTTGACCTCTTTATGCAACTTGATGCATTTCTTTCTAAGTGACTTTTCATAACGAAGTTTTAGTTTTTCTTCTATGGCAATTGAGCCATAGGAGATATTTTATTCTTAATCACAGGTCAAGGCACTTTACTTTCAAAGTGTCATGTATTCTGAAGAATAAGATCTGCATTAGCAAGAAACATGCTTTACGGAAATCACTTTTTCCTCCCTGGCAAGAATTTAAGCTTGACAGACTTGACTGATGATAGAATTTGATGAATGTATGTTGGGTTAAATTGAGCAATCTTTTCAATAATTTAGGTCAGTTTTTAAAAAACATTTTACTAAGTATAAAATGCTTACAAAGACAAAAAGATTGTTTCTAATCAAATAGCAAATTATTAACTGAGCCGAAAGATTACAACACATACTCCAGTGTTTTTTGGATATTGTTGCTAAGCATCA
This sequence comes from Cebus imitator, assembly GCF_001604975.1. Classification (NCBI taxonomy): domain Eukaryota; kingdom Metazoa; phylum Chordata; class Mammalia; order Primates; family Cebidae; genus Cebus; species Cebus imitator. Next base: position 3,406,389 of record NW_016107489.1, read on the forward strand.
AAATTACTTGAGAAGGTTACAAAGCAGATGGCAGCCCCCATAAGAATTGAAAACAACTGCTTCATTGAAAAAGTTCAGATTTTGGATTCAGATGAGTCTGAATTCCAGCGTTGCTTCGGATTAACTTTAGGCCAATTATTTAAAATTTCTGAATCTAATTTCTTCAGTTGTCAAAAGAACAAAAAAATCCTAGGCTTATTCCTAGAGCTTGTGTAAAGGTTAAGTGACATACATAAATACGTTTAACAGCAAAGTATCTGAAATAGGCCTCAAATTATGGAATGTTTCTCCATATGCTTGTGTTATCTCTTATTTCCTTGAGCAGTGGTTTGTAGTTCTCCTTGAAGAGGTCCTTTACATCCTTTGTTAGTTTTATTCCTAGGTATTTTATTCTCTTTGTAGCAATTGTGAATGGAAATTTGCTCATGATTTGGCTCTCTGTTAGTCTGTTATTGGTGTATAGAAATGCTTGTACATTTTAGTACATTGAGTTTGTATCCTGAGACTTGCTGAAGTTGCTTATCAGTTTAAGGAGATTTTGAGCTGAGATAAATATACAGTCATGTTGCCTGCTAATAGAAACAGTTTGATTTCCTGCTTTCCTAATTCAATACCCTTTTTTTTTTCTTGCCTCCTTGCTCTGGCTAGAGCTTCCAATACTATATTGAAAAGGAGTGGTGAGAGACGGCATCCTTGTCTAGTGCCAGATTACAAAGGGAATACTTCCAGTTTTTGCCCATTCAGTATATTGGCTGTAGGTTTGTCATAAATAGCTTTTATTGTTTTGAGATATGTTCCTTCCATACCTAGTTTATTAAGAGTTTTTAGAATAAATGGCTGCTGAATTTTGTCAAAGGCCTTCTCTGCATGTATTGAGATAATCATGCGGTTTTTGTCTCTGGTTTTGTTTATGTGGTGGATTATATTTACAGACTTGTGTATTTTGAACCAGCCTTGCATCCCCAGGATGAAGCCTACTTGATCGACTTGGATAAGCTTTTTGATGTGCTGTTGCAATCAGTTTGCCAGTATTTTATTGAAGATTTTTGCATCTATGTTCATCATGGATATTGGCCTGAAGTTTTCTTTTTTAGCTGAGTCTCTGCCTGGTTTTGGTATCGGGATGATATTGGTGTCATAAAATGATTTGGGAAGGATTCCCTCTTTTTGTTGTTGTTTGGATTAGTTTCAGAAGGAATGGTACCAGCTCCTCTTTGTACATCTGGTAGAATTCAGCTGCGAATCTGCCTGGACCTGGACTTTTTTGGATGGTAGTCTGTTAATTGCTGCCTTAACTTCAGCCATTGTTATTGGTCTATTCAAGGTTTCAACTTATTCCTGGTTTTGGCTTGGGAGGGTGCAAGTGTCCAGGAATTTATCCATTTCTTCCAGGTTTACTTGGAAGATTTGTATGCATAGAGTTGTTTGTAGTACTCTCTTAATCTGGCTAGTGGTCTGTCTATTTTGTTTATCTTTTCAGAAAACCAGCTCCTGGATTTATTGATTTCTCAAAGGGTTTTTTTGTGTCTCTATCTCCTTCAGTTTTGCGATCTTAGTTATTTCTTGTCTTCTGCTAGCTTTTGAGGTTTTTTTCATCTTGCTTCTCTAGCTCTTTCAATTTAGATGATAGGGTGTCAATTTTTGATCTTTCCTTGCTTCTCATGTGGGCATTTATTGCTATAAATCTCCTTCTAGACACTGCTTTAAATGTGTCCTGGAGATTCTGGTACATTGTGTCTTCATTCTCGTTGGTTTCAAAGAACATCTTTATTTCTGCCTTCATTTCATTGTTTATCCAGTCAACATTCAGGAGCCAGTTGTTAAGTTTCCATGAAGCTGTGTGGTTCTGAGTTAGTTTCTTAATTCTGAGTTCTAATTTGATTACCTTATGGTCTGAGAGACTGTTATGATTTCCATTCTTTTGTATTTGCTGAGCAGTGATATACTTCCAATTATGTGGTCAGTTTTAGAGTAGGTGCAATGTGGTGCTGAGAAGAATGTATATTTTTTGGATTTGGGGTGGAGATTTCTGTAGATATCTATTAGGTCCACTTGGTCCAGGTCTGAGTTCAAGTCCTGGATATCCTTGTTAATTTTCTGTCTCATTAATCTGTCTAATATTGACAGTGGAGTGTTAAAGTCTCCACTATTATTGTTTGAGAGTCTAAGTCTCTTTGTAGGTCATTAAGAACTTGCTTTATGTACCTGGGTGTTCCTGTATTGGGTGCATATATATTTTGGATCATTAGCTCTACTTGATGCATTGATCTTTTTACCATTATGTAATGACCTTCTTTGTCTTTTTTGATCTTTGTTGGTTTAACGTCCATTTTATCAGAGACTAGGATTGCAACTCCTGCTTTTTTTTTGCTCTCCATTTGCTTGATAAATCTTCCTCCATCCCTTTATTTTGAGCCTCTGTGTGTCCGTTCACATGAGATGGGCTTCCTGAATAGAGCACACTGATGGGTTTTGACTTTTTATCCAGCGTCTGGTTTTGCCAGACTGTGTCTTTTGATTGGGGCATTTAGACTATTTACATTTAAGGTTAATATTATGTGTGAATTTGATCCTGCCATTTTGATGCTAGCTGGATGTTTTGTCCATTAGTTGATGCAATTTCTTCATTGGGTCAATGCTCTTTATCATTTGGTATGTTTTTGGAGTGGCTGGTACTGGTTCTTCCTTTCCTTGTTTAGTGCTTCTTTCAGGACCTCTTGTAAGGCAGGCCTGGTGTGATGAAATCTCTCAGCAATTGCTTGTCCATAAGGGATTTTATTTCTCCTTCACTTATGAAGCTTAGTTTAGCTGGATATGAAATTCTAGATTGAAAGTTCTTTTCTTTAAGGATGTCGAATATTGGCCCCCACTCTCTTCTGGCTCGTAGGATTTCTGTGGAGAGATCCACTGTGAGTCTGATGGGCTTCCCTTTGTGGGTAACCTGACCTTTCTCTCTGGCTGCCCTTAGCATTTTTTCCTCCATTTAAACCCTGGTGAATCTGATGACTATGTGCTTTGGAGTTGCTATTCTTGAGGAATATCTTTGTGGTGTTATCTGTATTTCCTGAACTTGAATGGTGGCCTGGCTTGCTGGGTTGGGGAAATTCTCCTGGATAATATCCTGAAGAGTATTTTCCAGCTCGGATTACTTCTCTCCATCACATTCAGGTTCACCTATCAAATGTCGATTAGGTCTTTTCACATAATCCCATATTTCTTGGAGGCTTTGTTCATTTATTTTTACTCTCTTTTGTCTGTTCTTGACTTCCTGTTTTATTTCACTGAGGGGATCTTCAATCTCTGACATCCTTTCTTCTGCTTGGACAATTCGACTATTGAAACTTGTGTATGCTTTGTGAAGTTCTTGTGTTGTGTTTTTCAGTTCCATCAAGTCATTTATATTCTTCTCTAAGCTGTTCATTCTAGTTAGCATCACGTCTAACCTTTTTTCTAGGTTCTTAGTTTCTTTGCATTGGGTTAACACATGTTCTTTTAGCTCTGAGAAGTTTGTTATTACCCACCTTCTGAAGCCTGTTTCTGTGAATTCATCAGATTCATTCTCCATCCGTCTTTGATCCCTAGCTGGTGAGGAGTTGTGATCCTTTGGAAGAGGAGAGGCATCTGGTTTTTGGTGTTTTCATCCTTTTTGTGCTCATTTCTTCCCAACTTAGTGGCTTTATCTCCCTGTGGCTTTTGTAGTAGGTGACTTTCGGATGGGGTCTCTGAGTGGATGTCCTTTTTGTTGAGGATGAAGTTATTTCTTTCTGTTTCTGAGTTTTCCTTCTAACAGTCAGGCCCCTCTGCTGCAGGACTGCTGGAGGTCTACTCCAGGCCCTGCTTGCCTGGGGATCACCCGCGGGGGCTGCAGAACAGTAAGGGTTGCTGCCGGTTTCTTCTTCTGTTATCTTCCTCCCAGAAGGATACCTGCCAGATGTCGGCCTGAGCTCTCCTTCATGAGGTGTCTCTTTGGGTATATGGGGGTTGGGAAGCTGCTTAAGGAGACAGTCGGTCCCGTATAGGAGCTCAAGTGCTGTGCTGGGAGCTCCATTGTTCCCTGCAGAGCTGCTGGGCAGGTACTTTTACGTCTGCTGCAGTGGAACTCATAGCTGCCTTTTTTTCCCTGGTGCTCTGTCTCTAGAAGGTAGGGCTTTATTTATAAGTTCCTGTCATGCTGCTGCCTTTCTTCATAGCTGCCCTGCCCCCCATGGAGTAGCCTAGTCATAGTCTGCCAGTAGGGGTGCTGCTGAGCTGCCACAGGGTCTGCACAGCTGCTGTGTAAGCTGCCTTGGTAGTGGTGGTCGCCCTTTCCCCCACTGAGCTGGACCGTCCTGGGTCCAGCTGCACTTGCTGTGAAACGCTCAATCCAGAGCATTTCAGATTGCTTATTTTGTGGGGGTGTTACTCGCCGAGCCAGGTCTCCTGGCTCCCTCTCTGCCCCCTCCCTTTCAGTTGAATGAGTGGCTCTGTTTCCCAGGCATTCCAGGCACCAGTTGAAATGGCTGTCCAGATTTGTGTGTTTCTGTGCGCCAACCTGGCACCAGCTGAAACCGCCATGCTGAAAACTAGTGTCGCTTTTCGGCCCGGGAATGTCCTGGTCTGTGGGCAGTGAAAATTTGTTTGGAAATGCGGTGGAAACTCACCCTCTGCATTGTTTTTGCTGGGAACTGCACTCTGGAGCTGTTCCTATTCAGCCATCTTGGATCCTCCCCCCACAACCACCAACTTCTAAAGGTAACCATTATTTAAGCTCCTTTTCTATGTGTTGAATATTTTAAATCTGGCAGACAAAAACTTGCATGGAGACTAGTTTATTATTAACTACTCTATTTGCTTATTTTAATGATAGTTTTATCATATAGACCTCATACTCCAGAGACAGCTTGTCAAAGTTGATTTCAACTGAATACATAAATCTAATAAAACCCATCACACTTTCCAAAGAATGGAAACATTTTGCATGTCATTTCTCTTGTGATAATGGTAAACCTCTAAATGATTTCAGGTCTTTATTTGCAGATGGTCATTTCCTTTCTCAAGATATTCTGTTTTAAACCCATCCTCCTTCTTGAATTTGAACAGGTGTCACAAATTGGGGAAATGCTGAAAACATAGGCTGAGGTAATATTCAAAATTTAATATTGAATTTTTATCTTATCACTTTCCAGCTATACAATCTTGATGAAGTTGGTTAAATTCTTTGAGCCCCATATCTCACACTGTAAAAGAGAATGGTTACTTCTATTTTATTTGTTGTCCTGATTAAATAAGGTAACTCACATAAAAGTCTCTGGCTCATGGTAATTCACATTTACCCCCATAAAAAAACAGCTCCAGGCTAGAATCTATGAACTAGAATCTATGAACTTTTTTTTTTTATAAACCATTTTAAAACCATAATATGCTGCTACATCCCTGAGTCATTTATATTTCATATTTTATTATGAGACAGGATATTAATCCAATTAAATTGATTACCATGGTGAAGCAAGAGACAAGGGGAAAAGGGTATTGTCAATTTAAAGGTTTGTGGAGTGGGGTTTTGAATTAAAACACTGCAAAGGCAGCTAGATACCCAACAAAACTGCATATATTTTTTCTATAGAGTAAAATTATGGTTGGGAAGCAGGAATCACACACATGCACATGTGTGCATGCACACACACACACACACACACACACACACTCCTTTGAATCTCAAAGGCAGAGAATGACAGACATTTTCTATAAATGATCAGGTAATAAACATTTTAGGATTTTGGACCAAACAATCTCCAGCCTCTGTGAGAACCACCCAACTTTCATTTTAGAATAAAAGCAGTTCTTTTAGACAATATGTAAACAAATTATTATTCTAATAAAATTTTGTTGATGGACCCTGTAATTTACTGTTATAATTTTCTCAAAGTATTATTCTTTTTTGATTTTTTTCAACTATTCAAAAATGTAAAATTCATTCCCAGCTTACAAGTTACGTAAAAACAGATTTTGGCCTCTAACCCCTACTTTAGCAGATGGCAGAGCCACAAAATGAAAGTGGCTTTGTTCCCTGAATCACGATGAAAAAGTTCACATGCAAAATACCTGTCTGGAATTGTTATATCAGCAAAAAAATAAGCTATGTACAAAAAGGGAAAATTTAATTATTAATATTTACATCTGTTAGTGTTATATAAGGGGAGTGCTGCTGTAAGATTAGATAAACTATCTGCTACTGGTTTAGTTGACTTGAGTGAAAAACAGCTAGGAAAATTGTATTAAAAACTAGAAAGTGGAAGTCTTGTGCACACAATGGAAAATATTTAGTAATAATACCTTCTGTAATAACTGTGAAAGTAAACTGTGTACCTATTGAGCACATATCTTTGTAAGAAGAACGTAGAAAGAACTAGAATGCTATAGTTTGTTGGTTATTCCTTACAGTTTGTAACAATGAATGGACAGAAAGATATGAGTTCAGGAAGGACTTCACCAGTTTGCAAGAGGAAATAAAAAAAAAAAATAGAGTAAATGTAGAATTCCTTTGTCTTTGAAATATTGGAAATACTGTAACTTTTGAAAAAGCTTATGAAACAGATTTGCCCATGTGGAAAATATAAAATTAATCCTCTTTATACCATCAGAGTCCATTGTACCTAATTTTAGTGCTTTGACTCTTAAACATTTTAAGGAATAACATTACATGTATTTTTGTATTTCCTTACACATATTGCAAAGGAAAAATTGAACATTTTCTTAATTTTAATTGAATAAAATTCATTCTATCTAATTCAATTCAATTACCATATAGGTTAATTGGACTATTTTGTAAAACAAGATCCATAATGGGACATTAGTAGCTTTCATCAAACTCTATAAAGAATTCAGGACTTTTCTTTGTGTGTCCATAATGTTAAAGAAGAGAGAATTGGCAGAAAAAGAGTTTTTACAATTATTGTGTCAATAAAAAAATCAGTGCAAAGAGACAGAATGCAAAGAAATGAAAGACGAGCCTTTATAACTGATACCATAGAAATAAAATGGATCAGCAGAAACTGTGAACTATTCTATGCCAACAAATTGAATAACCTAGAATAAATGAATGCATGCCAAAAATATATAATATATCAGAAATGAATCATGAAGAAGTTGAAAATTTGAGCAGAAAAATAAGTATGTATATTTAATCAGTAATCAAAACCCTCCCAATGATGAAAATCCCAGGGCCAGGGAGTTTCACTGGTGAATCCTACCAAACGTTTAAAGAAGTAACACCAATCCTTCACAGATCTTCCAAAAACCTGAGGAGGAGGGATCACTTCCAAACTCATCTTATGAGATCAGTATTACTCTGATACCAAAGCCAGTAAAAGGCAGTAGAAGATAAAATATGTTACTGGGCGATGTCTCTAAGGAACATAGTTGCAAACATCCTTAACAAAACACTAAAATAAACATTTGGGTTTTCTGTGTTAAGAAAGAGAAGGAAGGCGGCATATGTAAAAAACAACAACAAAAATGACATGATACATAAAAAGAAGGAAACAAGTAACTGAACACAGAAAATGATCGTAGTGAGTCACCTGCATTATAACAATTATATAAGGCAAGAAGATAAGCATAAACCCAGTGTCCAATGTGACCATTCAGTCAGGGTCAGTGTGGTCAGAAAACAGCCAAACTGTGCAGCCAGGCTAGGGAGCGTTCAGCCCAGAGAGGAGAATGGCCATCACTAAGGGGAAAGTCTCCAAGAAAAAAACAGAAAATGACAGATTTCATAGCGAGATTGAAGTTTTTGAAAAACTGTTCTGAGAGGATTTTAGAATATACAGGAAGAGTACAAACAAAATAAGCAAATAAAAATAGCAAATATTTGCTCAGGAAAAACAAAAAGTAGAAAAGGAAATATAATTAAATGTACTCCAATTCTCAGTTTATAAATAAGCTTTAATAATAATAATATAAGTCTTTATAATATAAACAGAAAATTTAATAATGATATTGGGACACTAGAAGAGGGGAATGGGAAGGGGTGGCACTTCTCAACTAGAAAAGTTCACAAGAGCTTTCACAGCAATTCAAAAGGTAATTTCTGAATTTTATTAATAAAAATAAAACATACATTATTTTAAAAGACTTGAAAGAGGTCATTGTTGGGAGGGGTAACCAGAAGAGTAGGAAGGTATGGAGATGGAAAATAACAGCAGTTTTTTGTAAATCTTTTGTATAATTTGATTTGTTAAAATAAGTATTATATGTAAATATTATAATTTTATAATAAATAAACTAAATTAGGTTGTTAAAATAATATTTTAAATATTTTGACTTGCAGCTTATTCCATTTAAAGAATGACTTATAAATGTGTTATAAAATTTTGTAAATAAAAATATTATTTGTATTATTTGCAAAAATCATGTTTATAGTAATAAACAATTTCTTGTCAAAATGCGAAAAAACAAATTAGCGTTAAAATATTTAATATTTTTGTTTATTTACTTAATCATTTTTTTGGAGGCAGAGTCTTGCTCTGTTGCCCAGGCTGGAGTGCAGTGGCATGATCTCAGCTCAGTGCAACCTCCACCTCCTGGGTTCAAGCAATTCTCCTGCTTCAGCCTTCTGAGTAGCTGGGATTATAGGTGAGTGCCACCACACCCGGCTAATTTTTGCATTTTTTAGTAGAGATGGGGTTTCACCACGTTGGCCAAGCTGGTCTTGAACTCCTGGCTTTAGGTGATCTGCCTGTCTTGGCCTCCCAATGATATTTTTATTTTTTCAAATAAACCTAATATTTTAGAAGTCAAGTTTCATATAGTTGCAAAAATCATCAACAGAGCACTGAAATAAATATTTGCTTCATCTGTGTTAACATAAAAAGAGGAGGCACAGAAAAAAAAGGAAACAGACATGATACACAGAAAGAAGGAAACAAGTAATGGAACACAGAAAATGATTACAGGGAATCTCTTGCCTAACATGATAGTGTTTGTATAAGGCAAGTAGATAAATATAAACTGAAACTCCTAGTTTTCTCAAATGTGTGTACAAATATAATTTTTATGCACCATAATGTGAAAATATTTGGGAAGTGCTGACCTAAACTATCCCTCATTTCAATTCTTATGATCATAAAACAAAATATGACAGTTAAACTACTTGCCACAGTTAATAAATATTATTTTCCTACTTATTTTCTTTGCTTTTGAAAAGCTGCCTGAGTTTTGAAGGTAACAAAATCCAAGATACTGAGTAGCATTTCCAGGCTAGTCTCCAAAGCCTGTTTACTCCATTCTATTGCTGAAAATAATGATTGATTTGGATTTTAGTGACTTTATATTTTTGAAGGTCACATTTCTTTATCCCACCTAGTATATTGTCTGAAACACAGTCGGTGCTTAATAAATGTTTATCAATGTACGAAAGCATTTTAGCTACCCTTTGGGGTACCTGAAATTTTTTGAACTGGACAAGAAGTCTAATGATTTCTTCAATTATTAACTTCTCGCTCTATGACTAGGATATATTTTTGAATTTTACTTCTCTAATGAATAAAATCAGAAGAATTTTAGATATTTATTTTCAAGGGCTTTTGCATACTGAGTTAACAGTCAAGTTATTTAATGATCATTATAGTACTAGCATCATCCAATTTAGATGTGTACCCTATTGATAAATATTAAGTAATTAAAATACTACGGAGGTTAAAATAATACAAGTATACACATAGCACAAGCCAAGGCATATTGTAGGCACTCAATCAATTCTAATTTTATTTTTCTTGTTTGGAGAATATTGTGTTTCAACCTCTAAACTATTTGGAGAATATTGTGTTTCAACCTCTAAGCTATTTAACCTATATAGATAAAACGTATTTAGAAGTCTTACTATTCTTGTATATGATGGTGAATTTCCTATTTTAAAATGAATGCTTTTAAAGAAGGCTTAGTTCTCTGAACAAGTTATAGGTAGAGATAGTAGTTGTTTTCTGAGCTACTAAATCAGCAAAAAGAAAGAGTGCACATGCAGTAGTATTAATGCAGCGTGTGATGTGTCTCATCACTATTCAATGAAGAGTCAAGGAATTACAGACCCACGTACAATGATGGGCTGTTGGGAATTTTATCAAATGTGCTTATTCACTTCAGCGGTCTTAGTTCAGTGACTCTGCTCATCAGTTGTACTTTCTCAACTGAATGCTCAATCTGTACTGCTATCATTCTAATAGGTTGGTGCAAAAGTAACTGCAGTTTTTGCCATTGCTTTTAATATGAACAACAGTCAATACTTGCTCCTTTCCTTGTTCCAAATTTGATTTTAGTTTCACCACTCCCGACCCTAGTCACAGCCTCTGATAACTCAGGAGAGTCTTTATCACCGTTGCTGTCATCGTCATCTTCATTTGCCATTGCTTATAATTGGAGATAAATAGAAATGCTCAAGCACTTTCTTTGATTCTATATCTGGTTCCACCCCACCCATCTGTACACCTATCCTAAGTTTTCCTCACTAATTTTCCAGTTCAGTCTTGGTGACATATCACTCCCAACACTAGCGCTTTCATCACCATTACTCTGAATTGTGCCTCCACTATCACCCCACCATCACCCTAGTGTCATCTTCATCACATTTAGAGTAATTCAGTTTTCATCACCACCATTATGCGGCATAAATAAGTGCATGACTAAGGTGGCAGAAAGTATGATTTATCAGAAAGCCCAGGTACAGACTGTGTTTATGAAAAAACCAGTGTGAAACATTGATTTCCTCCCCAGAACTGTTTCCTGGTATCAAGAACTGACATCTCCCCATAGTTCTAGGCCCCCTTTTCTATATTAGCCTAGTATCTTACCTTTGCCAATGTTCCTGACTCAATATTTATTCCTTTGCCAGTTCCAAACTTAATTTTAGTTTCACCACACCCTGGCCTAGTCACAGTCTGTGCTAACTCAAGACAGTTTTTATCATTGTTGTCATAATCATATTCATTATCCATTGATTGCCTAGAAATCTTAATTTTCAGTTTGCTTTCATGTACGTCACATTTATTCTGCGCCTCCACCCTGCCATGCATTCATACATGGGCTTTCCTCTTCCTACCCCAATTATTAAACCTCGTACTTTCCTCATTTTCTTCATTTGGATGTGTTTTCCAGAAAACCATCTGTATTAGGAAGGGTTCCAATAGGAAACAGATGGCACACTTGAAATTGGATTATTTGAGGAGGGGTTATTTTAAAGATGGTCAACTAAAGGATTTGATTGTTGGAGAACTGCAAAGACAAAATAGTAACACAGGATTACCATCTCTAGGCCTAATGGAATAAGTGGAGGATACTGGGAACAATATCCAGAAGGAAAGTCATGTGTTTAAATAAATACAGCTGGAAGGCAAAGGACACTGGAATAGAAATAGTAGAAGAAAGGAGAACAGTGCACATGGAAAGCCAAATGCAATGTGTTTAGTGCATCATCCTTATTTCAAAGGAAAGTATATACAAATTATCTTTTTCCCTGTATCTGATTATGTGACTGTTGACTTACAGATCATTGACAATTCAGGCTCCTTTTCTGATAATGTGATCCTATTCAGTGACTTACACTACCTTGGTTTCATATCTTTCCATATATTCCTCTTAAATATCCAAAGAGTGTCAAAGTATATCCTGAATGTTACCTCCTTTATAAAAATACTTTTTGTTCTAAACATTTTCAAACTAATTTGTTATATCCTTCTTACGAGTATCTTATGCTATATTTATATTGCCATCAATATAATAATTTTTGGATTATTATTTCTCCTCTAATTGTAACATTTTTAACAAGAAGTAGTTTATGTCATTAGAAATAATGAAAGCTTTAAATCACACTGCCACATGTGTACCTTTGCAGCAATCTTGCATGTTCTTCACATGTACCCCAAAACCTAAAATGCAATAAAATAAATTAAAAAAAAAGAAATAATGAAAGCTTTGAAAGTAGAAAGATACACTTTAAAATTCAAACTCTTCCATTGGATATCTACCAGAATTTGAAAATAAATACTTCACTGATCTGTCCTTTCATATTATCTGATTAAATTTGGGATTTTCTGAGAAATAAATGACAAGCTATATAAAATTGAGGAAACTGCCTGGTACAGGATAGGAGTTCACTATGTTAAGCTACATAGTCATTGCCTTTTTACTTATATCTTTATATTAGTTGGAGATGTCACCATTATCTGTGAAAACAGTAAGCATTCAATAAATGTATAAAACCCAAAACAAGACAAAACTGAACTTTTCAGAAGAAGGCACTTTGAATTCAATGCCTTCAAAATTAAGCGTATATTCTTCCTTTTTATACTAATCAAAGTTCTTGATCATTTTTCTTCTTTAAGGATAGTATTGTTTTCTTAGATACCTTAGATTAAAAATATAAAATTATCTTGGGCTTGGAAGTCTGAATTTTGCATGCCTATAAAGTTGATAAAACCCTTTTGAAACTTCATACCATCTCTTAAATCTGTCCCATACTTTTCTCATTTTATTAGAAGTATTTCAGCCACTGGTAATTTTTCATTTTTCAATGACTAGCAAAAAGTAAAAATGAAAATAGAGGTAATAGAGGCAGGAGACAGAGAAATTCTAGGCAGACAGGGGTGGGTCCCTGGTGAAGCCCCGCCTTCAAACTAAAAATCCTGAAACCCAAGGCCTAAAGTGAGAACTTCTATCCCGGTTTGCCCACTTTTTCCCAATTAGTTCTTTCTGAATAATGTCTTTTTACTAATCAAAAGTTGCCTTTTCCAAAACTATCTATGGCCTACCAAGTCCCCCATCCTGTGCATATAAAGACCCCAGATTCTGCTGGTAGAGAGAGAGGTGGCTGGACAATAGGTAGAAGGGCCTATACATCAGAAAGAGGTGACCTGAATTTGAACAAGCAGCTGGATATTGAGGAGAGGTGACTTCACTTCAGAGATGATGGCTAGACATTGGAGAGAAGTAACCTGACTTTTGAGGAGAGAGGCAGAGATGTCTTGACTTCAGGGGAGTGCAATTTGCACTTCCCATCCCTTTTCCAGCTTGCCTCTCTGCTGAGAGCTACTTTCATCACTCAGTAAAATTATCTGCATTCACCATTCTTCAATTCATTCATGTGACCTCATTCTTCTTGGGCACTAGACAAAAATTCAGGACTCACCAAGTGTGGGTACCAAAAAAGACTATCATACTCTCCCTTTGCCCTTGCTAGAGAGGGCAGCAACCCAACACGATGAGGCAAAGGGCCCCAGGGACCCTGGTCACTGGGTCCAGAGCCAATCTCTCAAATGGTCCAGCAGGACTGATGGGTTCCGGGGCTCCTCTCCCTGGCTCCAGTGATCCAGACCACCATTACCATACAGAACACTGGGTAATTGTGAAAATCAAAGGGCGGAAAGTGGACCTCCTTCTGGACACTGGGATGGATCTTTTGATTCTCCTCACCAATCGTGGCCCCCTTCCTCTCTTAGCACAACAATGAGGAGTGTCTCAGGAAGATCTTTAACTCAATCTTTTTCCCCATGCCTTAGTTGTAGTTGGGAAGACCTCTTGTTCACCCATGGCTTTCTAATTTTGCGTGAAAGCCTAACTCCTCTGTTGAGCAGGAACATTCTGACTCATAAGGGGACCATCATCCTGATGGCCTCAGGTCAAACTCTTTGTCTCCCCATAGTGAAGACCAATATTAACCCAGAAATTTGGTCAATTCGAAGGAAAATTACCAAGGCACATACAACTGCCATAGTGGTCTCGATCCACCATAAGGATCCCACTTCCTTTCCTAACTAGAGACAATATCCTGTGAAACCCGAACTTAGGAAAGCACTGGAAGCCATCATTGATACATAAGGTTGCAGGGCCTCCTCAAACCCTGCTATAGCCCTTGTAATATACAGATATTGGGAATATAAAAGCCTGACAAGGAATGGAGACTGGTCCAGGACCTCTACCTCATTTATGAGGCTGTGGTTCCAGTTCACCCGGTGGTTCCAAATCTGAAGGGACTAAATTGTTCACAGTTCTGAACCTAAAGGATGCCTCCCTTTGAATACCATTACACCTCAACTCCCAGCATTTACTTGCATTTGAGGACCCCTCTAATCAGGCCACCTAGCTAACCCGGACGGTGTTCTGAACCAGTCCCCACTTGTTTGAGCAGGCATTGTCAAAAGACCTCTCTCAGTTCCTTTATCCTTAGGTTAAAGTTTTATAATACATAGATGACATATTCCTCTGTGCCCCAACTGAGAAAATCTCTCAGGAGGGCAGTATGGCTCTTATTAATTTTCTGGCTAAGAGAGGATATAAGGTTTCAAAATCTAAAGCTCAGCTCTGTCAGACTTCAGTGAAGTACTTAGGCGTGGTCTTGTCAGAGCGAACCAGGGCATTGGGTGAAGAAAGAATTAAGCCCATCCTCCTTCCCTCTCCCCTTACCCCTCAAAGCAACTAAGAGAATTCTTGGAGATTGCAGGATTCTGTAGACTATGGATACCTGGGTACAGTGAAATAGCTCGTTCTTTATATCGCCTAGTTAACAAGACTGACACAGCTAAAACTCATTTCCTATTTTGGGAACTGGAGACTAGATAGGCTTTTGTTCTTGCTTAAGGCACCAGCCCTTAATCTTCCCATAGAAGGATGTTTAATCTTTATGCTTCAGAAAGGAAGGAAATGGCCCTCGGAGTTCTAACCCAGACCCAGGGTCCAGCCTAGCAAGCCTGTGGGCTACCTAAGTAGAGAGTTTGATTTGGTAGCCAAAGGCTGACAAGCCTTGCTCCAGGCAGTCACAGTGGTAGCCTTGCTGGTACCAGAGGCTACTAAGTTAACCATGAGGAATAACTTAACTGTTTACACCCGACATAATGTGACAGGACTACTGTTTTCAATGGAGAAACTCTGGCTGTCAGATAACCGCCTCTTCCGATATCAAGCTTTACTGTTAGAAGGGTCTGTAGTCCAGTTAAGCATTTGTCCCTCCCTAACAGCCACCTTCCTCCCCAAGGAAGGTAGGGAACTTAAACATGATTGGAAACAGATAATAGTATAAACCTATGTGACCAGAGAGTACCTCAAAGAAACCCCTTTAGAGAACCCAGTCTGGATTCTCTACAGATAGAAGTTCTTTTGTAGAGCAAGGGAGGCATAAAGAGGGTATATGCAATAGTTACCCTCAGTGATGATGTTGAGAGTGTGTCCCTGTCCTCAGGCACAAGTGTTCAATTAGCCAAACTAATTGCCCTCACGAGAGTGTTTGAATTAAGCAAAAGAGAAGCAGTTAACATTTATACAGATTCTAAGTATGTTTTCCTAGTTCTTCCTGCACATGCCACTATCTTGAAAGAGAGGAACTTCTTCACAACTAATGGATCTCTCATTAAATACCATCAGGAAATTAATAGACCATTATCTTCAGTTTTCCTCCCATGGGGAGTGGCAGTAATACATTGTAAAGGCCACAAAAAGGGATGGATGAAATCGTGGAGGGAAACAGGTTGGTAGACTGAGCAGCTTAATAAGCAGCAAGAGGGCCCCAGATTTCTGATCCACTTGAAGCCTCTCTGATTTGGGAGGGCTCCATAAAAGAAATAAAATATCAATATTCTGCTGCAGAAATAGAATAGGTCATCTCTTGGAGATGCATCTCTCAATCCTCAGCGTGGCTACAATTGGAGGATAGCAAGTTTCATCTACCAGCTGCCAATCAATGGAAAGTTCTTACAAAGCCTTCACCAGACCTTCCACCTGGGTGAGGATAAAACTTATCAGTTGGTCAGAGATTGTTCTCAGGTAAAATCCTGATACAAAGGGTTAAACAGGTAACTAATGCTTGCAAGACTTGCCTTAAAATTAATATGCTCAATTGATGGCTTTTTCCCCCCAGAAGCCAAAGAATAGGTGGCTACCTGGGAAAAGACTGGCAAATGGATTTCACCCATATGCCAAAGGCAAGGGGCATCCAGTACGTCCACATATGGATACATACCTTCACTAACTGCGTAGAAGCACTTCCATGTCGGACAGAGAAAGCCTCTGATGTGATAAAAGTAGTAATTAATCAGATAATTCCTCCCTCTGGACTCCCTGCATACCTCCAGAGTATAATGGCTCCTCGTTCAAGGTGGCTATCACAAAGGGGATCTCATAGGCACTATGCATACAGTACCATCTTCATTGTGCTTAAAGACCACAATCCTTGGGAAAGATAGAAAAGACAAATGATATTATCAAAAGGCACCTCAGGAAACTGTCTCCAGGGACTCATCTCCCAGACTACCCTTCCTCCCATAGCTTTACTATGTGTTAGAAACATCCCTTTAAAGCTGGGTCTGAGGCCCTTTGAAATGATGTATGGACATGATTTTTCCATCAATGATTTTTTGCTAGACCAAGAAACCTCTGATTTGCTTAAACATGTAACTTTTTTGGCTAATTTTCAATAGGCGCCGAAACAATTGTTGGAAGCCCAATCCCATGATCTAGGGCCACCTCTATCAACCAAGGGGACCTGGTACTGGTAAAGGTACTTCCTTCCCTTTCTCCCTCTATAAGCCCAGATTGGGAGTAATCTTTACACTGTACTCCTATCTACTCCTATGACAATAAACGTCGTTGGAATAGATTCTTGGATTCATTATGCTCAAGTAAAGGCCTGGGAAGATGGTGGCGTTACTTTTGTTGACCCAGAAAAGCATCCAAAGTAATAATGTGAAGGGATCTGGGACTTCAAGCTAAAAATCACAAAAGATAAGTGTCAATAATTAACCTTCCGTGGATATCGTCTTTATAGTCTTGCCTGTGATTGCTTTTCTTATCTTCGTTCTGTTCTACACCATGCTGCACCTTTATAATTGTGAATGCCCGTGGAAATATGTACTTCCCTAAACAGTTATCTCTCTCTTCTAAAGTATAACTGCTCTCATGCAGTTATTTCTCCCACCACAGCAAAACACCTCAAAGTACAATGTTGTTTTCAGAAAGATTAGTATATTTAATTTATTTATTTAATCTTTGGCACCAGATTATTTCCTTTTAACTCTTCTTTGTATAATACATATATTTGACCCATGCATACTTAACCATTTTTTCTCGCATAGAGGCCATCAAACTCGAAATGGTCATGCAACCAGAGCCTCGGATGTTGGCTCCTTTCTGCCAGGGTCCCTTAGGTAGCCCTCTGAGGGAAATCTGACTGCCATTTCCCCCTAAACAATGCCAATCAGCAGGAAGCAGCTAAGATCTGTCATCATCCGTATTTTAATGGCAATTAGATGTGCCCCTTTGGGAAGGAAATGATAGGCAGGAGGCAGACAATCTCTAGGCAAACAGGAACAGGTCCGTGGTGAAGCCCCACCTTCAAGCTGAAAAACCCAAAACCCACAGCCCAAAGCGAGAACTTCTATCTCTGTTTGCCCACTTTCTCCTGATTGGTTCTTTCTGAATAATGTGCTTTTACTAATCAAAGGTTGCCTTTTCCAAAACTACATCCAACTCACCCTACCCCCATCCAGTGCCTATAAAGACCACAGACTCTGCTGGTAGAAAGAGAAGTGGGTGGATGACAGGGAGATGCAACTTGACTTTAAAGAAGTAGTTGAACATTGGGGAGATGCAACTTGACTTCAGAGACAATGGCTAGACATCAGAGAGAGGCAACTTGACTTTGGAGGAAAGAGGCAGAGAGGCAACTTGACATCAGGGGAGAGTGACCTGTCTCTCCTGTCCCCTTTCCAGTACCCCTCTCTATGAGAGCCACTTTCATTGCTCAATAAAATTCTCTGCACTCACTATCCTTCAGTTCATCTGTGTGACCTTATTCTTCTTGGACAGGTACCAAAAAGGGCTGTCACACTGATCCTTTGCCCTCGCTGGTGGAGGTCAGCAGCCCTACATGACCAGGTGAAAAGCCCACTGAACTGATAACACATTGCTGTCTGTGGATGGCAGAGCTAAGAGAGCATTACTACACACCCTCTGGGGCCTTGGCATCACACCTGGATGCCACACTGCTGCAAGGCCTGCATAGAGTTTGCTCCTGCTGGTGCAAAAGCTCCTGGCTGGTTCCAGCACTCAATCACCTACGCACTCCCTGCCATGAAGGATAGGGTGCAGCACAAGCATTAGAGTTTGCTTGTGCCTGGCTAAAGCGGCTAGCTGGTTCCTGTACTCCTTTGCTTGTGTGCTCCCTCCCACAAGGGGATGAGCACGGGGGACTAAGTAAATGGGACACGGCTGTTGGGAGTCCTATGAAGGGATCAGAAAACATCCCGCATCAGAGGAAAACACAGAAAATTAGAATGGATTAAAATGGACTTTTTGTTTTATTTGCTAATACTAGTAGTCATTATTCATCATTGAAATATAAGCAATCTCAAATTGTCTAATTTAATTCATTCTGTGACTAAGTTATTTTTGTATGCTATAAAATAAATGCTTTGCTAGTTTTTTTCTAGTGAGTCCCACAGTCCTGAAACTAAACACTTCTAAAATGAAAATGGGGATAACATTTTAAAATGCCAGCAACATTTATGTGTCATTCTGAGATACTGAAATAGAAATAACTCTTCTTAACAGGAAAAAAAGCAACTCTGATATTATGTAGAGTTCTGTATAATTTGAAGCTCATTTCTGGGTCCATATATCATTTGAATGTTCTCAATAGCACTGATAAGTTGTTGGTATTATCCCTATTTTTCAGAAAGTAAAACTAAGGTTGAGTGAATTTTAATGATGTGCCAAATTAGTAAAGGAGAGACAGAATTGAAAACCTAAAAAAAAAAAAAAATTCTTTGACAAGTGTATATGTTCATTGCAACTTGTCACCTAATACATATTCAGAGGTATTAATAAAACTTAAATCTTATATTTTTGTTTTATATTCTTAAAGTGCCTTTCATTGAAGTATAGAAGCATGTAAGTGTTGCTATTTTGTATTCAAAGTATTAGAGACTTTGAAGGATAAAAAAAATCTGTGCACAAGCTTAAGTAGCTCTATAAATTTAAATATTTAATGAAGAAAAATAGTATAATGTTTCAAAGCAATGCCTTTAAAAACATTAAAAACCGTACTCAAATACTAGTTCTGCCATTTATGTGCTTTGCGAACTGGCAGAGTTAATAACTTCACTGAATACTAATTTCTTCAATAATGAAATGTGAATGATTAGAAGATAATTATCTAAAGGGATTTGGAAAGTTAGACAAAATTTTACATGTAAATTACGTATTCTAGTACTTGACTTATAAGTGCTCAGTAAACTGTAACTGTAATGATTATGTACATTATTATTCTAAACCAGAAAAATGTGTATAGATTTATGTAGATTCATATTTTTGAATGGTGTGGTGCTCTGAGATACAGTGACTACATAGACACACACACAGTGGTTATAAAAATTTTATTGGTCACAATTTACATTTTAATTTATATTTAGATTAGATTTCTTCTAAGTATTTATTTTGGAATAATTTATAGACATGGAAAATGTACAAGGATAGTACAGGAATTTCTCTTTACTCTTTACTAAATTTTATATAGATAGATAAACATATAGATAAATATACACGTATATGGATACATACATCTAGTTATTTTCTGAACTATTGAGTTGCAGATAGTTAGCTTCTTTACCCTTAGTTTTTACTTTCTAAACAAAAGGAAAACAAAAAAGGAGAAATGATTTTTCTCATATAAACATAGCAAAATGATTGTAATTAAGAAATTAACATTGAAAAAATATTATTTAAGCTACAGACCTAATTGTGAGCTCACCATTTTTCTCCTAATGTATTGCTTTCGGTTGTTATCCTTCTTTATCTTCTTTAATTTGAAAAAGTTTCTCATCTCACAGTTTATTTTTTCTGACATTGACATTTTGAAACACAGAAACCAGTCGTATTCTTTTTCTCAAATTGGGTTTACCCCATGTTTTCTTATTATTATATTCAAGTAATGTATTTTGGGGTAGCGATACTGTAAAATTAATATTCTATTTATTCCCAGTGCATCATAGCAGGAGGTAAATGATCTGATGTTCATTTGTTCCATAACCACAGATTTAACATTGGTCACTTAAGGAGATGAATGTCAGGTTACTATTTTTTGGTTTCTAATAAACAGTTATCTTGTGGGAGCTTAGTTAAAGATTATGTAAATATCCTATTATTCCTCAGACATTTATCCATTAGCGTTAACACACAATGATAATTTTTTCCTGAGTTAATTATTACTCTTTGAAGGTTGCCAAATAGTGAGGTTCTAATTTTATCATTCTTTTAGCTTGTATAATGAAAATCTTTCTTTTACTGTTTATCTGTACAGTCTTATGAATTTTAACTTCATTCTATGGGTGAGAATTCACTGCCATCATTAACTTACTGTGATGCTCAAATGCTCCATATTTGGCCAGGGATAGCCCTTTCAAACTGGCTACTGTGTCCTCTTGATATATTTACATCATGATTTGAGTGTTTTCTTTTTTTTTTTTTTTTCTAATGTCTTTTTTTTTATTATTATACTTTTAAGTTCTGAGGTACATGTGCAGATTGTGCAGGATTGTTACATAGGCATACACCTGCCACAGCGGCTTGCTGCATCCATCCCCCTCTCACCTACATTAAGTATTTCTCCTAATGTTATCCTTCCCAATCTCCCAAGCCCCTGGTATCCCTTCCATAGTCCCCCACTTCCCAACAGACCCCAGTGTGTGATGTTCCCCTCCCTGTGTCCATGTGTTCTCATTGTTCAACATCCACTTATGAGTGAAAACATGAGCTATTTGGTTTTCTACTCTTGTGTCAGTTTGCTGAGAATGATGGCTTCCAGCTTCATCCATGTCCCTGCAAAGGACACAAACACAACCTTTTTTATGTATGCATAGTATTCCATGGTGTATATTTGCCACATTTTCTTTATCCAGTCTATCACTGATGGGCATTTGGGTTGGTTCAAAGTCTTTGCTATTGTAAACAGTGCCACAGTGAACATATGTGTGCATGTGTCTTTATAATAGAATGATTTATAATCCTTTGGGTATATAGCCAGTAATGGGATTGCTGGATCAAATGGTATTTCTATTTCTAGATGCTTGAGGAGTCACCACACTGTCTTCCACAATGGTTGAACTAATTTACACTCCCACCAACAGTGTAAAAGCGTTCCTATTTCTCCACATCCTCTCCAGCATCGGTTGTCTCCAGATTTTTTAATGATCGCCATTCTAGCTGGTGTGACATGGTATCTCAGTGTAGTTTTGATTTGCATTTCTCTAATGACCAGTGATGAGGATTTTTTTTTTCATGTTTCTTGGCTGCATACATATCTTCTTTTGAAAAGTGTCTGTTCATATCCTTCAACCACTTTTTGATGGAGTTTTGTTTTTTCCTTGTAATTTGTCTTAATTTAATTAAGAAACTGAATCATTTAAAGAAGTTAATCCAAAACTGATAGGCAGATGAAATTTGAAGTGACAAAATATTAAACTAGTAGGCAGAGTGATTACACTGGAACCAAATATTTTAATTTGGCAAGTCTAAGTTGTCTCTCTATCCACTGGGTGGCAAGCCCATGAGGAAGATTAGAGAAGATTTAGAGAATGAAAACAAAACTTAAATCTATTAAAATGTAGTGTAAATGCACATGTTATTCTATCTTACACACAAAATATTGCCTATGTATATGGACATTTGTCTCAAATGAAAATTACTTTTTTTTGGAGATTAATACTTTGTTTACATATTATACATTCCAATTTCTAATTTTAAGAAAATAATTATGGAAAAGGCAAACTGAAATACCTTTTTTATAGTATTTATTAGCATTATCAGCTTTTAAACTGGCTTAATTATATTTGGCACAAAAAAGATTTACAATATCACTTGAGAAAACATGATCATATCAGCAATTTATTACCAGATGTTTTGAGTTTAAAGCAAACTTCTTCGAAGAATGCAAATACTTTCTCTATTTATGAGGGAAACATGACTTTGCAAAACAACTTCTTGGTTACTTGTTAGTTGAAACTTTTTCCATTGTGGACACAAGGTGGCATGCTGGAAGTGAAAAGTTAAAACCTAGGTTTTTGTACTGTAATTTCTGTGTCGCTGTGAATGTCCAGGAAGTAAAATGGGTTTTTCAGATTAAGGCAAATAGGTTGGAGAAAAGAGCAAAACGAAGCACCTCATTACGCAAAAATCTTAGTTAGGGATAAGAAACCTGAATTGAAATTTGGAGACTTGTGTTGTGAAGCATGCTGTTCTGGAACACGCTATTACACCAGAAACAGGTCACATACTCTGTTGGCTTCATGTTCTCCACTATAAAATAGATTTGAACTATATAAAACGTTATGACCATCAAGAGGTTTTAGGTTAGAATATTAAGTGTCTCAGAAAAACACTGTTCCCATTCTAACAAAAAAAGCGGCCCAAATGGTGTACAAAATTATACTTTTTAGAGTCCATCAGAGACCTCAGATGGCAAGGTAATCTAATTATATACACCCAAAAGGTCTTAACCTCCTCCAATAGGGTAGTTCACATGAACTATTTCCTCTTAGAAAGAACAATAGGAGCATATGGTAGCCATGGAAGTGAATTTTTAAAATAGATAAAATTTTAAGAAATTAACTTCAAGTCAAAGTATAGCTGGTGTGATAACTTAGAATTTTTTGAAGGCCCAAACAAATAGAAATCTGTACCTACCTACTATGAGAAACATTAGGGGAGGTCATTGGACATGAGAAACTTCTCTGTTGCTACTGTACTGGCATTTCCAAAGTTTGAGAGCAAGCAGGGAAAATCAATAGAGCCTTAGCTGTAGTCAGAACACTGCATTTATACAATATATTGACTGTGTGCCATGAGAGAAGCAGCGGAATATCTATTTGTATTATACTTGTATTCTATGTTGGGCATTCATTTGCATACACACACAAACTTTTATGTGTGTGTATATTTGTGTGTGTG
The DNA here is from genome assembly GCF_001604975.1 of Cebus imitator. Taxonomy (NCBI): domain Eukaryota; kingdom Metazoa; phylum Chordata; class Mammalia; order Primates; family Cebidae; genus Cebus; species Cebus imitator. Next base: position 3,429,348 of record NW_016107489.1, read on the forward strand.
TATATGTATATATAATGCATACAATAAAGTGAGAAAATGTGATCCACCATCAAAAGATAAAATATTGAATAAAAACAGAAACATCAGAGAAAATGAATTTTTAGTTTAACAAATTCGCACAAAGGTAACTCTAGGCCCAGATAGTGAAAATGGTTAATTCCATTAAACATGTAATGGGAACATAATACCAACTGAGAAGGAGAGTAAATTCCAACTTGTTTTATTGGGTCACTTATCTTGGTGCAAAAATAAACAAGAATTTTACAATTAAAAATTTACAAACCAATATCTCTCATGAACATAAAATATCAGCAAATTAAATCTAGCAGTATTTAAAAAAGAATAGTACATTACAATCAAATACGTTTTATGGCATGATCAAGGTTGGTTTATATGTAAAAGGAAATCCATTTTATTAACCATATTAAGAGATAAAGGAAGAAAACACATATAATCTTTAATTTTTCAGACAGTTTGTAGCAAAATGCAACACACATTTATAATATGAAACGTTCAGTAATCCTGAATGAAAACAAAATTCCCTAATCTGACAAATGGTATTTATCAAAAACCTAAAGTTGATATCACAGACTATCATGAAATATTGGCTCTTTCCTTCTAAAAATTGTGAATAAGATCAAATCAAGATTTAAATAAATTATGAAATATGCAATAGACCATTGCCTGGAATATTTAGTATAGTTAAAATGTCAGTTTTTCTCAAGTTTATCTATAGATTCAGTGTAGTCTCAATCAAAATAGCAGGTATTTTGTAAAAACTCACAAGTTTCTTAGAAAACATATTTGGAGAAGCAAAATATTTGCTTCTATATTAGCTAAAATAATCTTATATATAATGGCCTATATTAGCTAAAAATAACATTAAAAATAAAAAAGTTTTGCAATGCTTGCAGTAATTGAGGTCAAGACTTATTTTAAAGCTGCAATAATCAAGATTTTGTGTTACAGGAAAAAGAATAGAAGAAAGTCAGAATAAGGAGTCCAGAATTAATCCACACAAATATGGATCAGTTCATTTTGACAATGTTCCCCCAGCAAAAAACAAAACAAAACGAAGCAACTTGATCCCATTAATATGATATGGATCATAGACCTAAATATTAAAAATAAATAAAACAATAGTTAACAGAAAAAATTTTGTGAAGAAATCCTATTAAATTGGATGAGTAGATAAAGGTTTGTTAGAGAGGACAAAATATACACCATAGAAAAAAGAAAACTGAATACATTTGAGTTCATCATATTTAAAAATCTTCTACTGGTCAAGCACTTACAACTGCCCACTTCTTACCCTCTGTTTTGTCATGACTCAACTTCTGTCAGACCTTCTCCTCCCCATGGGCCTCTGAACGCTCCTTGCCTCCAGCCTAAGAAAACACTAAGAGAAACATGGCCCCTTATTAACTTATCTCAAGAACTGGCTGAACACAAACAACGTATTTTTATCAGACACCGCTGGCCATTTTCTCTAATTTGCCTAACTTCTCCTTTCTTACTGCTTATTCCTCCCTATTTAAAATAAAGCTCTTTTCGGTTAGACTTTGAGATCCTTGCAGATTTCTGAAATCAGAGTATTCTTATCGCAAGTCTTTTTTGTGAATAGTTTATCCTTGTCTAAATCTGGATTCACTTTTATTGGACACGACTCTCCTAAAAGTTCTGTTATGAAAAGTGAAAGATAATCCACAGTCTTGGGAAAATATTTTTAAAATAACGTATTTGATAAATAACTTGAATTCACAACATTTACAAAATTAATATAAAGCAGTAAAACAAATACTAACCATGTAATAAAAAGATTAAAAGTTTGAATAGACACCTCCCTAAAAGACAAATAGCAAATAACTTCAACATCATTATAAGTGAGGAAAATGCAAATTTAAGTTAAAATGAGACACTACTATACATCTACTTGAACAGCTAAAATTACATGGAAGGACACCATGTAATGATGGAGAGATTGTAGCAAATGGATCTCTTATACATCATTGGTGGAGTTGTAAAATTATTTATTATTTTACTATCACTGCTATAATAATACTTTTGGTGCCTTAAAATAACACAGATTAATCTTATTGTTTTATAGGTCAGAGGCCTGACATGGGTCTTACTGAACTAAAATCAATGTTTTATCAGGGCTATATTACTTTCTGGGGAACCTAGGGGAAAATCTATTGCATTTTTTATTCACGTTGTTGGCAGAATGCAATTCTATGTGTTTTAAGACTGAGATCACCAATTGTTGTTGTTGTTGGATATGGGCTAAGAGTTTTTCCTAGCTTCTAGAAGTCATCACATTCCTTGCCTGTGGCTCCCTTCTTCCATCTTCAAGTCCAGCAACAATGGGGAAAGCTCCTTTCACATTTCTAACCTATCCTGCCCCTCCTTATATGGTTACATTTCTCACCTACTCTCTGCCTTTCTCTTCCACTTTTAAGGACTCTTATAAATAGACCGCATCCACTTAATACTGAATAATACATCTCAAGATACATAACGTTACTAACATCTGTAATGTCCCATTTTACATATCGAGTGCTTATTCATAGGTTCCAGGGATGAGGTTCTGGACATTGTTGAGACGGCTTTATTGCTACCAAAAAATGGGCAATCATCTTGGAAAACTCATTGTCACTATCTTAATAAGTTAAAACCAATCCAGAAATTCTCCTGCTAAGTGTATAACCAAGGAAAGAAAGACACATGTCCACTAGAAATCTTATGCAAAAATGTTCACAAAAACTTATTTATACTGGCCCCAACTTGAAACATCCCAAATGTCCATCAATATGAGAATGGAGAAAACATGTGTAGTATTTAATATATGCGTCAATAAAAATAAACAGACATCTGATGAATGACAAAACATTCATGAACCTTCAAATGTTATGTTGAGTGAAAGAAATGGAACACAGAAATATACATGTTCTCTTATCCCATTAATATGAAATTGAAGAATAGTCAAAATTAGTCTATGATGAGGGAAATTATCTATGAAGAGAATTGTCTAGAAAGAGGCATAAGAAATGTTACTTGTCTTCCTATTAATCATCAAAGTGAGTTGAAAGTGCCTTCAACATATAATTCATCAAAACTGATTAAATGGTACACTTAAGATGTATTTCATAACTTAAAATAAAATCTTTCAAATTTAAGATACTATGACACTACAGAAGATAGCCTATTCTTCCACTTGTCCTTTTTAAACATGAAATAGAGATTTTAAAAAATAAAATGTATTTATTTTGTCAGTTTTATGACATGTTTAGAAAGTATTTTCTTTTTCAAGCAAGATGACCTGCAAAGTTTTAATTCCATATCCAAACAGTATAAACAATAATTTCTGGGCTTTTCTTCTTTGGTCATGTCATTTTAACAGCCAAGATGATAATTAGTGAATGTTATTTGAGCCCCAAAATACTCATTTCAATATGGGAAATTTAGTATCAAAACAAATCAGATCAAGAAATTACATTTCATCCCACGATGACAATTCACCAACAGCTTTTCAATATTGCTAGCCAATCTCAACAGTGGTATGATTCAGAGAGATTCTTTTTATTTTGATGTTATTTCATATAATCCTATTCCAAAGCTGTTGAAAACAACACACAATGATGTGATGAATTAGGGGAGGGAAGAAAGTTAGGAATAGGGATATAGCTTTTTTTGCCGCAAACATTTTCCACAGTGCAGTATGACTTAGAGAAAGAGATAAAGGTTAGAAACCTCCACATGAATAATATATTGGAGTGGGCAAGAAAAGACTAAGTCTTCTCTGAGGCAAAGTAAGTCTGGGCAGCAATTTTCTCAAAGAAAACCAACTAATTACATTAGAATACCTCTTATTCAGTTCAACGAAGGACAGTACTAAGTACATTAATTGAAAACATTGGGTAGCTAAGGAATCATATGCAATATAACTTTTTAACTTAAAATATATAAATACACACTATTTACCTATCTTTTTCTGTTAGAACAAGGACTTTTCATTGAAAATGGGTCATAAAATTAGAGTTTGGTCTGTTTTTCTTCTGTAAATCTTAACTAAATTTTATTTTATTCTTTAAAGTTGTATTACAATATAAAATAAATTTAAATACCTCATTTTTGTAGATTTTTAAAATAAGTATCCAGACAACTATTCTCCAGTATTTTTGTTATTTAATTTTATTCAGTTTCTCCAAATCATTCATTTGCATCTAAAAAAATTTCCATTCTACTCCAATATCTTAATGTACTACTTATTAATAGTGAATACAACAGGCAGAGTGGGTTGGGGAACAAATACAGCTTACTGTCACCTGAAAATACTTATTCAGCTTACCTTGTAGAAGAAGTATAAGGTTATCTAGGAAAGTAACCTATTAGTAACACACAATAAGTGGAATGTGGACATCTGCTAATATGCTTTATGGGGAGCATGGTAATTCTGATGTGTTTGTTAACGAGAGGTTAAGAGAACTTGTACAGAAGTAACAGTCAACATAATTACATATGATGACTAGTAATGCCACAAGCTAGGCTCTTTCATTTTCCCTAATCCTGCTTTCTTTCATTCATCAACATAAGACTCATTATTTTATATTTAATGGTGCCCCCTCCAATCCTTTAAGGAACACAAATCAGAAATATAAGACCTACCTGTGACTTTTATATTTTCTCATTTCTGTTCATCAGTCATGATACTCTGTTAGTCATAACTGATAGTCTCTCCATTTCTATTTCAGTTCCTGACAAGTGTTCTTTCTGCAAAAATCACACACACACACAATGCATTGTTCATAGATCCTTGATATTAATTATTATTGTTAAATAATAGAAAAACTTACAAGTCAGAACCATACTAGGAGGTAAGCTAAATTGTTCTCCATATCTTAGAATTCAAGATCAATTCAAGATTTTTAAGAAAATTCACGGAGGGATCCAAGATGGCCGTTTAGGAACAGCTCAGGATTGCAGCTCCCAGTGAAAGCGCAGAGGGTGAGTGGACGCCGTGTCTTTATTGCCCA
>NW_016107489.1:3440809-3442429 GCF_001604975.1 Cebus imitator
ACACACAGACGCGCACGCACGTGCTTAATACCTCTTGTAAGGTATAGCTAGCTTTTCTTCATGGTACATGGAATCAACTGCTTATGCTGCAGATTCTGTCTCCATTATCATTTGTGCTGCCAATACAAAGAACCAAACAGCCACACGAAAGGATCTCAGACATTTGAAACAAAACAGCATTCTTCAAGTCCTCAGATGGACACCCCAACCCTAGAACTATGCCTCTAGCACTGCATCCTTACATTTATTCATCCAAATAAAAATTGGCCAGTAAATGAGCTAGTCTGTGATCCCCTACAGAGATCACTTGAAATAAGGCAGTGTCCCAATGGCTTGGACGCGCTCTGCTTTTGTTCTTAATAGAGCTGAACAGATATTACAATCTTCTCCACACAAAGTAGTCAGAAAAGTAGTATTCTTGGTGTAAGATGTGAGAAGAAGATGTTAACTTTCATAAAACATCATATTTGAATGGAGATTAAATCTATTTGGGAATAGATTAACAGGAAAGGGATGGATAGAGAAAACTTGTCATAATGGCAAATGATTACAGCAAAACAGAGACCAGGAATTAACATCAACTGGCAATGAAAGGAAGTAATGATGTTATAAAGCATTTCCAGGAATTAATGTTCAAGATAACATTGAACATTTCCTGTTTCTCTAATCCACCAAAATACTGGTGAATATCTCCAATAGTGAGGGAGAAGAGACGACATTTTTTTTAATCAACACTGAAAACTAGTTTTTTTTATATAACTAAAGACTGTAATAGTAGTAGTGGGTTAACAAATATCACATGTCTGACAAATACACTCAAGTGGGAAGGTAAAGACCCCAGTTTATAAAGAAACCTATGGTAATAAGAAGTTAAATAGTCATGTCCTCTCCTCATGTCTGCACAATAATTTTATTCTTGCTTCTTGGTTATTAGAATCTATTTTAAGGCATGTATTTAGAAAAATTTTACTGTTTGTTTAGATAGGAATTCATAGTTAGCCGGGTGCGGTAGCTCAAGCCTGTAATCCCAGCACTTTGTGAGGCTGAGGCAGGCGGATCATGAGGTCAAGAGATTGAGAGAATCCTGGCCAACATGGTGAAACCCTGTCTCTACTAAAAATACAAAACTTAGCTGGGCCTGTAGTCCCAGTTACTCGGGAGGCTGAGGCAGGAGAATTGCTTGAATCCGGGAGGCGGAGGTTGCAGTGGGCCAAGATTGTGCCACTGCACTCCAGCCTGGTGCCTGGTGACAGAGTGAGACTTTGTAAAAAAAAAAAAAAAAAAAGATAGAAAGATAGGAATTCATAGTCAGGACTTTGGGGGATTTTCTATGTAATTCCTCGATGCAGAGAATTAGGCATAGGGTAGTCACATTTCATTCTTCTGGCAACAGACTTGCATAAGTGGAGTGCCCTAAAATTTCCAACTCTTTAACTAAAACAAGGCTAAGGAGGAGACACAAAAAGCATCCTCTCCATTGGCAGACATTATGTTCAGATACATCTACTGTTATTCAATGGCAAAAAAAAAAAAAAGACAATCAATTGGTAGGGGGAAGCAAGGTTTACAAATTCTGTAGCCCAAGATAAAGGTTCTGTATTATTTGAGAAGAAATAAAGG
>NW_016107489.1:3442579-3538439 GCF_001604975.1 Cebus imitator
GAGGAGAGAAGACTACCAGAAATCACAAAAGTTTGTGAGAAAATGTTGCAAGGAAATTAAATCTATAGCAGAGATTAGGGGGGATGGAAAGTAAAAAATATACGTTAAAAAACTTAATGCCTAATAAAAAGTGTGAAATTATGCCATAATGAAAATAAAAGTTTAAAGGCATTAACTATGACAGATCAATAGCTGATAGAAATAAAGTAAGTTAGAGATTCAACAGCAGATAAACTGCACACTCTTGTTCTGTTATGGTTGTAGTGGCCTACAAAACCAGACAATTGTCAAAATGCATCAAATATAGAATTATAATTGATTGATTTTATTGTATATTCATTATGGGCCAAAATTGCTGATACAAATTATACTGAAAGAAAATCAAATTAGATCAGAAATAAATACAGGTACACTAACAAATAAAAACGTAAACTAAAACAATGGGAGATAAAGAAAAACTTATCTAAATTTAAAAGAACTGATCATATTTTAAGTAAATGACATAAAGGGAAAAAACCACCTTGACAATTTTTAAAAAAGAATAATACAAACATATACATATTAATATATACAATAGAAAATATGTATATGAATGTATCAAATAGAAATTATGTTTGTATTAAAATACCAACATATATATATAGCATATATACAAATAAATATACATAAAACATATATATATTTGTGTGTATATACACACAGCCATCTATTTAAAATAAAACTTCAACTTCTCTACAATGTTAGGCATCAGAAAAACTTAGAGTTATTTCTAGTAAATTCTGAAATAAAAATATGATTTCTCAAAAAATCTGTATAGAACTAAATTTTCTTTATCTCTGTAACTTTTTCTACAGTTCTAAACTTTCTGAAAAGTTTTAGAAAATGTGTTACTAATATACACTTCTGAGGAAAACACATTGAATACATACTTCAGCCTTAGGAGATATTAATCAAAATAAATTTAAAACAATGAAGATATTTCTGTATGAAAGAATATCAGAAAACAAACATAAAACGCTAAGTGAAATCGATATTGTCAATGTCATAAAATTGAACATAAATGCTAATAAATAGCATAAATACCATCTTGATCCTAATAAAAAAGAGATGTCCTTAAATATAGTTAATTTTGCAAAGACAGCATAGGTTGGACTTGGAAAAAGAAAACGAAAATGTTATTGGTTTTGATTTTTATTTCAAAAAATAATAAAATATTATTGTGAAAATTATAGAAACCCACTGGTAGAACTAAAATGGACGATGACTTTTTACATTGCAGTAGAAGACTAAAAACAAACACATATTGCATTGCAAATGACAGGAAACAAAGGCATCCAAAAAGAAATAGAAAAAACAAAACTGAGAACATAAAACAAAGTGACAGAATTAAGGCAACACATAACAGTGATAGCAGTGAAGGAAATTGCTTTAAACTATTCTGCTATTCAGAAGCAAATATTGTCAGGAAAAATTACAAAACTACATCAAATTTTAAAACACCTACAAAAAATGACAGAAACATTTCAAATCAAAGAATGGGTAAAGTTTATTGTGCATGGAAAAACAAAACGCAACTGAGCATGGAGAAGCTATTAGCAAACAAGGAAAAATTTAAGGCAAGAAGCATTAGCCAAAATGAATTGGATCATATTACAATTGTAAAACTGTCACTCAGTGTTGCGAACCAAATAGTTTTAAATTCTTTTGCATTGATTAATGTAGTATCAAAGTGTACCAAATAAAAGCTAAGAAGTAGAAAAATAAATTGATGATGTTATACATATAAAATATGTGAAATTAGATATTTATTATATTGTAAACACATTAATATTTGTATTAATATGTATTAAAGCTCTTAGAGGGGCTATCACTTATATGTGGGAAAAAAGTTACCCTTACTGGGTGGAAGTCTCACTAATTCTAAAATGGGAAAGTTATGTAGGCCATATTTTTGATAATGAAAATCTAGGAATTATTTATAATGTTTATACTAAATAACTCCACTATAAAATTTTAAAATGAAATCTTGAATAACAATAAAGTGTTAAAGATTAAGAAAACATTGTGACATATTACACTAAGTTTAATAAGTAAAAGGTTTGATTTTGATGAGAAATAGCGTAAAGAAATGAGCTAAGCATAATGCTCAAAAAGATCGTCTTTAACAAAGAAGCACTAGGCAATGTAAGAAGAATAATTCAGATAAAAGTGAAACAAAACAAAAAAGTTTGTAAAAAGGAAACTGTGAAGTTGTTTTAAAAATCCAAAAATTTATTCTAAAAATATCAATAACCAAAACCAAAACAAAACAAATTCAGTGCCTTTCTTCCCTTCCACTTCAACTTCAAGTCATTTGCCTCTTTAAATGCAAAGAGGCCGTGGCAAACATAGACAAATAATGTAGCTTATGTGCAGTTTATATGAGGCCTTGCCGTGCATTTTGTAAAAATAGGTGGTCCAAGGTTTCTCTTCCTTAGGACCAAGCAAGTGATAGAAAATTAGCATCAGGTAGCAAATCACGAAATGAAATTGTACTTCAAAACCTGTGAACTCCCGAGGGATGAAAATTCATCATCAGACTGACTTTCACAACTCTGCCAGGTCACTCTGACACCCAAAAGAAAAGAAAGAGCTAAATGAGCACTTTGAGTCTCACTGTCCTTGAGGGGAAGAGAATGCAGAGCCTGGACAGCAGAAATCAGGGGATCTGCAGCAAGAGCCTGGAGACTTTGCTGCTCCAGCATCACAAATGCAAGTCCATCCACTGCACCAGCTGCTTTTTCCTGAGATATCCTAGTCCTTAAAGGCTCTCCTATCACTTGGGACAAGAAACAAACAAACAAACAAACAAACCTGTTGTCTCTTAAGGAAACGTACAGAGTGGAGTTCTTTCTGATTTATGCAGCTGAAATAATAAGGGCAATAACATAACCAGTGAGAATGAGAAAAAGGAGTTTGGGGTGCAAAAAATAAGTCATTAGGCAGAGGATGAACAGCCAGTATAAAAGTAAGTGACATGAAGGATACGCTCAAGGACCCATCCGGCCCACAAAGAAAGAGGTGGCCTCTGACTGCAGCGCACATGAAGCTTCCTCCGTAGCCTCTGGGCTTGTGAAATCTGTCCTATATGTTGAGGCTTTATTGAGAAGCGCACCAGCTGTTGTTGATCTCCCAACATGAGTTTCTTCTGGCGAGAGGGATTAAGTAACTCCCTGATAGTGTGCCCGGCACAGCTTGGCTCAATCCTTGCAAATGCTCGATGAGAGAGAAAGTATCCATGAGACGTGAACGAATGACATCAGCTCGGGGCAGCTGCACCTGCCCTTCTTGGTGATAAGCGGCCATGTCTGCTCAGCCCAGGCTCTCTTCACCCACTCAGTCCTGGCTTCGCGCTTCCGCCTCAGGCTATGAGCAAAGCTCCCTCCACGCAGGACGAGCTCAAGGTAGGCGCCCAGCCTCACTGCGCCCCATTGCCAGCTCCAGCCTGCCCCGCCGGACCCCCCAGGTTCCGGTTCGCCCCTGGCCTAGCCCTCGCCCCGGCCTCCAGCCCCCAGCCTAGGACCCGGCCCAGCCACGCTTGCTCAGGCGCTCCCCGCCACGGTCCCCCTTTTTAATTTTATTATTATTATTTTTTATGGTTTATCTCTTTATTGTTTCTCCTTTTATCAAAACGTGTCACAGCTGGAAACCAAGAGGAAGTAAAAAAAAAAATACCCACAAATATTCCCCCTGGCTCCCCATTAGTCATCCCCCAACCCCCAACCTAGGGCTTCTGGCCAACCCCAAGCACACATGATCATCTCCCCCCACCCTCAGGCTTCTCCCAGCAATAAATACAGGTGACTATGATTCAATGAAACCGCAACTGATTTCTCAGGAGAAGGGTCCTAAGGCCCCGGGGATGATCTCCACCTGTGATGGAACCAGTGAAACTGGCTGCTCTCTGCTCCCAGGGACTGAGGAGGGGAGGGGGGATCATTGAGGGCCGGCGCCTCCCTGCCTTCTCCCCTCCATGCAAGGCTGTGCCCCTCTTCTGCTGTCTGTGTATCTCTGAGCTCCGCCGTCCCGCACTTCCTGGGATGATGTGTGAAACCTTACACCTCGATTTATTTGGAAATATTTTGTGATCACTTTACAGATAAGGAAACTGAGGCCTCAAGCGTGGAAGGGGTAGAGTGAAGAGTAGAACCCAGGTATGATGCCAAAACTGCTTTCTTCTCTGCCTCCGCCTCACATGACTCACACCTCCTTTTCTTCTTGCTTTGTTGTCCTCCCAGGAAAGGTGTCCAGAGTACAGAGGGTGGAAAATAACAGATATCCATCAGAATATACGGTCAAAATAATAGAAATACCGTGGGTACACGAGTAGAACTTAAAATGACAAAAGCGATTGATAAAAATGGGACACCCTTTACACACACACACACACACACACACACACACACACACACACACACAGCTTTCTGATGTGGAAACCAAAACAGTAGTTCTAACTGTATCACTTAGAAATGGAATCAGCTGAAATAATTAGAACACTTAGTTTGCAGTGGTGTAACAAGAAAATATATATATTTTTTTTACACAATGAAAAGTCATGAATTAGGTAGACAAAGAATGGTGCAGTGATTATGGAATAATATAAATGTTCCCAGCTTTTCCTCTTTGTCTGACCCATGCTCTTTACAACTTTTGTTTTCACTGTCCTAACATAATTCCTGCACTAATAAGCATCCCATCCATTGTTAGTTGGGCACAAGGGAGGAAGGACAAAGAATGAAAGGACCATGGCAGATAAGTCTGATCCTCTTTTAAAAAGTTCCTGGACACCTCCCAAATCCAGCAATCTCTACTTCAACTTTATTGGCCAGAGCTGAGCTCCTTAGCCATCATCAAATGCAAGAGTATCTAAGAAAGTGAGCATTTTATTGGCTATATTGCCAAATTATATATTTCTTCTGTAAGAAAGGGGGAAATATACATTGAATGAGCCCTTAGAATTTTCTGTCAGATTAATTACAAAATTCAGAAGACAAATTGTAGACTGATCACTATTTAAAACCAAATGAGTGGCCAGAAAATCAGGGAAAAGGCATGTTTTAATACACAGAACAAATATGCAAAGAAATAAAAATTGAAATCATGAGGCCAAACATGAGATTCTGAGGCTATACTGTGAATCATAGTCATGCATGAAAGAATGGCAATAAAAAACTTATAAGGGAGGAATATTTTCATGAGTTGAAGAAATACAATTTTGCAGATTGAGACAAATCACCTATTTCTAGGCAGGACAAAGGAATAAAGATATAAATCTGGCATATCTGGGAAATATTTCCGGACTCAGGCAAAGGGGATAAGCTATCTACAATGCTAAAAACACATTAGAATTATTCAATAAAGTGAGAAATTCCTTTTATAAAAAGTGGAACAAAATAAGAGACTACTTAAAGTTATATAACTAAATCTTGATAATGCTTGATTCAAAGAGAATATCATATGTTACTGATAACAAAAATGAGGGTGTTGATTTAAAAAAATCGGGATGGAGAAAAATAATCTTTTCTTGGAAGAAAATGTTTAACACCAGATGCCTTCATTGTAAAATAAAATACCTAAGTAGGCACAGAAATAAAGTTTAAAAAGTAGAGCGACTAGAAATAAAAGTTGAAATTATTAATTTAGAATTCATAACATATACAGATAAATAGCTTTTCCTACTTCAAAAGTCATCACCATGAAGAAAAGATAAGCAGTAAATTAAAGCATCTGTAAAATGGTGCCTATTTCGTGTTGCCTTATCAATAGGGTAAAAATGAAATTATGGTACATAACAAATATGTAGCCAATAAGGTAATTAATTAGAGCTGTATGATATATGACTCTGTAGGTGTGTTTATGTATTTCTCACACACATATAGTATTATAATTTTTAAAAATAATTGAATTGTTACTCATTTTGTGAGACATTAGTCAAAGTAGATAACAGAATAGGAGAGAGAAACACAAGTACAAAAAGGGAATAGAAAATTGTATGTATAGGATCACATTTTGCATTTGTGTCAAATTGTGTATATTTGTATGTGAATGTTTAAATGCATTAAATTATTTATTTTTAAAAATATAAGATTTTTAAAAGGAGGTAAGTAGCTTAAATATAAAAAGAAAAATAATACATAAGAAAGATTTTTTTAAAAAACACAGTATATAATTGCATATAAATAACTTATTAAACATGGGCTAAATTAGTCATTTCTTGAGGAAAATACATTTTATCTGGGAAGAAACAGTAAACCTGAATATACAGAAACTAAATTTGATATTGTAATTATATTTATATAGTAATATAGTTACGTGTTGTTTATCTTAGATATGTATAAAACAGTCACTCTATCTTCCAGTAGTAATGTTAGGATACTTTAATCTCTTGAGGAGAAGACACTATCTAAACTCTTGCACAACATGTAAACCTGAAGATAGCGATCCAATTTATTTTATGAGTATGACATCAAAACCCAAGAAAATAACACAGAAAATATTCAAGCAAATAACAACGTATGTAGTTCTTCTCTGTGTTGAAAGATTAATACAAAAACAGAATAACGTTTCCCAGCAAATAATAAACAGTAAATATGAGGCTATCTATTAACATAATGAGAATGTTTTGTCTTAATACATTTAAAAAAAAGCTATGGGATGCCAATACCATTATTTCCTTAATCTCTGGAAGCATAAATCCTTTTGGGAAAAAGCTGCTTTTGCTAAATGGTATTTTTGCTAGAAAGTGACTCCTCCAGTACCTGGGAGGACATTGATGCCAAAGTTTTTAGAAAAAGGAGACTCCATCTTCAATTATAGATATTTTATTTCTGTAGTTCCTAAGAGCAAGTGGGGAAGAAGAGAAGCAGCAGCAAATGGAAAGAAATGTGAGGAAAGGAAAAAAGAAAAAGGAAAAGTTGTACAGAGGCTGTTTTCTCTCCTGGTGACCTTGCCAAATCCTCTTTAATTACTAAGTAAAACTTTTCATGGAAATAAGCAAAAGTGCCAAAATTTGCGTCTAGTTTATCACAGATCTGAACCAAGACACTGTGGCAAAAAGGTGAAGTGAGTGGGAAGTGTGCTGCATTGACTAGTACAGGAGTTCGGTGCCCCAGCTCTGCTGGTGGATTGGGAGGAATGTGGCCTGACAGCTCCATCTTATATTAAAATCAACTCAGGATGGATGGAAGAGTTAAGTTTAAGATCTGAAACCATACAAATTCTAAACAATAACCTAGAATAAACTCTTCTGGAGATTGACCTAGGCAAAGAATTCATGATTAAGACCCCCAAAACACATGCACCTAAAACAAAAATAAATAAATGGTACCTAATTAAACTAAAAAGCTTCTGTAATAAAAGAAGCAATTATCAGAGTAAACAGAGAACCCACAGAATGGGAGAAAACATTTGCGAACTATGCATCCGACAAAGGACTAGAAGGAACACAAACCCATCAGCAAGAAAAAACAAGAATCCCATCAAAAAGAGGGCAAATTATGTGAATATAATTTCTCAAAAAAATATAAAAATGGCCAAAAAACATATAAAAAATGCTCAGCATCACTAATCATCAGAGAAATGCAAATTAAAACCACAATGAGATAACACTTATACCTGAAAGAATGTCTGTTATTAAAAAGTCAAAAAACAATAGATGCTGGCATGGATGTGGTGAAAAGGCAGTGTTTATATCCTGATGGTAGGCATGTACATTAATACAACCTTTATGAAAAACAGTATGGAGATTTCTGAAAGAACTATAAGTTTCAGCTATCACTCAATACAGCAATCCCACTGCTAGGTACCTACCCATAGAAAAAGAAGTGATTATATTAAAAAGACACCTGCATGCATATGTTTACTGTGGCACAATTTACAGTTGCAAATATATGAAAACAGCCTACGTGCTCATGAACCAATGAGTGAATAAAGAAAATGTGGTATATATACACCATGGAATACTACTCAGTCATAAAAAAAAATAATGTATTTTGCAACAACTTGGATGGAGTTGGAGGCCATTATTCTAAGTGAGGCACCTCAGGAAGGGCCAAGAGAATACCATATGTTCTCATTTATAAGTGAGAGCAAATCTGTGGACACACAAAGGCATTTGGAGTGATATAATGGACTTAGGAGACACAGAAAGAGAAAAAAAAAAAAAAAAAAAAAAAATAGAAAGAGGATATTAGGATATGGTGAAACTTGCATAAAAGCTGTGATTTGATAATAGCATTATACTAATTTTTAATTTCTTAGCTTTGACGAATACCCAATGATTATGTAAGATGTTAACATGAAAGGAAGCTGGATGAGGAGTGCAACAAGAATGTGGAGAATATTAGGAAGAATAGTTCAATGAATATCCTTGTATTGTTTCCCTTTACCTAGATTTACCAAGTGAATGTAATTCCACATTTGCCACATTTGTTCTCTCTCTCTCTCTCCACCTCTGACTTTCCTTTTCTCTCTCTCCCTCCCTTTCTTCCCCTTTCTCTCTCTCTCATTATTTTCGCTAAATCTTTTAAATCTTCAGGCTTCATTACACATCATCATTACATACTTCATCATGTATCTCCGAACAATAAGAACATTTTCCAGTATAGACACAGTACCATCATCGAATCTTAGAAAATCAATACTAATTTTATAAAATAACCTAAATATGCAATCCATTTTCAAAACCTTCACATTTTGTCAATTTTCCCAAAAATGTCTTCGATAGCCCTCTTTTTCTAAACCAAAATCTAGTCAATGTTTGCATATTGCATTGGGCTATATTACGTCCCTAAATTCTAATGATCTTGTTATATTTAAGAAGTCAGATCAATTATCTTGGCACATGTCTTATATTTTGGATTTGTCTGATGCTTACCTACAAAGAGATTCAGGATAAATATTTTGGCAAGAATGCTATGTAGGTGATTGTTTTTGTTTCTTATTGCACAGTGTAAGGAAACACTATTGCTGATAAGAATTATGATAATTTAGTTAATCTTTGACCAGTGTATCTCTTCATTGTAAAGAGAAAATAGTAGTGTGCGAATTCAGTCTAGTTTATCTTAAAAAGGCACTACAACTTCATTTCTCTCTCTCTTTCTCTCTGATTATTTATTCTGAGGAAATACAAACACCCTATCATGAGAAGCCCTATGAAGGAGCTGAAGCTTCCTGCTAATAGCTGTAGGACTGGGTTTGAAGGTAGACACTCCTGCCTAGTTAAGGTTTCAAATTCCTGCAAACATGGCCTGCATCTTGCCACAACCTCGTAGATAACATTAGCAAGAACCACCAAATAGGTAGCTTCTGGGTTTGTGAACCTCAGAACCTGTGTGATATAGTGTTTGCTGTTTTAAGCTACAAGGTTTTATGGTAATTTGATATGCAGTAATAGATAAACAATACAAGAAGTCATCTCATTGGTCAGTTTCTGAGCTTGGTTATTGGAGGAGTGTTGTTATTATGCAATAAAGGCAGTGTGTGAGGGTTCTGTAGAGGGACAGAACTAATAGGATATATATGTCACACACACACACACACACACACACACACACACACACACACACACACGAAGGGAAGTTTATTAAGGACTATTGATTGACCAGATTGATCACAATGTGAAGTCCCACAGTAGGCTGCCTGCAAGCTGAAGAGCAAGGAAGCCAGCCCCAGTCACAAAACATCAAAAGTAGGGAAGCTGACAGTGCAGCCTTCAGTCTGTGGCCAAAGGCCTAAGGGCCCCTGGCAAATCACTGGTGTAAATCCAAGAGTCCAAAAGTTGAAGAACTTGTAATGTGATGGTCTGATGTTGAGGACAGGAAGCATTCAGCATGGAAGAAAGATGAAGGCTGGAAGACTCAGCAAGTCTGCTCTTTCCACCTTCTTCTGCCTGCTTTATTCTAGGCACACTGGCAGCTGATAAGATGATGCAAATGCAGATTGAGGGTGGGTCTGCCTCTCTCAGTCCACTGACTCAAATGTTAATCTCTTTCGGCAACACTCTCACAGACACACCTAGGAAGAATACTTTGCATCTTTCAATCGAGTTGACACTCAGTATTAGCCATCACAGGCACGGATACACATGTGGGATCTAGTCAGTCAGGTGTGTGTGTCTCTTGTTACTTCTTGCTCTGTTGTGACTGTAAATTGGAATAGACAGAAAGTCCAGCCTGAGCTGGACACAGTGACCAAAGGGTAAGCCTTAAATGGCTTTCATTCTTCTCACAATTAGTCTACACGTGTTAATTTTACTTGTCACCACTGCGTATTCTAGATCCTGGCCACTTCTCAACCTCTTTGAAGTGATGTTACATGCAACTGACAACTTCCAATATGGGGATTTAGGAATGAGTGATAATTGAATAATGCTGTGACTATGACATGAGAGGAATTCTGCAATATGGATTAACATTTGTCTAAAGCTCACGTTTTACGGTATCACATTTTAGATCATATAATACCCAGATTCTCCTATGAAGGTTTATCTTATACTTTATTTCTATACCTGAGAGAGCATGTCAGTAAGAGTTGGAATCTGTGACATGCTCTTACTCTGGCCTAGAAGAAACTCTGCTTTCCTAGTCATGTTTTCACTAAAATCTACCTGCCTTCAAATGTCACTTTCAACAACAATGAAACAGTTCTGTGGTTCTGTATATATAATAAGTAGTTTATTTTGCCACCTTTTTAAAAATCAGGATGACCAGGTGTCATAATTTTTATCTAAGAAATTCAATCACATCTATAATATTCCATGAGTGAAAACTATTCTTTATGAGCCATTTGATAGATTGTGCCTCATATTTTGTTGTAATGTATGGTATGGAAAATTTATCTAAATATCTATGAGGTGACATCATAAGACTGTATAAGGAAATTATTTGGCTATTCCTTTACATCTGAAAAATGTTCCTTCTCATATTGGCATCATATACAAATTTAATTGCTTTCAATTTCAATTGTTCCATGATGGCAAAATTTGCAAAACCATAAAAATAAAAATATTTACAATTTATTAGGTATTTAGTTTATCCACAGAAATGATATACACTGTCTGAATTAATCCTACTCCTAACCACTTCCTGTGAGGTAGATATCATTATCTCTATTTTCAGAGAAGCAAATTGAGTTTCAGAGATGTAGGCTTTTCACATATTATAAAACAACAAAGAAAAAGTAGAACCAGATTGGAGACCTAGGACTCTTTACTCTGCCTTCTACTCTAGGCTACATCTTTTAATCAGTGATGAGGCAATTATGTTACCAGGGTTGATGAAATGTCCAATAAAAATATCACAATAAAGACATGATGCCAATCTAATTGTTGAACTTTTAATTAAATCCTGCTTTTAAAGAGTAAAATAATACTTGATTTGGTGTCCCCTCTCTGATTGCCTATCTCTACCAAGAGACAGATTCCTGACTTTATATTAAACAATAGATGTCTTCCTGCATGTGTGGTCCTTAAGCCCTTTAGAACTATATATATATAACTCTGTTGCTAGAGAAACCTCAGCACTATCAAGCTGTCAGAGGCAAAACTGCCTTAATAAATGGGAAATTCCAAAATAAATGATACAGACTTTTGTAGTAGTTTGTTTATTCAAATTCTTGGTATTTATTTTCTAAGTTATTAACAATGCTGAGACAATTCAGAATATTTGCAGCCTAACACAATAGATGAATAATATGGCTGATCCGGCTGAAGCAAAATAACCAAATTATAATAAATTTATAATCACTACCAGGTCTTATATCTTCTTTTCCTGACATTTATATAAAGTCATAATAACTCTCTAATTGTCAAGCTGTAATAAAACTGAACATCTATTTTCCATCTTCAAATGAAAAACTATATATTAGTATAAGCATCCAGGTTTGAAAAGTATGGTATAGACAATTGAGGAGTGCAATAAACATTTTAAAATGTGGTAAATGGTAATAGTTCATCATTTATGCCTATTTTGTGACTTCATATGTAACTACATTTAAATCAGATTAATTTATTTTTCTCTTCTCTTGCCTTAAACTAAATTCTAAATTCTATTTCTCATAAACTAAAGAAGCTATCATCAACTTATGGTGGAGACTGTTGCAATTTCTCTTTGCTTACAATATACTTGAATAGAAATTGTGGCTATTGAGTGATTTGTTCATTTACCTACGTATCACTGAAGGGGTCTGGCTCTGTTGCTCAGGCTGGTGTGCAGTGATGTGATTGTAGGTCTCTATAACCTAGATCTCCTGAGCTCAGGTGTTCCTTCCCCTCAGCCTCCCTAGTAGAACTACAGGCACGTAGGACTGTGCCTGACTAATTTTCTTATATTTTATAGAAACTGTCTCTTGCTATATTACTCTTGCTGATCTCAAACTCCTGGACACAGGCCATCCCTTGACCTTGGCCTCCCTAGGCGCTAGGATTGCAGTAATGAGCCATCATACTCAGTTCAGTACTAAGTGTTTTAAAACCTAAAGTTCATTTGTCTTAATATTATTTTATCTGCTTTATGTACTGTCTCTTTTATACGGTTTCTTTTGTTTAAAAAAAGTCCTAAGGGTTAATTTTATAAACCACTATTGCAATGGAGAAGTGTTGAACGAATGGCTTTTAACTCAGGAAACATAGGTGAACTTGCATTACAAAAATGTAATTTTAGTTGTTAGATGCTGATTTATCTGATACATCATGTCATTTTAGAAGTTGTAGCAATAATCAAGGAAGATATGCTAAGATACACAATTAGGGCAAAAGTTAAAATGGAGTTTAGGGAGGTATAAACGTTACTTTTTTGGTCTATAACTATATAAGTGGGGAGTAAGAGATAGATATAAATCACATATCTATCTTTAAAAATTATTCGGTTATTTTACATAATATTGAAAATTAGACATTCACATTTTCAGGAAAGAATAATGAGTTTCATTTTGAGAATTTTAAGTTTGTTGTGAGAGGTGACATCTAATTGGACATTCCAGGGATGCAATTTAAGATGCAATTTTGAATCTACGGAGAGATGTGGTTAAAAGATATAAATCTCAAAGCCATATAAGCAGATTAGATGGTTCAAGAAGAGTATATATATATATATATTCTCTCTCTCTCCTCTGTTTCTCTCTCTCTCTCTCTCTATATATATATATATAGAGAGAGAGAGAGAGTATATATAATATCTATATATATCTATTATATATATATATGAGAGGGAGGTGTGTGTGTATGTGTGTGTGTGTGTAGGTACATATATATATATGAGACATAGAGGGGAGGGAGAGAGAACTGATAAAGACATGTTGGAAAAATATAACTATAGGGATTTTAAGAGGACATGGTTGTCATCAAATGTTCTCTTTCTCATTTTGGTGTTCATGTGGTACAATTTACTATGGCTTATGTATTTAGTTGCACCAAACTTTGTATCACACCTCTTGACCAGTTCTTTATGATCAAATTCTCTTATATTTTTATAGAAGAACTTAACCTTTTAGCTTTCCTACTTTGGGGCTCAGAAACTAATAACCCTCCAACCAATGGCACCTTAAGATGCTGAACTGAAGGAAAAGTTTCAAATTCCCTCTGACCTTCATTCTGCACCACCTTTGTCTCTTAGCCCTCTGTCTCTTCCAAAGCACAGGATGAAGCTTTTCTCTGCAGTTCTTTTATCTGCCTAATGTCTGGACTCACCAAAAAAGAAAACAATTACCTCTAGTCCCTCCCCTGAGTTTTTATTAACTGAACTCATATCCCTGTGAAAAGCCTGAAGTCTGTAAACACACCTGGTTATACTTTGTCACAAACCATTATCTGCTCTACATGCCCAACAGATTTGTCCCTGGCAATTGAATGTTACTCAAGCCCATAGAACCCCCTAAACATTATTACTACACCACTGAGATCATCCACACTTCCTCATCTCCTTTCTCTCTAAGAATAATGGTATATAAGCCTCTGTACCACAATGGGCATTGGGGTGCTTCACCCCCACCCAAAGCACATTGATAAATGTATATTTCCATTAATTTGCCTTTGCCAGTTGATTTTCAGTAAACTTTCAAAGGGCAAAAGGGAAGTTTTTCCTTTGTGTGTATACCAATGACACATATTCCTAATTAGACACCCAGTATATAAATAAATTTGTAAAATTCAGTGCCTGAGGCAGATAAGATAAAGAGGCAGAGGAAGAAAAAGATGGAGAAAGAGAAACAGAGATAATTATCAAAGACAAAACTTATTTAAGTCCTAGGAATGAGGAAATATAAAAAAATAGCTGTGTAGTATTGATTCAAGATAGTATACTGCAGGGAAGTCTCTATGCTGAGTCACTTCCTTCTCTATTCCATTGGCAGAATGTAACCATAAGTCCACACCTATCTGCAAGAAAAATGTAGTTTAATATTGAACTCAGGGACAAAAGGGTTGCATTAGCAGCCACCTAACCCTAGCAAGAAACAACAAAACTAGGAAACAGAAAAAAACAGGTTGTTGTGTGCTGTACTAAGAAGGTAAATACCATGATTATTTCAAAATAGCATTAAAATTGTATTTACAGGATTAAATAAGACACAATGTGCCTGAAAAAGAGTTATATATAGTTAAATATGGTATAAGACATGATATGTACTAGAGATTAGAACTGTAGAAAATTAATATGAATAATTATTGGCTGGACAGAGTTTCATAAAAACAGGCATCTTCAGTTAGACCTCATGCAAAGCTGAGATTTCAGCATTTAGAAGATACAAGAATCGGTGCATTCCCACTTCCTCTCGTACACTCTACTTCCACTCTCAGTGGTTTTATTCTCCAGGTAGCCGATCCCATCTGTTTATATAAGTATTGTCTATGGACACTGAGTTAATTGGATATCTTCCCCTTCCCTTTATCTTCTTGAAGTTGGGTAAGAGGATCTGTCTGAGCATCATAAATCTCCATCATTTCTTATGCTGTGCTGGATGTTCAGTTTCAAGTAGGCAGCGTATGGGTTGCAATGATTTATAGTTTTAATCTTTTCTATAAATGAGTATAGAGGTTATGCCATAGGCCCTATTTACAAAGAAAACAACAGAAAAGTGAATAGGCACATGGAAATATATACGTTAGATAAATAATAGCCTTAATAGTCTTAAAACTAAAATGTAATTTTATGACACCACTAACATTAAGAAATGTCTTTTTAATCCCTACTTCTAGGTGGTTAGTAAATTGTTATTAGAATTGATAATTTTTTATAGATGAGAAATGGATAATTGTGGAGAATTAAAAAATTCAGTTGCAATGCTTTAGAATATAACCATTATCTTATTGTCTGTGACACTAATTCCTAACTTATCTAACAAGCTTTTAATAAAGACTTCTATCTCAGCACATTTTCTAAAATGTTCAACCAAATTATAGAATGGTAGAGGTGAAAGAGACTTTGAAGCTAGCCTGATATGCACCTAAAATTGGCAAAGTTCTTGGTAGAGATGGAAATAAAACTCAAGACTCAATTTTTCGTTCTTTCTCCAATACAATATGACCATCTGTGGTAACACATGTTGTGTTAAGATTCAATGTTAAAATAATTTCTGATCATTTTAATTCTTGTTTTAAAAATAAAGTGTCCAAAATATATTTTAGACTATTATTTAAGACTCAGTGTGAACAGCATGCATGTTCATTAGTTTATTGTGATGACTGCATTCATGATTGAATAAATTGGAGATATCTGCTCTATACATTGTAGTGATTTTCAAATTTTTGCAACTATATATTTTTTCTTCCTGAAACACTTTTATTTTCTGTTGTTATTGGAATAATGGTTTCAATCCAAAGCACTTACATCAAAGGACTACTTCAATCCACTATGTATTGGGAAATATTATAATCCAGAAAAATGTTTAAAAAGTTATAGCATGGACTCTTTGTTACAATTTTTAAGTTTAATATCTCGATTGCTGATTCCTTCCCGGATAGGTGAGGATGTTAGGTTAGTAAGTTAAGCAGTGATTGTTGCAGGAAAAACTTATCAATAAAGAACTGCCAGGATCTCCTTTATCATTATGATCCTCATTGTCAGTATCATCATAGTTTTTCTTCATTAATAAGTTGCTAGATTGATTTTAAACCTGACTTTACCTCTTTTTAACTGTGTAACCTGAGGAGTTACAATGTGAGATCCTTAATTATAAAATGAGAACAATGGTACTTATACCATGGAGTTTTTATATGGATTGTTGAACTTATTATGATTGTTATAAGTGTATATCAACATGCCTGGCACATAATTTTACAGTTGTCGTAGTGGTAGTGATAATAGTAGCAGAGGAAATAGCGAGGGTGGTGGTAATAATATTGGTGTATTGGTAGTAATACCTCATGTTTCCCCAGTCATAATCCTGCTGTGGAAATGAAGAAAAAGAGGACCAAATTTATCAGAACTGATTTTAAATTGTCTGTCTCTCAGTTTCAAAATAAGAATAGCAAGAATAATAAGATCAAAGTAAAATCTTATGCAGTTTTTATGAAAACAACGTAAACTACTATACCTAAACTCTTTAGAACAGTATCTAACTTAAAGCAATTATTCAGTACATTTGTTATAATTTTCTATAATATATTATGGTGTTTTGTTGTATTAAGTCACTGGAAAATGATATTACAGAGGTTTAAATCTGTGTCTTTCACCAAAAATACTTTAATTCAGCACTATATGTCTTTGAAAGTCAGCTTGCTCTTGTGTCAATTAAAATAGTGATTAATGAAGTTGAATTTATTTCTCCATCACAGAAGTGAGAATGTCAAATAATGTGTTCTAAAAGTGGAATAGCCTTCTAAGATGGGAAAGAGCTAAATATTCTGAGTCAAGCATGTTTAATATTTCACCTAGGCTTCTCTTTAGAGCTGCCCTCAGGAGAAGACTGTTTCTATTTATGTCTCTTTCTGCTCCTTTAGTCCTTTTAAAGTCTTTTTAAGAGGCTAATTCCCTGTTATATTCCTTTATCCTTAAAAGAGGGGTTCCTGATATATGCCCCTCTCCCTTTTCTCTTTTTAATATACTTATTTCCAAGTTCTATCTCTGAGCTTATATCAGCCTTAAATATAGCCAGTAAGAGTTGCTGAGGCATAATTTTATGATCTTGAAGTTCTAAAATGACCAGACCCAGATATCAGATTAAGGAACTCCATCCAGACCTCTATTTGAGTATAATGTGCCTGAGTATGTGTTTTATCCTCCATTTCTCTGCTTTTCCTGCTTGGTTTTCATTGAGTTTCTTAGCTCTAGAAGTTTATGACCTTCTCTAAAACTCAGGAGATTTGAGGACTTTTATTATTATTTTTTTCTATTTTTTCCTGCTTTATTCTTTTTCTCCTCTCTTTCTGAGAAACTAATTACATTTATTTAATGTTAACAATATTATTCCACAGATTATAAGAGTCTCTGAGATTCTATTGCTTCCTTAGTTTTTCCTCTCTTTGCACTCTTCAGGTTTATTAATTTCCACAGGTCTCTTTTTAAGTATAGTGACTCTTTTTTTTCTCTTATTATGTTTTCTATTAACCCTAATCCAGTGATTTATTTTTCAGTTGTTGTACCTTTCAGTTCTAGATTTTCCATTTGGGTCTTTTTGTACTTTCAATTTCTGTGTTGAGATTCCACACCAGTTGACTTATTAGGTTTGTTTTTTCCTTAAGTTCACAAGCATGTTTATTATAGCTGCTTTAATAGTCTAATATTGGCTATTTGTTTTCTTGAGTATAGATCACATTTTTCTGTTTCTGACATGTCTAATAATCTTGATGCGGTAATGGTGTCTGTGAATGGTATGTTGCAGAGAATCTGAATTTTCTCATGATTTCAAGAAAGTGTTTTCTATTTTAGTGAGGAGTTAACTTCAGTGTCAAACTCAACTTGTTCTCCTTTGTAGAAGGCAGCATCTGAGAAGTGTTTCTCTCCACTTTCAGTTGGCACACTCTTGCTGGAACCTCTGAGATCTGGTTTGAATGTATGTGATATATTGATCAGCCAATTATTTGGATAAAATTTTAATACACATATTAAAGCTTATAACTTTCTGGGAACATTCATCTCCCCACTTCATTAAGTATATTGCTATTTTACTATCCCTGAAGTGTTTTATCTGACATCGCAAGCCAGGAAAACTGGATTTTTGCCACCCAAATTTTGAGGATTATAAAGTACCGTGGGCCAATAGACTGAAAAATCACAAATCACACATGCTACAGTGTGTCTTTCAAAATAAAATCTCTTAAAATTTCTGCTTGATTTTGGTCCCATTTGAATGTCTACATACATATTTTTAGTAATTATTTGAATTTTGTATTTGTTGTCTGCAGGAGGATTAGCCTATCCAAGCTATTCTGGAATTATTGGAATGACAAAAATAGATTCTAACTCTTTTGAAATTGAGAGTAATTATAATAATCTTATGAAATTTATGAGAAATAAAGTGAGATTATTAATATGCTTTTTCTGTACATTTGACACATAGTTAATATTCAAAAATATATTCTTATAATATTACTAATTTTCCCTGAAGGTGGGCCATTAAATATTTTGAGTCATTTCTCATGATTGAAAGAACCTTTGTGCTGAGGGGAAAGATGTTCCCTGTTTCTTTTTTTCTTTTTCTTTTTTTTTTTTTTNTTTTTTTGAGTTGTAGTCTTGCTCTGTCACCAGACTGGAGTGCAGTGGCAAGATCTCCGCTCATTGCAACCTCCACCTCACAGATTCTAGTGATTCTCCTGCCTCAGCCTCTCAAGTAGCTGAGATTTACAGGCATGTGCCACCATGCCCAGCTAATTTTTGTATTTTTAGTAGGTGTGGGGTTTTACCTTGTTTGCCAGGATGATCTCGATCTCCTGACCCCATGATCTGCCTTCCTCGGCCCCTGTAAGTGCTGGGATTACAGGAGTGCACTACCGTGCCTGGCCTCCCTGTTTCTTATATGTCACTTTTTACGGAAAAAGATAGTATCTTAGTCCACTTGAAGGTAACAAAATACCTTAGACTGGGTTATTTATAAACAAAAGATGTTTATTTCTCACAGTTTGGAGGCTGAGAAGTCCAAGATCAAGACCCCAGTAGATTCTGTGTGTTGGAGACTTACTCTTTGCTTTATAGACAGCACTCTTTTACTGGATCCTCACATGACAAAAGGGGCAAACAATCTCCCTTAGGCCTGTTTTATAAGAGCAGTAATCTCATCCATGAGAGATATCCCTTTATGGCTTAATCACCTCCCAAGAGCATCACCTTTTACTACTATTGCATCAGGGATTAGGCATCAACATATGAATTAGTGGAGGCGTTGGAGCACACAAACATTGACACAGCAAATAATATGTGAACAACTAATTATAATCCAGTTTGATACTGTTACCAGAGGAATGCACAGATTTTGGTGGGAAACAATGGATGGAATACCTAAATGTTTAACATTCTTTTTTCGAAGGAGTGTCGTCAGGAATAATAAAAAGTTTGTGCATTTTTAGTAGAAAAACAGATAAAACTTAAAAAAAAATTAAGAGCTATAGGGCATAGCAGAACTATAGCATACAGTAGAAAAGATGCTGATCAGAGTTGTAGAACTTGTTAGCATCTGTAATTTGTCACCTAACCAATATGAGTTGTTTTCTAACCTAAAAAATATGAATTCCTATAGGATTGAAGAATATTTGTAAAGAATTAACATTCCTGAATCATTAGAAAAACTTTCTTCTGTCTTTTAAAAAGTGGCGTTATGGTCATTTCTTAAAATTTATTTTAATGTGTGCATGTGTCAAAATAAGTTTATCTTGAGAAATAAATGTTCACATGAAAAAGTTTTCTGATTTTTAAATACATTTTCACGATTTTTTAAGATCCAAGATGACTTTGACATTGGGATTTCTAACACTATTGTTTGTTAATCTTTTCTCTTTGGGTAAAAATAGAAGGCTAAAATGTTGCCATCAATTTAAATAAACTAATATACTTTGAAGCCAATACTTAGTAAATAACAATTTAGTAATACGTGGATTAAAATAGAAAGATACATTTGTTCCTTCAATTTTTAAGTTTACACTAAGACAAATATTTTTGGTAACATATAATTAATATGCTTGGAAATCATAATATTGTTTATTTAACTTCTTATTGGTAGTACACAGAGTCATGTAATATCTGGAGGCTCCAAGGTAACTCTTCTTCCATAAAATATTGTCTTCTTAAAATGAGTCTACATTATTATTACTTTTAGATTAATTATAAATGTGATATTAACCACTGATTTGATTAATTATGCCTACATTCAAGAATATGTACCAGTTTGACAAAATAACTTTTTCATGTTTTAGATTACAATCAGCATTTGGAAAACTGTTGGGTCTTCCATTTACTAGCATGTTGAGAAACAAGTCAGTTGTTTTTCAATGATGGCCTACAGAAGCCTTCACCAATTTCTTTCTTTGCTTTAAAATATTTTGTTTTTGACCATCACATCTATGGAGATTTTGCCTCTGACTATGTGAAAACCATAAATCAAATGAACATTGGCTAAAAGCATCCCTTTTGGCCAGGAAATTATAGAGACTATCTAAGAATTGTTTTTCAATCAATTTTGTTTAAATTTCGGTTTTTAGAATTATATAGATATTTAACATATTGAGATTTTTGTTGGAATCAACCAGATGTTATAATAGTGTGAACAGTTTGCAAATGCAGATCCACATTGCCAACTGCCTGCTAGAAATGGACATCTAGACATTAACCTGTTTCTTAGAAGTACATATATCCAGAGCTTACCCTTCCTCATTCAACCAATGCAGGTCTATCCATAATTGGTCTTTGCTCCCATAGGCCAAACTCATCAGCTTCCTCAGAATACCTCTTTACTCTGAAACTCTGATTTTCTAAAAATTTGAAAAATTCAAGCATCACTCTATATTTCTTAAGTATGTTTTAATCTATGGGTCTCATCACATACTTCTCTTCATTTTATATGGCCCAATTAGAGACACTACTGATGAGATATGGACAGATCAATGATCTATACTTTTGAATAATAATATTACTTTATATCTAATGAAGAATTCATCCATTTGCTTTCTGGTTAGTATTCCTCCTTCATTCTTTACTTCTTTCTTTAGGTCCGAGTAATTATTTTGCTGTGATTGCCTCTTCTTCCTATCATACTTTATCGTTTAGGTTATCGTTATAAGAGTCTTCCTTCAAGTTTCAAACTATACACTGCGTTCTTCACATGAACTAGTGTGTACAGGTCTTCAGAAACTTTAGGTTGACTGATACATGGAATATGTAGAAGTGCAGGAAAATAATGCTATAATTTTTTCTTGTATCTTGAGGGCTAAGAGACTTGTCTTCAATGGGAATTTATGCAGAATTTTGTTGGCAGGCCTAGATATTATTAGGAGGACTTATGCATAGGTCAAGTCATTAATTTCCAAACAGATTTTTAAAACACATAATATTTGTGAGAAAAATAGATAACTTATCCACACTAGATAGGAAGAGACAGTTGACATGTCCTCCAGTCCAGCACTGCCTTACTTGGAAATCCCTTTTGCATAGAGAGTAGGTCCTTATTAAAGAGGTCAGTGATGGAGCCAGAAATTCTACTGTGTCTGAACAGAGTGGTTAAATGATACCTTGAAGAAGACACTATTGAAAAAGAAAAAGTTATATAGAAGTAACATTCGCAGCAAAGTGTGAAGCAGAAAGTAAATTTATAACCTTAGTTTAGAGCGGTATTTTTCTTCAAAAAAAAAAAAAAAAAAAAANAAAAAAAAAAAAAAAAAAAAGTTGGGATGAAAGAAACCACAAAAGATACCTGTCAAGATGACGAATTGAGGGTCTTGAAAATAAGAGCAGAAGAAAAGAAACTTGACAAATTTCAAGCAAAATTTAGCACTTCATATACTCCTTTAGAGTACCCTCACAAAGAATATGTCTACTGTTCCTGGCTTCACGTGATATAAACAATGGAAGTTTATTGCTAGCAAACTGCAGAAGAAATCTACATATGACTTCCCATTTGGAGAAAGAATTTTTGATCATATAATTTGAACGCAGGAATTTATTAGACCAACACACTGATTTCTAAAAAGCACCATGTACAAACTCCTAATTATTTCTCAATTGCTTCCAATCGTGCTGTAATCCTAACAACCAACTGGGAAATTCACCTGGTAGATGCAAAGTTCAGTTAGGTCATTCACTACACAGAAACCACCAAGGATCTTATTAGTGCATTCAAGGTACTGTATCTTAGCCAATTTCTTTTCTGAACACAAGTCTAGAATTTATTTCTACTTGATTCAACTTATCGCTGGACAACTGTACTCAGATAAATCACTGGTAACTTTGGTCTCAGTATTTCCCAATCAAAAGTCATGATTTGTATTCTACAATTCTTCCAGAAGTTTACATTCTTGGTTTTTGTCTGCTCAGCACCTGCAGTGTATCCTGCATCCTCATTCAACCCAGGCAGGCCTATTCATTATTGGTTTTTGGTCCCAGGAATGTGTTCATGGGGTAGGCATATGACCGAACAGGGTTCATGCAGAAGCTAAGAGAGACAGATTTCTTGGTTCCTGGATTACTTAGGTAGAACTGTAGATACTGAGAGCCATGTTTCTAAGCATAATTTAAAAGCCATACACAGTAGGAGAGAAAAAGAGAAAAAATAGAAGTTGATATCAGATTACAATGCCTGAATATTGAGTTGTAATCTCCAAAGTATCCCAAGCTGTCATGCTTCCTTTACCTATTTCTTTGATTTTATGAATAACTTCTGTACATTTCCAATAGATTATTTTGTTTACTTGTGTAAGTTAATTTGAAGAAGTAATTTTTATCACTTGCAAATTTATATTTTGACTAATAGATTCTTTCTGTCTTATATTGTGTCCTTCTATGGTACCATTCTCTACCCAGTCTTCTAAAGTAGCAATTCAGAAGTAGTCATTAGGGTCTCTTTATTTCACCTTAGTTAGCAAATAGTGACTGTAAACTACTCTTCGTACACTTAATAACTCACAATTCTTTCAACTTTATCTGTCTTTTCTGTAATGATCACAATAAAGCCACTTCCAGCAGTGATCTGGATGACTCCATCCATCTTCTTCCCTCCAGAATTCTGCATCCAGTTAATTTGCTTCCATGAATACAGGAATTAAAATACAAATCTCATCGTGGATTCCCTGTGTCCAGTGATTTTTAGTGGTCACAAATGTCTGCTAAATCTATATTTTAAAGTCAATCCTTTATAAGTCACTCTGGATGTCCAATAGCTTCCTCAAGTTAATAATCATTTTATTTCACTTTTCCCAAAAATTACTTAATCTAGGCAATACTTTTTAAATTACCCCCTACCATTGCAACTTCTTTTTTTTGTTGCATTTTAGGTTTTGGGGTACATGTGAAGAACATGCAAGATTGTTTCATAGGTACACAAATGGCAATGTGATTTGCTGCCTTCCTCCCCATCACCTATATCTGGCATTTCTCCCCATGCTATCTCTCCCCAACTCCCCACCCCACACTGTCCCTCCCCTAATTCCCCCCGACAGACCCCAGTGTGTGATGCTCCCCTCCCTGTGTCCATGTGTTCTCATTGTTCAACACCCACCTATGAGTGAGGACATGAAGTGTTCGATTTTCTGTTCTTATGTCAGTTTGCTGAGAATGATGGTTTCCAGGTTCATCCATGTCCCTACAAAGGACACGAACTCACTGTTTTTGATGGCTGCACAATATTCTATGGTGTATATGTGCCACATTTTCCCTGTCCAGTCTATCATTGATGGGCATTTGGGTTGGTTCCAGGTCTTTGCTGTACAAAGCAGTGCTGCAATGAACATTCGTGTGCATGTGTCCTTATAGTAGAACGATTTATAATATTTTGGGTATATACCCAGTAATGGGATTGCTGGGTCAAATGGAATTTCTATTTCTAGGTCCTTGAGGAATTGCCACACTGTCTTCCACAATGGTTGAACTTCTATCCAAGGCTGCATTAGTTTTGTCTGGTCAGTTGCAGAGGCCTTCCACTGTTCACTCTCTCACCAGCTTCCTTCAATTCTAGTTCTACTTATATAAGACTTGATAGGTGACTTATATGATGATATGATTCTGTGATTCCCCTCCTCAGTAACCTTCAATGGCTTTTCTCTTCCCACAAACTAAAACCTAGCACCTTTAACATAAACCTGAATAATCTGATGTTAGACGCCATTCTGACTTAAACCTCTAGCATTTTCTCTTTCATATTTTATAATCTAAGGACACCTATTTATTGTATTTTCCTGTGTACTCCATAATATCATAATTACATAGGTTTGTTCACATTTACCTAGAATATGTTCCCATTTTTGTCTCTATACTCTGATATAACCTTCAGTTCCCCCATTTTGTAAACACTTTGTGATGTCTCTGTCATATTTGAGGTTTCCTCATCTAAGTTCCTACTGACTTTGTCCTTAAAATCACTATAAATACTACCTCCTAAATCTCACAGGAACGATAAGATACCTAAGGCAAGAATCTGTCTTTTGTCAGTGCACACCCAGTTTTCAACAAATATTCAATGCAAACTCAATCTGTAGTAAATATTTCTGTGATACATTAATATGCTTAGCTTCTCAATTTTACAGAAGAAACAATAGAATAGTTACCTCTTTACCAATAGGTTGATGCTGTTCAATAAGCTAGAGTAAAATAAAGTACTGTGGCCAAAGTTCTTCTCAACTCTCAGATATAAGTATGACATTTGATTAAAGTATCTCCTCTGTTTTACCTCTCTTGGAAACGTCAGCACAGAGTAGAAGCTGTACAAGGCAGAGCAGCTTAGGAAGAGGAAGTTTATCCTCACAATGGCTGGTCAGATTCATAGACAATAATAGTATTTGCAGGTATGATTTCTGTCATCTTACATATCTATGACATATCAAGAATTACACTGAGGTATTGTGTACATGTTTTCACTCACTCTTGCAGTAAGTGTGAAAACCAGACTTTATTATTTCAATTTTTGCCAATAAAATAAGTAAGCCTCATGGCACTTGAGTAACCTACTCATAATTGCATAATAAATGATGGTGCTGGAACACAGTCTCAGCTTATCTCAAATTAAAATCTTTGGCTTTTTAAAATGTATTGTGTACGAGACTCTAGCCATTGAGCTGTGCTGTATTTGGTAAGACATGCAGGAAAAATACACATATTACAGACTTGGTCATGGGGATTGGTGAGAGAGATGAGAATAAAAATAGCAAGGTACCCATATGTTAACGTAGAATCCTAAAATGACATATATTTGAGTAATTTTCAAATTAAAACTTTCAGCAAAACAGTGACTATTTTAAACAAGATGATTATTTCAAGAATCTCAGGTATATTTTTCTTGCCTAATTTTTCTTTATCCTACATGTAATCTGTTCATGGCTTCTCTTTTCATTCACATATCACCGAGCCCTTATTGAAAAGACTTTGGATTCAAAATATTCCTTCTAAATTGATTGTTATGAAACAATTTAAAATCATTTCTTGTCAGCCAGGTAGACAATACAATCTCCTTATGTTTGAGAAAATGGCTTTATGTATCCAAAATAATCTCCAAGAACATAATCAAGGAAAAAAATCACTTTGAAAATGCTGCAGGCTGTATTCATCAAAGCATAGCCAGAGATATTTTCAGTTGATTTTAGAACTACTTAATTAATGACTGTTACATTAGATGGGGATATTTGAAAGTTGCAAGATGTTATCAACTATACAGGCCAGGGAGCAGCAGTAAAGTGCATCAGGCTTATTTACAAGAAAAATCTAACTAGCTTTGGAACATGAGGAAATTATTCGGCATCTTTGAGCCTCAATTTCTTCTAGGGTGATCCAAAGGGATAATTCTCGATTATCTGACCTCTAGTTTCTTTCTAGCTCTGTTTCTGTCACCCATGGGAGAATCAGGGAAGAGTAGGCAGCTATTGTCAGATTTATATACATTACAGAATGAGAAAGAGGACGTCAAAGATGCAAAATCAGATCCTGGCATAACTCCTTACTTTCTATTTACAAATATATATACATATGTATATAAAATTTTAAAATAGTTTTGAAACTGCTAAACTGACATATGCTTACATTTCTAACTACTGTCAAAATTGCCATTTTTGTGCTGTTATGATATTTAAGATCATAGTAACACTAACAACTATAATTTCTTAACCAGTTGTACTATTTGTTTTATATAGAGTTTCACTGAGCATTTATGAAATTGTCCATTAAAACTTATCAAGCACCTATTATGTGTTAGACACTGTATTTCCCATATTTCCCATTAAATGACAGAATGGGAAGTTAAGAACTTGCCAAAACTTCCATTATGTGGTATGGATGAGTTACAGAGAGTTGCTATATAGCATAGTTCTGATAGTTAGTAATATTATATTGTTCATTGGAAAATTTGTTAAGATCTTATGTTAAGTGTTCTTATGGTACACACACACACACACACACAAATACACTCAAAGGAATACAAAGGAACTTTTGGAGGTGATAGTTAAGGTGATCCTTCATGGATATATTCGTATGTCCAAACTCATCAAATTGCATACATTAAATAGATGCGGTGTCTTATATATCAATTATGCCTCAATAAAGCTGTTCATAAAACAAACAAGTTACTAAGAAAAAGACTCAGACTAAATTGTAGGGTTATAGAGGGCTTCCTTTCTCCCCACATCGAACTACCACATCAGTGTAAGTGTGGATTATAGCAGAAAGAACTGCAAGATGCAGATTTCATTTGTGAAGGATTTATTTTTTAGAGAAATGCAAAACAGTTTAATCTAATGGATATTTATAGAATAATTCATCCCCAAATAGCAAAATATAAATTCTGTCTTCAAAAAGACAGTTTGAAAGTTTATTACAAAGTATAATGTACCCTTATCATACAATCCAGCAATGAATTATCTTGGTATCTACCCAAAGGAGTTGAGAATTAATTTTCACACCAAAACCTGTCTGCAGAAAGTCTATAGCAGCTTTATTCAAAATTGTTCAACTTAGAAGTAATCAAAATTTCCTTCAGTAAGTGAATGGATAAACTGTGATACCTCCAGACAATGGAGGTAAATTCAGTGCTAAAAATTAAATAAGGTACCAAGCTATGAAAACACATGGAGAGACTTTAAATACATATTACTAAGTGAAGGAACTCAATCTGGAAAGGCTACATACCTAATGATTCCAACTACATGACATTCTGGAAAAGGCATGACTATGAAAACAACAAAAAGATCAGTGGTTGCCAAGGGTGGATGGGGGAACAAGGGATAAATAGGTGGAACTTAGATAATTTTTAGTGCAGAGAACATACTTGATACTACGTTGAAATGGTGGATGCATGTCATGATACATTTGTTTAAACCCATAGAGCATACAGTGCCAAGGATGATCTGTAATGGAAACTACAGATTTTATGGCATGGTTGTCTATGTAGAAAATCCTAGCATATTGCCAAAGAACTCCTGGAATGAGTAAGTTTTATTGGAAGATTCCAGAATACCTATTAATATCTGAAAATCATTTGTTTTCCTTCAGATGTTAAAATTTAGGAGATTGTGGGATACCAGGAAGAAATGAAAACTGTGACAAGAGACTCTAACTGAATTACAAATATGTAAGGCAACCCAAATCAATGGAATGGGAAAGAAACATGCTGATCTAAGTAACTTTGGAAATTAGTGGTGTCTATAAGACTAATGGCAAAAGGAACTGCACATAAACTTTGCCATCTAGTTCATAAATTTGTTTGTCATGGGAGTACAAGCTATCAATCCTGATCCTACTGTACATATATACTGGAATAGAACAATTGAGTAAATGGATGGCACATAGTAGGATCTACACTTTTCATTGTTGGAGTGGGAGTTTTGAGTATGTGACAAGGAGGAAACTATATGGATTGATATGATGACGGATTAAGCATCAGTATGAACTCATGCTTAGCTAAATACAGATTCAGATGGTTATATGTAGAGACAGTATGTATACATATATACGTGTATATATACACGTGTATATATATACATATATACACGTGTATATATATACATGTGTATACATATATACATATATATACATGTGTATACATATATACATATATATACATGTGTATACATATATACATATATATACATGTGTATACACACACACACACACACACATATATGAGTTGTTGGTTAAATACATGGCACAGGTTAGTAGAAATGCATATATTTTTTACCCTGTCAGCTAAGGGGGTCTAAAAGAAACAACACCCAGCATCAATGAACATGCTTAGCACCCAAATGTTGGTTTCTAATACTATTTTCCAATAAAGGAGCCAAGCTTTTTGGAAGAAATGAAGAAAGAAAGGGAGGAAAGAAAGGAGGGGAGGAGCAAGGGAAAAAAGAAAGGAGTGAGAGAAAGAGAAAGAAAGGAAGGCAGAAGGGAGAGAGACAGAGGAAAGGAAGGAAGGATGCAAAAAAGGACTATTTTAGTACCAACTAATGGACACACCAAGAGTTACAAAGCTTGAAGGAGCTAACAAAAGCCTTTTCAAGTTCCACTAATTCTGGTCAGCAATGGCAGAAATAAGACTCAGATGTGGAAAAGCCAGCTTCTGACTGTAATCCGAACAGGTAGAGCCAAGTATTTTAATTCTACATAAGATGTCTAAGGAGGAGTAAGGGTGAACTGGCAGATTAGAGTACTCTGACTTAGCAGTTGAGAGCAAGCAGAGCTCAGACTTCTATGGATGAACAAAAGCTTCAGATATCTGTCTTCCACTTGTCACACTTGATTGAGATGACTCTGCAGGGGTGATGCCTGAATCCTTTCCCATGTGTTCTCAAGGACTACCAACTTTAATGTACTGGTCTGTGACTATTTTTCTAATTTGCTGACTTGCTTCATCTGTAGATAATCTCCCTTGATTTCTTTTTTCATTTTTGGTTCTGCAAGCCTTTCTAGATTGATGTTGTTCTCATAACAATATTTCTTACCACTTATCAGACTTGTTTTATGTTTAATGCTTTCAGAGTTTAAATCTTAAACTCAAGGCCATAGCCAAATTTGGGCACCAGGGGTCCTCTACTGGTTATTTTTCACATCTCCATATTTCTGTTGAATGTTTCACTGTGTAAAAACGACACTTGGTTTTGGAGTCATGCTTCAGTGTTTTCAAAAAAAATTTTTTTGAAAAAAAATTCAAATACTGGAGAACTAATTCATTGGCCTTAGATATTTGGGATCAAGAACATTTTTTTTTTCTGTGAAAGAGTCTACAATATTTTGAAAAATGTTTTACTAATCTTTTTCTCTAGTATAACTAGGATCTCTAAAGTGACTAGAGGACTTCTGATTACTGAATTTATTGATCTTTTCTTAGATGTCACCTTTTTTTTCTCTCCGCAGCAGCTGGTTTTGATAGCATCTGTAGGAATTATAGGCTTTGAAAAAAGTAACTAGAATTGATGCTTATTTAAGTTACTTGAAAGCTGTTTATACTTGGATATATTATATAAACTCTCTGAGACTTATTTTCTAACCAAAATATAGGGGTAATGATAACAATCTCATAATGCCATGGTGATAATTAAGTACGTGTTAGATTTGTTCCCCAGGATGAAATTTTTCAGGACAACAATATAATATTCTCAATCAATTTTTATCTGTTAGTAAGTAAAATACCATTGTCCACTTTTTATATTTGCAGACTAGAAAATACACAAACAGAAGTAGAATATATTCAAAGCAACTGTAATAAAAGTAAACAAAGAAAATGTGACTTCTCACTACCTGAGAGGATTTTGAAAGATTTATTTCTGGAAAATGAGCTTGAATAGCCAGATAAATATTCTGATGAGTGCATGAAACATTCTGGTAAAAGAAAAAAAAAAAAAAGCTTGTAAGAAATCACAATAGAACCATAATGAAGGACCAAACCACAAAGATCTTAGGATGCGATACAAAGTGGATCCTTTTCAGCTTAAAATTAATATTTCTTAAGAAGCATAGAAGTTGTACAAAATGATATAGATGAATGTAGCCTCATCACAATTTAGGAACTGTTATGAGACTATTCTTTTGAAATTGTGCATTGCTAATTGACAAATACATTGATTGAGGACAACTTTGCTGTCATCTACAAAACATTTTGCCTATCAAAAATGATCATATGAAGCTTCTTTATCACCCATCTAATCTAGAGCATATATTTATCATAGGTTGTGTGTCACTAAATTGTAATATACTCTTCCTAGTTCTATGAGCCTCTCCGAGAGGATATTCAATACATGTAGGTGTTATCAATATTGCTTGAATCATCATGTTTGATTTTATATTTGCAATTCTCATTTTTGTGCTGATGACTCCCAAAACTAAAACTTGCAGCTTATTCCTATTACTAGATGCCTGCTACATATGACTACTTAGATGTTCCATGGAGTTCTCACAGTCCACATGATTAAAACAGAACTAATGGGATCTCATCTGAAAAAATGGCATTCCAGGTATTCTAAAGATCCCTCCTAATTTAATAAAGTTAGATCCTAGGTAAATGGAAAAAAATAAAGCATACCCCTAAAAGCATTTCTCTGTGATTATAGCAGTAAGGAAAATTGTAAGGAATCGCTCCAAAAATACTTAATGAAATGAGACCAACGAGTACTAGTACATGACACAATAATAATTGCCTTCTCTTGATAACTGCAATCATTGGCCTGGTCTAAGCAGTCAGGGAAATCACCAACAAATACATTAAATTAAAATGATCCCAATTATATGGCATCTGTTGGCAACCAAAGCAAACGAGGCGGATTCTCGTATGAAGGAGGTACCAGAATTTGACAGATGAACTTCACTGAAATGTAAACTAACAATACAAAACAATGCTATTCACTATATTCAAGAGGAAATAAACTACTATGAGTAGAAGTAAGCAGAAACAACAAAAATTTTGGATCACCAAAAATTTCAGATATTGAAATTATCAGACATAGAATATAAAATAACCATGTCTAAAATGTATAAAATTAAATAACATTTATTTAAAGGAGAAATTAGGTTCAGATTCCATTTATAGTCATTGTAATCACTCGCACACACCTTAAGCTTTCTTGTTCTCTCTTTGGAGGAAAGGTTGAATAAATGATTCACAGGGGATTTCTTTTAGAGCAGTGAAACTATTATATATTATATTCTAAGGAAAGATACATGACACTATATATATTTACCAAAATCCACAGAACTCTGAAGTAAATGTTTGAATCTTAGGTATGAAATTTTGTAAACATTTAAGAGGTCAGGGAATACTGGCATAGAATGCAGACTGTGACCAAAGAACCTATCTGTATTACAAATACACTTAGCATTTTACAGAAGGATCTGGGGAAAAGATGCTGAACTAAATAGCTGAGGCCAACTAACTGAATAACTAATGAGTGCGTGTGTAAAACTAAAGGCCACAGTAACTGTGTACATAGCATTGCAGTTGATAAAGTTGTTTACTGTAGCATTATGAGTTAACAATTTTAATATCACTATCCATGTATTCTGAAATTGAACAATCAAGTCAAC
This sequence comes from Cebus imitator, assembly GCF_001604975.1. Lineage (NCBI taxonomy): Eukaryota > Metazoa > Chordata > Mammalia > Primates > Cebidae > Cebus > Cebus imitator. Next base: position 3,474,244 of record NW_016107489.1, read on the forward strand.
AGATAACCAACAGATAACCGTGTCACCCAGGATTTTCGCTGTTGAAGAAGGAGGATCCAAATTAGCAAGGGGAAGTAGTGACTATGGTCCATGTAGTGAATTAGAGTTAAAAAGTACTAGTGATTTGCTGTGACCATCCACTCATCATCTAGGTTTTAAACACTGCATTCATTAGGTATTTGTCCTAATGCTCTTCCTCCCCTTGCCCCCCACCCGTGACAGGCCCCAAAGTGTGATGTTCCCTTCCTTGTGTTCAGCATAGCATATGTACACCTATTAAACAAACCTGCATGTTATGTACAGGTGTCCCAGAACTTAAATTAAAAAACAAAATTCTAGTAAATAATACATACTAATGCATTAGAGTTAAAAATATCAATATAAACCTATGTTTGGCTTCATGTAGTTAGAGATGGTTATATATAGAAAAAATGTGTGGATATGCATATTCATTGGTTAGTACACACATACACACACACACACACACACACACCCTTGCTTTGGCAGTTCAGAAAGCCTAAGAAGCAATGAGCACACCTACAGCATAGTTTCTAATATAGTTCTTCAATAGAAGGAGTTAAGGCTCCTTGGAGAAATGGCTGCTTCTAGGACTGGGGCAGGAGCTATAAAAGATGGTACCGAAGCATCTTGTAATGCAATAAAATTAGGGAAATGTTCAAAAATGAACTTGATTCAACAAAAGTAACCACAAAAATAGAAGTATAAAAAAAGACATAGGAGTCGACTAAAAGAGCTTCCAAAGGCCAAAGCTGGAAAACTTTGTGAAAAATAATAAAGCAGTATTGGATTATAATTCAGCATAGAAATAAAGGTATAAAATAAATACTGAGAGTACATAGAAATATAAGCAAATATTTGAATAAATATAAGCAAATAATTGAATAAATCAATGGGAAAGTGAAGACAGATCTCTTGCAAATATTCCAAATAATTTATGTAGATATTCCACTTTCAGAAAGCAGAATGTAACTCCTCATTTCTTTAACATGGCCTACACATAGCAACTTACTTTCAAAGAGTACAGCATGGAACGGGGAAGTGAAGTAACATTGTTCTTAAAAAATGCATTTATTTGTATTGATAAATAATATTTGTATGTATTTATGGGGTACATATAATATTTTCTTCAATGAATAGAATTTGTAATGATCAAGTTAAGGTATTTAGGATATTGATAACCTCATGTATTTACTGATCAAGGTCAATATCAACAGATATATGTCATTTTGATAGAAGGTATCCATTACATGATCTGATGAGAATGGCACTTTACTTCTGTGGTCTTCCTCCCAAACACCTATACCTCAGTCTAATTATTAGGAAAACATCTAACTTATTCTAATAGCAAGACATAACAAATGACCAGTACTCCTAAAATCTGTCACGGTCATCCTAAACAAGGAAAAGAGAAGAAATTACCAAAGCCAAGAGCAGCCTAAGGAGACATGCCATCAAAATGTAATCAGTATATTGGATGGGATCCTGGAACAGAAGGCAAAAAAAGACATTAGGCAAATACTAAGGCCATCTCAATAAAGTGTGGACTTCAGGTAATAATAATGTAGTCATACAGGCTCACCAATCGTAAAAAAAATGCATCATGCTAATATAAGATATTAATAATATGGAAAACTGGATATAGGAGCTCTTATCTTCACAATTTTCAGTACATTTTACATTGTTCTAAAATAAAGCTTATTTTAAAAATCATTAAATGAATCATGTTAAATAAATTTAACATGAAATAATAGTACATTCAACTGCAAGAAAGAATGAACAAATATACATTTTTGCAAACCTAACAAAATAATCTTAAATATATGCATACATATTTATAATAGAACTATTGATACATGTATATTATATATAAATTATTGCTACATATGTATTAAATATAACACTATATATAATGCATATATCTATTATATGTGTGTATATACATATATATATATATATATATGAACCAGAAGGATAATCATATGAAAGGTGAAAAACATAATTTGCTTAATCAATGATACAGAAAGGAGACAAAATTCTAGTAAAGATATAGAAAATTTACCACAAAGTGCCTGATTTAATGGAAATAATAAAGAATGTTGTACATCAAAATTAGGGAAAATTCCCATTTTAACTAAACACACATAAAACATTTACAAAATACTTCGTATTCCTGGCCATAAAGCAAAATCTCAAAATGATGAAACATTTTTTCCATTATGTTCCACTTTTTAAAAAACAATATGCAGTTAAATTAGACATCAGCAAATATAAGATACACTTGCCCCTAATGAATGTGAAAATTATCAAAAATGCTTCTAACTAAGCTATAGATTATAACATAAATGATAACATATTTTTTTAAATGCTTAGAATTGAGTTGACTAATAAATTTGTTTTGTTTTATTTTTATATAATGAAGATGAGGCTGGAAATGTAGAGCCTTAACTGGTTATATTAGGAAAGAAATAAAATATTGAAAATTAATGAACCAAGAATACAATTTAAGTATAAATAAAATATGAAATAATAGACATTAGGGTGGAAATCAAACAGACAAAAGAATGGAAGTTTTTCTTTAAAAAAGAATGAAATAAACAATACTTAGCAAAATAAAGTGAGTTAAATGTAGAGACACAAATAAAACCGCAATAGGAATAAAAATGGTAATGGCATTACCATACCTACAACAGAAATTTTTAAAGCATAATACGGCATACCTTTAACAAACATCTGCCTGTGTGTGTGTCTGTGTAAAACTGAGGAAAAATTATTAAATTATACTGGTTAAATCAGGATATGGCAGACTTTAATCAGACCGTTGCTATAAATACAGGGACCACTACATCTGAGTGGTCTTGCAGTGGGTGTCAGTGGATGGCAAATTACTAACACGAAAGATCAGATGTAAGGAGGATTCTGGCCAAACCAACCTAATAAGATTCTTGCTAATAAGACAGGGTGATCAGGCCAGGGTGATCAGCTGTCACCTAAGGCATGATGTCAGATAAGGAGCCTAATCAGATATCAAGGATGATTAGATATGGAAGGTGGGGCGTTCTTGCTAAACTGACTTTAGCAGAAATCATTGCTGAAACTGAATTTACAAGTGATTACACAGATGGGGTTAGGATAAGGTTCAAAAGCTTGACTAAAATTTGGCTAAGCCAAAAATCTTTGTGAATGTATATATTCACAAGTTAATTAAGTCTTTGATGCTAATATAATCTTGATAACTAAACCTTTCCAGGCTTGGTTAAGAGGAAAGTTACAGGTAAATTTCTCTCATGAATGAATCCAAAAAAAATCCTCAACAAAATATTATCCAATGAAATTCAGCAATACATAAAAGAGATTATAATTCACTAGAAAATGAGATTACTGTGCAAGCAAGGTGGGCTTAACATTAGAAAATCTAATGATAAAACTCATCATATTACCTGATTTAAAAAGAAAACAAAAATGTGATTATCTACACAAATGTAGAGAAAAGTATTTGATAATAGAAAATATTCATTAAGATAGCTTAACTAGTAGCACGTGGAAAGGAATTCCTTAACCTTATAAAGATTATGTACCAAAAACCTATAGCAAAGTGGTTTGTAAAGCAAGGGAGGAGATTGAGATGCTCATAAACTCTATTTCTGTTTTAACAATGTATCAGAAATTCTTGCCATTGGGTTGAACCAAGAGAAGAAATACAGCGCAATTAAAAATTTAAAGATTATAAAGCAAGAAACAAAACCACCAACATTTGCGGATAAAATTGTCTAGAATAAGAAAAATTCCAAAGAACTTGCAAATTGTTACAATTAATAGAAATATTTTTCAAGATGACTAGATATAAAACAGATATATAAAATCAGTGGCAATTTTATATAGAGGTTACAGAACACAAAATGTAATTTGTAAAATGATACAATTTGAATAATTACAAAAAAATGTAGGATTTGTAGAAATATAATTAAGTCTAAAATCCACTGTAAAGTTGGGAAAATGAATATCGAAGGACATTTATGAATATGAAATTAGGGGAAATATAATTTGGACTTCAATAAAATTATTTGAATTTAGTATTTTTGGTGTTAATAAAATCCCATTAATATCCTAATATATTCTTTGTTTAAGTGAACTTGATGCTTTAACATTTTATAATAGCAGTAAGACATAAAGGGCCAAACCACTTCTGAAGGAAATGAAGAACAGAATGAAAGTATACTGTGTAGTATCAATAATATTCTAAATCCATGGTAACTAAAACATTTTCTCAGGAATATGGAAATAATTGGATTGAAAATAAAAAATAGACAAATAAAATAGTAAAGAACACAGTAATATTTTCATTGTCATATGTCAACTTGATACAGCTAGTGCTCGACTTATGACCACGATTGGTTCCGACAGACCGGTCGTAACACGATTTGGTCCTAAGTTGAGTAGGCTGTATGTACAGTACTGTGAAATGATGTTATAAAAATCTTTAAGTCATATTTTATCATAATTTTCTTTCATTATTGTTATATATCATAATTTTCTTTGTTCATTTTATGCCATTTGTATCATCTCTACACCATTTGTTTTTTATTTTTACATTCATCAGGTTTAAGTAAAACACTGCATTACCAGTACAACTGGTTTAATATTTGCAAAACATTGTGGTTGTAAAGTCAAATGGTCGTAAGTTGCATAGGTCGTAAGTCGATCAATACCTGTATATAAAAAGCCTGCTTTGACAATCACTGGGGAAAGATAGGCTTATGAATTAATAATGCTCAGACACTTGGAAAAACTTTGCAAATGGATCCTTACCTCATGTCATATGCAATATTAAAATCTAAGTGAGTTAGAAAAGTAAAACTACCTATGATAAGAAAACAAAATATTTTAGAAGAGAATATAGAAAGTTATCTTTGTGACCTTGGGGTAATGAAGGATTTCTCATTAAAATATTTCAAATGTGCAATCCATAAAGGAATGCATTACATATAAAAACTTAGTTTATTAATTTAACAAATTTTCCTAACACATGCTGTGTGGCAGACATTGTTCTACAGGGATGCAACAGTGAAGAAAACAAAAATCTTGCCCCTATAGAGTTTACTTTCTCATTGGATATCTGCAATACACATAACTATCAAAAGATTACTATCTAGTTATATAACTATCTTCCATACATCAACGTAAAAAAAGGCAAATCATCTCACAAAGAGAATGACCAAAGGGCATACATAGTTTCTTGCCAAAGAAAAAGTCATAATCCCAATAAATACGGGAACGCATATCTGACTTAATTGTAATCAAGAAAATAGAAATAAAAAATACCATATTTTATATTAACATACTTGGCCAAAGTTATTGATCCAGTGGCCATAAAGAGATGAATGCATAAAATGTTATATATATGTATACATATATATAACGTATGTTATATATGTTATATATATTTATATATGTATGCATATGTTATGTATGCATATATAGGTATGCATACCTGTGTGTATATACATATATTTAAATGATGGAACATTAGTCAGCCTTTAAGAAGTAGGAAATTCTGTCATATGCAAGAACATGGATGAACCCTCAGGCTATTGGGCTAAGTGAAATAATCTAGTTGCCAAAACACAAATACTATGTAACTCTACTTATAGAATGTATCTGAAATGGTCAAACTCATAGAAATGGAGAGTAAAATGGTGGTTCACTGGGGTTGGAGGGCTGAGAAACAGCCAGTTGTATTTTAACGGGTAACATTTTCAGTGATATGATATGCGTAAGTTCTTGGCATCTGCTGAGGAACATTGTGATTATAGGTAACAATATCATATAGTACCCTTAAAAATTGTTAAAAGGGTAGGTCTCATGGTAAATGTTCTTACCACAATAAAACAATGCATTCAAATATAATACATAATAAGGTTACTATTTAAGAAATATTTTGAATGAATTTTAGTGTGTACTAGATTTTTTTGAGCCACATGCCAGCACAAACAGAATGACTAATAATGCCTGATAAACTGAGAAACTCAGGTGACAGCTAACATTTAGCAATAGATCAGTTTTCTATCACAGAGGACTAAATAGTTTCACTATATCATACAAATTGTAAAATTATGGCTGCCTAGCATACTCTAATTTATTATAAATCTGAGTACAACATGACAAACATCTCCAACTCTGTATCTTCCTAACACTGATATTGAACAGATTCTGGCATCTGTGGGAAGACGTGAATTTACCGTTGTCATAAAGAACCATTTATAATGCATATTTTGATATGAGACTAATAAAACTGCATCTGAGGGGCAACAATTTGTCCCAAGATTGGCACAGCCTCTAAAGGGCTGTATGTATTACATAAATAGTGCAAATTCTCAGAACTTCAGTTTGAAATGAGAAAAATTAGTGTTTTAATCATAATCAGTATGTTATGGCAGGTAGAGTTAGGGCACCTATGTTAATGATTCTGTTAGAGATTACTATTATTTAGAATAGCCTCTGTTTTTCTATAAAATGAAGTCAAAATGAAACAGAACAAAAACAAAATATTTGGGGATTTACAAAGGCATAGCGGAAGTCTCTGTCTCACTCCTTCCCTTCACAAGCATAATTTCCAACCCCTCACACTAAATGATATTGAACTTTTCTATTTTATTTGAAACAGTTTTAGCTGGGTGACCTGTTATCTCAGCACAGTTCACAGTCTGTGAACCTCAGGGTCTTCAATTCTGCCTGTTAGGTGAAATACACACGTTATTTAGTTTTTGTTCAACATGGGTTTATTGAGTACTAACTATATGAAATTTTTTCCCTTCAACATTGAATATAAAATGATGGCAAAACAGGCCACATTTGAGACCTCATTGAGGTTATATTCCACAAAGGACAGTGATAGTGAACAGGTTTTGGGATTGGTAATCACTGTGATGGTGTAGGAAATGTGTTTAATAATGAATTTTTATGGAAGAATCTTTTCCTCTCAATAGATTTACCTGGAGTGTTCTTTGGAGAAGATCTTTCATTTCAAGCAACAGAATGACAAAATAACGGGGCATTTTAAATAGTAGCTTACTTGTCATATAACAAATGTCAGGAGGTTGTTAACTGTTAGCATCGGTTTAGGGTTTGCATCCCTGTGATATTTTTTTTATTTCCTATGAATACAAAATGGTGGCTCAAGCTTCAGCCATGACCTACTGTCAAAGCAGGAAAGAGAGGAAAACCAGGCAAGCAGATTTGCACTAAAACCATGACAAAATGACTTTCTCCTTTCTCTGTTCACATGGGATCTTGGAAGTAGGTATTTACTTTTACAGCCTCTAAAGTAAAGGGAGACAAGAGAGAAAGGAAATGAGATTTAGAGTTGATTGAGCTTACCTACAGTGTCTACTATAGATGGAGAAATTGATTCAGGAGTCTTCAGCATATGTTATTTAAAATTATGGCAATGAATGCAATCCATTAATCTAGATCAGTGCTATTGAATATAACTTATGATTAAATTGTTCTGTATCTCTGCTGTTTAGTATGGTTGCCATTGGCTACATGTGACTACTGAGCACATGAAATAAACTTCATGTGACTAAGGAACTGAAAAAAAATTTTTTTTTTTTGAGACAGAGTCTTGCTCTGTCACCAGGCACTAGGCTGGAGTGCAGTGGCGTGATCTCGGCTCACTGCAACCTCTACCTCCCAGGTTCAAGCAATTCTCCTGCCTCAGCCTCCCGACTAGCTGGGACTACAGGCATGCGCCACCATGCCCAGCTAATTCTTGTATTTTTTTAGTAGAGACGGGATTTCACCCTGTTGGCCAGAATGGTCTTGATCTCTTGACCTCTTGGCCTCCCAAAGTGCTGGGATTACAGGTGTGAGCCACTGTGCCTGGCCTGAAATTTTAGTTTTTAAAATTTTTAATTTGAACAGCCACCTGCACAAATGGCTACAATATTGAAGACAGATCTATACAGTGCAGGAAAGAAAAGATGGAAACGAATTAGCTTTTAGAAATCAGATGTTTTAAATGTTTGTAATTGAGGAACGGATAGAAAAAATAAAGAAAAACATGTATGTCCACAAACACATGCAAATGGACACAATGCATGTAAAGACATGTACATATATTTATGTTTTATATACATTGTAACAAATAATGAAATGTTATCTGAAAATGAGAAAATTACAAAGACAAGATGTCATAAAATATTTTCTTAGAAAAATAAGACAGCCGTATAGAAATATGTTACAATTTCCAGGAAATCCTGAAGGACTTTTGATTTCTGATCAGGGTTTTAAAGTAAGATCTACCTTCCTTAGTGGTGTGATTTTCTCCAAATTACAGCCTACTTGGTGCAAACCCATAAATTCTTTTTTGTCTAGGTTCAAGAATAAGATTTTCAGCCAAATAAATGGGATTAGAGAGGAAGTCAAGGAAGTGTTGATTATTATTTAAAGAAAATGAGGACAAGAGGTGACTAACGGAAAGTGAAAAGGGAAAGTGATTGGCAGTCTGGGTGAGATTAGGTTTCACAGGTCACAGGTTATGAGTTCCCATCCTTCTTCATCTATTAAATCACTCCAAATGTTCAAGGGTAGATTGCTATACCAACACTTTCTCCTTATACTAAAATATTTACTCTTCCATTTTTTAGTTTCCCTGATACTTGTTTATTACCCGTGGATTAACACAGCATCAAACCCGTCCACCTCGCTAATTTACAAATATATGATTATCATTCATTCATATTCTTAAGCCACAAACCTGAGTACCATTATAGACTTTTTCTCCTCCTTCACCCTTTCCAAAATGTCTTGTCTTTTTCTCAGATTCTTGAAATAACTATAACCCTTCTTGCTTCTTCAGCATTACATTGTCTCAATCCATCCTCCACATTTTTCTCAAAGCATTCAAGTACTTATGTTACCTTCTCCGTTCCTCAAGACAGATATTTAATTTTTATATGCTAATCCTCACTTTGTAGATGAAGAAAGAGATCCAGAGATATTGGTCAACTTACCTTAGGATGGCCCTGAGTTCACAGGTTTCATCAGTGGGAAGGTTTATATTCTCACCCGTATAGTTACAGCACCTTAAATTTTGATCAGTACACTACTCTGCCTAATTAAGTCTTGACTCCTATCAAGTGCATTCAGTTCTTCTTCTGGTTGCCCATAGGCTGACAGTCAAATGCCTTAGCATGAAAAAAAGCCCCTTTTGCATCTGGCTCTATTTTTTTTTATCTCTACCCAGATTTATAGCCCTTCCTCCCCATAGCCTTTAATCTTCTACTTAGGTACATTCTATTCCAACCATATTTAATTACTTGTGTTTTTCAACTAAACTGTTAACTCTCGTTTATCCCTTTAACAATATGGAATGCCATTCCCATTACTTTCTGATTCTTGCCTACTTAATGGGATCTTACTTCATCTTTCAAAATTTATATAGGCACTCCCAATACTATGTCAGATTTTTCACATGAATTTATCTGAGTTCATTTTCAAGACTATTTATAAAATAACAGCAAAATAGAGAAAAGTTAGGTTCTCACAGAACAAAGAATGGCTGCAGAGAAAACAGTGGAGTTCAATACATTTTTGAAGATGAAATGTGTATGAGAAAGTAGTGCCTGTAAAGGCAACCCAAGGGCCTGCAGAGACGGACACAATGGACTAGCAAACAGAACCCCAAGAGGTTTGGAACTCTGAGGCACTGATTAGTTTTAAAAGCTAGAAGATGTTTTGCTATAAGAAGAGAAGATTGGTTATTGGCCTTCTTAAAAAGTGATTTGAAAGCCCTCATATGCTGTCCCTGAATTGACATAATCAGGTGCAAGATTAATTACCTAGCTTATTATGTAATCACCCAACTTGTAGCAACGGGCACAGCAGAGGCCAACGAGAATCATAAGGACAAAAACTGAGAGCAGGCCATACAGTGAAAGGCAGGGTGTGCAACTCTCTCTTCTGGACCTCAAACAGCAGTAGTCAGGAATGCTTTTCCTGGTAGAATATTGATTGTTTTTGGAGCAACTAGACCAAAAAATATCTCCAGATCCAATATGTAGGGATAATCTAGGAGAAAAATGCAGATCTTTATTGTATATTCCTATAGGCAAGGATACTAGTCAATAGCCCTGTCTACACATGCTGACTCTGAATCAGTTTTTTAGCACTTCACTCTTAACTATGAAGAGAAATAGAAAAATGAGCCTATATATAAATAAAGCCTCCATGAGAAAGGAGGAGGAAAACACAGAAAATAGATACTCAGAGAAAATAAAGAAAATATATGGTTTCCAGACAAAATGTAAATAAATAAAATCTATAAATATGATGCATAAAGAATTAAAAATATATCATATTTATAAACCAAAACATTACAAACACCCAAATCATGAAGGAACAATGGAAAATCAAGAAAGAATTGTTTAAAATTAAAAATATAAATGGTGAATTTAAAGAATAAATCATAGAGGAGTTGGAAGATGATGTAGAGAGAATGTCTCTGGAAGTAAGACCCCACAGCCCACCCCACACATGCATCATTGAAAAGAAAATGAAAAAGTGGAAGACAAAGAATAAGAAAATTGAGTGATCCATCATTCAACTAATAGAAGTTTCAGAGAGATAAACAGAAGCCAGAACTTACACCTACCAATGGTTTTCCAAGCTGATCTGTGAAAACACAGGCACTGCTGTTGTTGGGCGTAGGCACCACATAACCTATTGCTAAAATCTCCCAACAGCAGATAGGGCGTGTTAAAACTGCAGCTCCTCCCACTGCTGCTGCAGCTGCCACAACAGGATTGAGCTGCCTGGTTCCTGTTTAATTGTGTCACCAGCTCCTAATTCAAAGTCCAAGGTTAATGGATCTTATTTACAGTAACTAGGTCATGTGCAGGCCCTTGCTTCAAGGGAGGCTAGGAAATTCTTTATTTGCCCATTTCAGCCTCTATTTTGTGAGTCTGTTTTACAAAGTATGATATTTCACTTGTATATAAAGGCCTCATATGCCTTTATATGCCAAATAGGATCACAAATGTCAGCTACAGAGGGAAACCAATATCAAAAAACACAGGATGAAGCCCTAGGGCGAAGCCAAAGGGAAAAAACAAACAAGCAAACAAAAAACAGAAGAATGGTTGCGTAGAAGAGATAAGGAGCCAAAAGTCCATGTTGGGGTAGGAGGATGGAGAACTCTGGGACACAGGACGCTAGGCAACAACGGAAAAAAACACAACCTAACAAAAACAACAACCAAAAAAATTAAGTGATAGTATATTTGAAAAATTCAAGCATTCAGAAGATAATGTTAATAGATGCTTTATAGTTCTTAGGGGCATTTCAAATAATTTAACAGTAAGTTCATAAATGCAAATTAAACAAAGAATTTTAGAATCTAGAATTTTTTTTGTCCAAGGAAAACAAATGAAAGAAAAGAAACATAATCACAGTTTTCAACCTGATTCATCAGTACTTTCAGACACAGAGTCATAAAAAACTATATATACTGAAAAAAATAAAATAGTGGAAAATGTGTTAACAAGAAGCTTTCAATAGATAATGTCAAAAATCAAAAGTAGACCAAAATGTTATTAACAGAATTTATAACAATGAAGCCAGAAACAGAGGAAACAATTGAAGTATTTGAAGTCCTCTAGGAAATAAAAACTTCAAAGCAGAGATGACAACTAAGGGACTTGGCTAAAAATAAAAATAGAATTTTAAAAAGAAACTAAAATATTACCTCTTCTCATGGGCCCTAGCATTGCAAGTTTCTTTTTTTAATGTCTCCCCTCCACACTGTGTATACGTCTTTTTATAGTAGTACTTATTGCATTGAACTTTAATTTGTTATTCATGTGTCTGCTGCCCTTACTACCTGTGCAGTCTCTATTACTAGTACAGAATATGGTGTCTGATACAGAATAATACCAGGTAAATTTTTCTTGAAGGGATCTATGCCCAGCCCTCTCCACTCTAGCCTCTATTTTATCTTTAAATTTTTCCATCTTTCACATGCTTTAATGATTTTTGCTTCTATTAAAAAAAAATCCTTTGTGGTCTTATGAAAAGATAGACACAAATGCTAAGGGCTGATTTGAAATCTTTCTTTTTCCCTGGACTACAGATTTTCTCTTGGATCCATCTTCAAATTTTAGTCCATTATAGCCACTAAGCATTTACTATATACCCTCATTTGGATGCAGTATTGATAATGTTTCTGCCAGTGTATATGAAAATGTTTCATACACTAAAACCTACACAAGGAAGTCTTAATTCATGCATTGATTAGCTGTAGCCATCGTGAGGAAACCATAAATAATCCATGAACACTCTGAACCACCCAGAGAACAATAGATTATTGACAGTTCTGTTAGAGGATTCTGATTACAATCGCAGGACAGCAGAATTCCAACTCCATGTCACATTTTCTTTCCAGATTTGTAGTTTTAAAATCACTCTTGATCCAGAAAACACAGACTCCTCATGTGGTCCAATAAGTTAGAGTATGAATCTATCAAGTTAGATTTCTTGTTCTGTGTTAAAACATGCACATCTGTTAAATGCTACACAAAGAAACTTAGCCAGTGAGTTTTAATTAATTTGGTCTTAAGCAAACTAATTGTCTATTGTTTTAGCTTTAGGCTATTTCCTGAAAAAAAATCAAATACTTATTTGGAAGAAATACTGCAAGTCATTTTCTCTGAGAACATGGGGTTTGGCTTGACAAGGGCTATTAAAAAGATTTAATGGAATCACCAAGACTTATTTGAAGCTTGCCTAGGAACATTTTTATACTCAATCTGCACAGCAATATTAATTTTTTAACACAGATGGAGATTTTATTGGTATCCTCCAAAGGAGGAGGGAAAAGACTCTGGACTTTCCAGTTTTCAGCTTGGTGCACAGAAAGGTGAAGATTTTGCAAAGACTGAATGAGAGAAGAAATAAAGCACCCAGTCAAATAAAAGAAAAAAACAAAAACAAAATGAAAAGGAGTTGTGTAATAAAAAACCACAGGATGGCACTTATGATGAATTTGCTTCCTACTGATGAAGAAGTTAAATTCAGGGTGTTCTCAGAAGGCTGTCATGGGGGGGATACCTAATGGCTAGTAAATGATACAGTGGTCATTCCCTTTCATATGGTTTATTTTCTTGGATTGAAAATATCACCATTGAAATCTGATTTAGATTGAAGTTGTCAGCACTCAAAACCAATTTACTTTGCAATCAAGATTATTTGATGCAGTTGTAAGAATAAACATATGATAAAAATAAGAACTCTGATATTCTATCCCCACTTCTCTGCTCATTTTTGCTGATATTTATATAACAAAGTAATGTGTGTAATTGACAGTAGCTGTTGAATATCATAAAATTTCAGTGTAGCTCAGGAAGTCTGAAGACCAGAGTTTGGGTGACAGCTCTGCCATGTTATATCTTTGAGCAAATCTTATTTATTGGTGTCTCAGATTCTTCAGATGTGTAATAATAAGAAGGTAGGGCTAGGATTTCTCTGAGCTTTTGTTCAGCTTGAAAACCAAGTGGATCATTAGGCACTGAACTGGTAGAGAGAGCTGCTTATTGAGTATCTCCTATATTCAAGGTTCTGTATTATGTATTTCATTAACTATCAAGCAATATGTGAGCCCTGTGGTTAGACTATCAGGGTTCCTTAACAATTTTTCACTACTATGTGAGATTATATGACTCTGAGGGAAGGTGTTCTCTTTCCAGGGTCCACAAAGGGGTATAATTTTAAGGGCAAGAACTTCCTAGTGCCATGCCCCCCCTCCCATCTCTCTCCATCTGGGAGATTTAACTGTTTATGTTTGAATTTCATGGGCATGGGAAGAAACTAAGAGTCAATCACCCCAGCGGAAGTTCTAAGGAACTCCTTTCATTGGCCTGGAGTTTTAGAGAAGATGGGGGTTCCTCCCAGGTTAAAAGTCTCCTTCCACACCCCTTCATACTCCATGTTTGGGTCCCCTTCCATGAACACTCCCTTCATGGAAGCCATCTTTCTCTCTCCTGAATTTCCCCTTTGATATCCCATTCCACACTCTGTCGTGGAAGCCTGTCTTCCCCTCCTAAACTCCATCTCTCTCTATGTGGAAGTTACTTTCCTCTCCTGGATTCCATCTTTCTGGATTCTCTCACTCAGTGTGAGAGTTAGCTGTTTTTTTCTCTCTCCTTCTCCTGTTTCTTTCTCTCTTTAAATAAATCACTTTCTACAAACACTTTTGAGTCTGGCATTTACTGTGCACTGCTCCGTGGTCCCCTCTCTCATTCTTGAGAGGGCAAGAGACCAAGAACCTGGAGAAACCTCCTTTCAGGGGAGCTGAGGGCACCCTGAACCTCTGAACTCCAATATTACAACTCTGTGCAAGTTACTCAAGTCATTTGTCTTTTGGTTTCCTCACCTATAAATGAAGATAGTTATAATACCTAATTATTCTATAAAGTGGGGATAATTAGTACCCATCTCGTAATGTCATTAGAAAGATTAAATGTGGTAATACTTGTGAGAAGCTTAAAAGCATGCTTTTTATATGAGGCACATTCAATAAATATTAGCAATTATACACACACTCACATACTTGATTGTGTATGTCTTTGAATCTTCAGAGTGATAAAAATCATTTTTAGAGTTGAGGAAATAATATTTTTCCATGGCTACTTGGATATTTAATTTTTTTTAAATGACAGAATTAAAATTTGAATATTTTTATCAATTATTGCTTAACAAAAGCCCAGCTGAATTCTTTAAATACAGCAGATTCTGAGTAGAATGAAGAAATGAATGACTAGTTAACATCAAAGACTTTGTATAATACTGGAGCCCATTTAACCAAGGGTGACAAAGGTGAAAATGGATACATTCCAAAGCAGGAATAGAGTGTCTTTTATGTCTCTTTATAATCTTTAGATAGTAATCTGTTCTTTATTCTTCTTTTGCAGATCAAATGACTTCATAGAATTTTCAGTTCCCTTTGACCCTCGTTTCCTTGATATTTACATTTACAGAAATTGTTACTTGTGTTCTGAGGTCTGAACTTTTATATAATATAGAATATTCAGTTGTTGCTGGAAAGGGGCTGCTAAGCACCGTTACTAGAACAGTACCATAGTGCAGCTATTACTCAGATAAAATTAGGGCAATCTGGGGGTTATCATAAATACAACAATTCAATATAACTGATACACAGTAATGTCTTAATTCCAATCATCACTTTGATCTATCAATAATAGAATTCTTGAAATACTATTGAATTAAAATGTGAGCAGAGGAGCATCACATTGGTACAACAGGTATTCTCGTCTCTTTTTCTTGTTGCTAAGTTATGGTTACTATGGCAATAGGCACTAATACTACCAATTTGATTTCCTTTAATAGGAAGCCATAGTCTACTTACTTGTGAAATCTCATCATTAAAATAAAGCTTTACCAATTTTCTACCACTTTCTAAAAATGTATTTAATTGTGAATGTCAAAAAAATAATTAAAAATTTAATTTTTATCTCATGCACACACACACACACACACACACATATATAACAAAGACATATATCAATCTCAAACATATATATATAACAAAGATATATATCATCTCAAACAAACTCATATACATATATATATATATATATAACAAAGATTGTGTGTGTGTGTGTGCGTGCACGCGTGCTTATCTCATACAGACACACACACACACACACACACACACACACACACACACACACACACACATATTTGAGACAGGGTCTTACTCTGTCACCCAGTCTGGAATGCAGTAGAGCAATCATGGCTCACTGCAGCCTCTACCTCCTGGGCTCAAGTGATCCTTCCACCTGGACTGCCAGAGTAGCTGGGACCACAGACATAGGCCATCATGCCTGGCTAGTTTTAAATTTTTTTAATCTGTGGAGATGAGGTCTTGCTATGTCTCTCAAGCTGTGCTGTAGCAGTCCTGCCTGAGCCACCCAATGTGCTGAAGTAATAGGTGTAAGCCACTGCACCTGCCCTCATATTTGTTGAGAGTATCTGTGTCAGACATTCTACATGTAATTTGTCGTTTAATCCTTAATGACAATTGTAGGAGTTATATCTTATTACTCATCTTTACAGATGACTAAACTAAGACACAAAGGAGTTACATTGTTCAAGTTTATTCATTTAGCAAAAAAATAGAGCTTGGATGTGAATCCATATATTTTTTGTTAAATCTATACCTTATTTAAATACAATGCTATTTGAATTAACCTTTGAGAAATAAAGAGTTAAGTAAAGTGAAAAAAAAATTATACAATCCAGCTGAATTTGGAAGGCATGATTTTGTAGTAGCTCCGATATATGTAGACATGAGTCCCTTGACACAGGGATGTGTTCTGAGAAATGCATTATTCAGTGATTTTGTACCTACGTGAACATCATACGGTGTACCTACACAAACCTAAATGGTGTAGCCTACTACACACCTAGGCTACATGTTATAGCCTATTGCTTCTAGGCCCTAAAGTTATACAGCATGTACAAGTTTTTGCTGTAGGTAACTGTAACACAGTTGTAAGTATGCATCCAAATATATTTAAACATAGAAAATATAAACAAAACCCAATATTATTATGGGACCACTGTTGACTATGTGGTCTGTATTTGAATATAACATGGTTATGAGGTACATGGCTATATTTCATTTGGCTTTATTAGCAACACTTAGCAATCTGAGTGTAATCATATTCACAGTAACTACCAGTGCTTACTATGTGCCAAACACGGATTTTAACGGTAGCATTTATATTTATATTTTTATTTACCTTTTAAAACAATAACATGGAAAACATGATTATTTCCTCCATATTACAGATGAAGAAATTGTGCCACAGATGTGTAAGTTTCCTAGAGTTTTGTAACAAATCAGTGCTTCCACCAATATTTAAATCCAATTATCTGACTTGAGAGCCTATGGTCTTAATCTCTACATGACACTCAGTCCACATCAAGAGCAAGGTGTTGGGCTGGAACTACAGACTATAAATATGAGTCAAAATTGGAGTTTTTGTCTGATGGGTGGAATAAAAGAAAATAGAAATTATTGCTGATCGAGTGCTTCAGATAATCATACCCCCTGATTTACTTTTTGTAAACACCTTTCACTAAAATAAATAAATCCAACTAATGCATTACCGAGAACTTATACTAGATGCATACCAAGTACTTATAATCATTGCCTTATTTAACACTCACAAAAACACTGTTGAAGTAGTTACTGACATTAACTAAATATCCAGGGAGGTAGTGGTAGTACCTTGATCCCAGGCAGTCTCATGCTCTTAACCACAGTGCTAGGCTGCCAATGATATTTTTGCCCTGAACTCTTAGAAAGCGAATTTTATTCTGGAGTTGAATGTAAATGCAAAGCATCTTAGCTAGTATCCTCTATGTGGCTGAGTAAAAGATAGTAACTACTTAAACTTATCCCAGGGAAAGCTACATAGAGTTCTCCAAGTGAGAAGCAGCTCAACAGCAACTTTTCTAAGCCATGACATTTTGTTTGTTTTAAGTTATCTCTTACTACCTGTATTAGTCTGTTTTCATGCTGCTAATAAAGACATGACCCAAACTGGGTAACTTATAAAGGAAAGAGGTTTCATTTACTCATAGTTTCACATGACTGGGGAGGTCTCACAATTATGGTAGAAGAGCAAGGGCCATCTTACATGGCGCAGGCAAGAGAGAGCCTGTGCAGGAGAACTCCCTCTTGTAACATCACCACATCTCATGAGACTTATTTACTATCAAAAGGACAGCACAGGAAGACCTGTCGCCATGATTCAGCTACCTCCCACTGAGTCCCTTCCACAACACATAGGAATTGTGGGAGCTATGATTCAAGATGAGATTTGGGTGGGAACACAGCCAAACCATATCAGTACTCATGCAAATAAACAGACCAAAAAGATCACAAAATTTTGAGACTTCATCTCAAACAAACTCATACACATAATCCAAACACGTTCATAAATTTCTACATTAAAACATAAGTAGACAAAAGCAATTTGTTCATAGAGCTGTATGAATATATACTATTTATGCTCTACTCTGAACTCACAGGCTTTAAGGAAACATAAAAACAAACACATTGCACAAGTGTAACATAAACAGCTAAGGGCACTGCACCAAGGTTTGATGAGATGTAGAATATTCTAGGTTGCAGAAAATTGAAAATAGACAAAGACTAGAATAAATATATATATATATATATATATATATATATGTGATCTATTTGAGGAATTCTGAGAATCTTAGAGAGAGGAGACCAGCAGGTCCATTTAACCTATGCATCAAGCTTAAGAAATCTCAAAAATACAGCTGCTCTTTAATAGTAAATGTCTGCTGGGGGGAAAGTATAGACCTTTTTCATTAGATATCTTTTTATGTGTCACAAACACACTGCAATTTTGTGGAAAGCAACTCCCACTTAAAGCAACTCATGATTCTGTGGGACATCTGGGAACTTCCTCTGGTCTGGCTTGGCTTCACAGATCTTTTCTAGGCTTGGTAATCTTTTTCAAGTCAGCTGGTGGCTAAACTACCTGGAATGGCCTCAACCCAGTCTGGCAGTGAGATACTCAGCCTGGATGCGAGGCCCCAGGAACATATTGTGTTTCATTTTTAACCAGGCTAGCCAGTCTTCTTCACATTGTGTCAGTGGCAGGGGTCCCATGAGCAGCAAGTCTCAGGAATAAAGACTTTTCAATCCGTTGTTTCCTCTAGCCATTTACTAATGTCTCACTACACAAGGAAGTCACAAGTATTCTCAGTGTCAGTATGGGAGGACATTTACAAAGGCCATGGATGGGGAGGAATAATTTGTGGTCGTTTTTGCAGTCTTATCATATCCTTATCACAAATGTTGATCCTAATTGAAATGCATCAGCCACCAATATTAGCAAAATTTAGAGGAAAGAACAATTCCATGGATAAAGGGATTCCACACTGAATGTAGCCATGGTTTGTGATGAGCGAGTAATAGTGAAGTTGAGTCAAATGATTACTTTGTGGGAGGCAAAATGTTTTAGCAGAAGGGACATGAATTAGAGTAAAACTAAATCAAGTAGATATCTCAATCCCAACACCATTGGCTGAGTATCTAAGATTGCTTAATTTCTCTAAGCCTTCATTCCCAATTTTAAAGGTGAAAGTTGGTATCTATATTACAGTGCACATTTCTTATTTTCATGCCTCAATTTTAGCTTTTTTTTTTTAAAAGGAATAAATGCCAGATGTTCTGATAGCATTTTTTTTGTGAGGATAGTGAAGTTATCTAGAAAAACAGGCTTGATAACCTATAAAGTACTGTATAAATGGTGGTTACCTCAATTACTAGGAATTTTCATTTTGAATTATGTATTATAGTCCTCCCTGCTAGTCTCTATATTGAGCTTTGACATAATTTTGAACTTTTTAAGCAATCAGAAGTCTACAATTAGAGACAATGAAGGGAGATGAGAAAACTTAAAGAGAGTTTATAGAATATTAACTTGGTAAAAGGAAGTCAGCTTGGTAATGTAAATATAATGATCATATTTGTGAAGACATAATTTAAATACAAAAGTAGCTTTATGCTAATGTTTATTTTTCACATATTTACTTATTTTTCTAATATAAATATTAATGAGTATATATTTGGCAATAAGTACAGATTTATATGATTATTCATGAGATGTAAAGTAAATTAATTCCATTCTTTTTTTCTTTTTTTTTTTGGGACGGAGTTTCACTCTTGTTACCCAGGCTGGAGTGCAATGGTGCGATCTCGGCCCACCGCAACCTCCGCCTCCTGGGTTCAGGCAATTCTCCTGCCTCAGCCTCCTGAGTAGCTGGGCTTACAGGCACGCGCCACCATGCCCAGCTAATTTTTTGTATTTTTTAGTAGAGACGGGGTTTCACCGTGTTGACCAGGATGGTCTCGATCTTTTGACCTCGTGATCCACCCGCCTCGGCCTCCCAAAGTGCTGGGATTACAGGCTTGAGCCACCGTGCCCGGCCAATTAATTCCATTCTTAACAGACCTGTGACTTTCAGTAAATTATCACAATTCTCTAAGCCTCAGTTTTCTCATCGTGAAATAGGAATAATATCTCAAAGTTTTTTTTGATTGTTAAAAGAGATCAACCCTTAGATCAGTGTTAGTTCACAGAAGATACCTGACTTTAGCTTTTTCCTTCCAAAGTTTCTTCCCTCACATTTGCCTATCAGACTTTCACACTTTTCCCTTCCATTTTCACAGGACTTGAGATAGTGGTAATGAGACATCCAGGAAGAATATGGTTTGAAGGAGAAGTTGATTTGCTTCCTTTGGGTTGTACAGAGTTGAAGATGGCTGTGTAACTCTAATTAGGGAAGGGCTCTTATAGACCATGCAAATCCCACCTCAAGGAAAATAAGGCCAAAGCCTGCCCTTTATTAACCCAGCCTAGATCCTTGTAGAAAGCCATCTCATTGTTCTCTTCCTGTGAGTGCCCAGAATTTTTTTATCAAATTGTGACATATTTCAACTCTGACAATTTATTCAGCCAAATCAGAGATCTGTTCAATGTCTGGTGAAATCATGTTGTTAAAAATGCAGAACTTGGCTGGGCTCCTTGGAAAGGATGCCTCTCAACTTTATTTCTATTGACAGAAGGCAGCTCAGGCAAAGGCATAAATAAAATGCTACAATGACTGAGGAAAAGCTTGGGGCTTCTAGTTAGATCTCATTACTCTGAACAGTCAGGCTGAAAGAGAGCAGCAGGAAAGACAGAACTGGCTTCTCATAGCATGCAGCAGTAATGAAGTTAGCCTAGAATTAGTGACCAGCTTTCCTGAAGAGTCAGATAGGACAGTTACACTGTTAGAGGTCTAAGGAGATTTCTACTCAATCTTACACAGTTTGTGACAGAAAAATACAGTGGTTTGAGAGGCACACAAACTTCCAGTCTTGAATCATTCAATTTACATTTGGGTTTTTGAACCTCAGCATTCTATCATAATGGCAATAAGAGATTGGAAATTGTATTATTGCTAAGATGTTTTCCAATTCTAATATTATTAGGAGCATACTTCTACCACCTGCACAAAGAAGAAACAGAAGCATTTTTTCTTATATGGGGAAGAAAAATTATCATGTTTACTACCTAGGACCAGAAATGTTAGCAGCATTATCTAAATTTAATCCTTTATCCTTAAGACAATAGCTACAATTTTTCTTATTCTTTTAAATTAGGGAATTGAGGCTCAAAGAGATAAAGAATCTTGCTTCAAATTGTACATTATTTAACTACAATCCCTATGTCATATTTACTTAAAAGCTATAGTTGTCGTGGTTTTACAGATGAGAAAACTGAGGTTAAGAGAGAGTAAGTGACTTGCTCCAAATCACACATGTTCGAAGAGAGAATGCAGGGACTTGATCCTATTGCCATCTAATTTCGAAGACTTATATTATCCTCATTACATTTAGCCACACCAGTTTTGAATATGACTACCTGAAGTAAAAATAGAGGGAGAATCAAATAAAAATTTGGCTTTTCTCCAACTTTTCAGAAGCTGTTTTGTAGAATTAAGAAGAGAAACTTCAGGAAGGAAGGAAGAATATGTGGAAGGTGAAAGACTGAAGGTGAGCGATATATTTTTAAGAGCTTTATTGAGTTGTGATTGACATAAAATAAGCTGTTCATAATTAGCATGTACTATTTGATAAATTTTACACCAAAGAACATCATCACAATCAATATAATGAACATATTATCATCCCGAGAAATTTCCTTAAAAAATAGTTATTTGTATAGGTAAGAGTCTATTATTGGAATCTCTAATTGGTTCTTTGAGTGTGTCTTTGCACCAGTATCATGGTGTCTTGATTAATGCAATTTTTGATTAGTATTGAAATTGAATAGGGTTAGTTCTTTCATTTAGACTACTCTAGGTCCTCTGTATCTCCATGTGACATGAATTTTGAAATGTTTATATATTTCTAAAATAAAAATGAAACTAACAGAATTTTGATAGAGATTACATAATATTTTTAGATCAATTTGAGTAGAATTGCCATCTTAAAATATTGAGTCTTAATATTTTGAATTACATTATTTTATTTTAAAACATTAAACCAACCTTGAATTTGTGGGATAAGCCAACTTTGTCATAACATAACATCTTTTTCTTATGTTGTTGGAATCAATTTTCTGAAATTTTGTGCAGAATCCATAGTGTTATGTAATATCTCTGGTTTGGGTAATGGATTAATTAATATGTGTCAGGGAATGTTTGGAAAAAATCTACTCTTTTCAAATTTTCTGTGGGAATTCATGTACACTTGGTAATAAGTGTCTTTCTGAAAGCTTTAGTAGAATTTGCCAATGAGGATATCCTGGCCTAGATTTCCCTTTGTAGGAATAATTTTAACTATAAATTCAATTTTCTTAATGGATGTTAAAAATCTTCTTGAGTAAGCTTCCATATGATGTATCTTTCAAGGAACTTTTCTATTATATTACAAGTTATTTAAATTATTGGCATAGAATTGTGAATAATTTTTTCTTGCTATCCTTTTATTTATATATGTAATGATTTCTTCTTTATTTCTTCATTTCAGTAATTTATTTCACCTTTGCGTTTTGTTATTCTGACTAGAGTTTAAATAATTGTATTTATTTCCTAAAATAAGCTCTTAATTAATATTTTTATGTCTTCTATTTTATTGATTTTTTCTTTGATCTTTATAATTATTTTTTCTTACTTTGTATTATGCCTTCCTTCCTAGTTTCTTAAGACTAAAGTAATTTATTTGAAAATTTTTTTCTTTTCTGATATAGACATATAGTACTCTGACACTGCCTTAATCCCTCCTACAAATTGTAATATGAATGTATTAATTTTTAATTAATTTGAAACACTTTCCCACTTTTCTTCTGTTGTCATCTTCAGGCCATGAGTTATATAAACATGTATTATCTAGTCTTCAAATACAAGATGATTTTTCAGAGATCTGCCTATTACTGAGTTTTAATTTAATTCTACTATGATCAGATAACATACTTTTTATTACATGAATCATTTTAAATGTATTGAGTCTTGTTTTATGCCCTAGAATATGATGTATCTTGGGAAATATTCTACATGCCTATGTGTACCTATAAATAATGTATATTCTGTTGTTTTTGGGTGTTATGTTCTATTAATATTAATTAGTCCAAGTTGGTTGATAATGTTACAATCTTTACTATCCTAACTAATAATTGTCTTTATTTGTACCCCGAATATTGTAACGAATAGAATTGCAAAGTAATTCAGAAATACCTACAATTATAGACAGAGACTTATACACCTGTCTGTAATTGTGGATATTTCTGAATTACTTTGCAATTCTATTCATTTTTGCTTCATGAACTTTGAAGCTGTTATTACATGTATTAATGTTTAAGACACTTGTTTATTAGCTATACTTGTTTGTTATTTTATTGGCTGTTTTGGGATTTATAGTACACATCTTGAACTTATCACAGACTATTTCCAAGTAAAATTACACCACTTCACATACCGCATAAATTGAATAATTACAATTTTATTATTCAACTTTTTACCTCCGACCTTTGTTTCAGTATTGTCATATGTTGCACTTTCATGCGTGTTATAAATGCAACATTGCCTTGTTATTATTTTATTAAAAGAAAGATCCTTTAACAAGTTTGTGTAAGAAATAAATCTTATCAATTTTCCCATATAGTTACCTTAACCAGTGTACTTTTTCTTTTTCATACCTTTCTATTTTTATCTGGCATCATTTTTGTTTTCTGCCTAAAAGATTTACTTTAATTTTTTTTATAATACAAATCTACTGTTGATACATTTTTCAGTTTTTTCTATAACTGTAAAAGACTCTATTTCACCTTCATTTTGAAAATATTTTTACCTGAATGTATAATTCTAGGTTTACTGATTATGTTTTTCCTTTTCTCCTTTCAGTACTTTGTAAAGATTTTGTTCCACTATTACTCACATGGTTTCTAACAACAAAATATGCTGACATCTTTATCTTAGTGCCCCTGTACATAATTTTATTCTATTTTTTTATTTTGATCAATTTGATTATGATGTGGCTTTGTGTCATATTTCTTAGTATTTCTTATATGGGGGATTCATTGAGCTTTTTGCACATAGGTGTTTATAACTTGGGGCCATTTTGTCTTCCAGTATTTATTCTCTTCTACCTCCCCACCTCTAGCCTCAAATTATATACATTAGGCTACTTAATTTGTCCCACAGCTAACTAATACTCTGCTGATCTGCTTTAATTATTCCATTTTCTTTCAGTTTTATTTTGAATAGTTTTATTGCTGCATCTTCAAGTTTACAAATCTTTTTTCTGTCATGTTTAATTTGCCATTGATCCTATCAATACAATACTTTATCCTTGACACTGTCATTTTCATCACTAGACGTTTAATTTTGCTTACTTTCATCATTCATATCTCTTAACTTTTTCAACATATGGAATATAATTATAACAGCTCTGACTGCCCTTGTCTCTTAATTTTAATATTCGTGTCAGTTCTGATTGATTTAGTTACTCATGAAGGGTTTTATTTTCCTGCTTCTTTGCATGACTGGTAATTTGTAATTGGATGCCAGACATTTTACCTTTTTGGTGCTTGATACTTTTTATATTCACATAAATACTCTTGAGCTTTGTTCTAGTATAAGGTTGATTAATTTGTAAATAGTTTTATCCTTTTACATCTTGCAGTTATTATTTTTAGATGAGACTGAAATAGTAATAATTCTATGACTAATTGCTCCCTACTACTGAGCCAAGTCTCTTTTATGTACTCTACTGAATGCCCAATAAATCTTTAGGCTTTTTTCATTCTGAGTGGTGGGAGCTGGCATTACTTCTGACGCTCTGTCAGTGTCAGAGTTAAATTTTTGATAATGTTTGTCCAGATTTGTGTATTTTTTCACACTTATGCACTAATCTGTACTCAACTGATATCTACAGAGTTGTTGAAGTATTATTTTCTAAGGTATTTGGTTTTCTCTTTCTGTTCGTCTTTCTCCTCTTCCATACTCTGTTCTATAAACACATATGTTTATTTCCCTCTCCTCAACTCAGGGAGTATTCCAGGCTATCTTTGAGTTTCTTCTTTCTACCCTGCAGCCTGACAACTCTATTAAGACATAAAGCTGGGGCCATAATAATCCTCATCTCATTTCTTTTCTTCTTACCAGGTATTATTAACCTTCTTTAACCTGTGTTTTGAAAATACTGTGATTGTTGATTGAGAAGTGGAAATTTCCCTAAGATAGATATAGTATTTATATAAGGAAAATGAACAGTGGTAAAGAATGTTTTGTATGGGAGTCTGACTATTGTAATATAAAAATAAAAAAATGTCTTAAAGCATGCCTCTATCTTATGCCTGCTGCTAAAATGCTATTTACATACATGTCAATGATTTCTGGCATTAGTTTAATTTTTTTAGCCAATTTTTTTATGACAGAATAAATTACACTCTTCTATTTACAAGTATTTGAAGTACATGACACAATACTTGGGTGGTTTGGAGACTGGTGTGTGAGTCCAGCATTACCACTTTCTTAATATGCATGACCTTGGATATCATTTGTCATCTCTCTACAAACCCCACTGTCATCACCTATAAAGTGTTGATGATAGCACCTGCCTCGTTGACTTTATATGACTAGTATAAGAATGCATTGAGTTTATAAATAATCTTTTTAACTATAAATTTGTATATCAGTATAGAAGTTATTATTAAGATTATGCCAATTATGTTTTTGAGGAACTTAAACTGGAAAGGTTATTTTAAGTTTCAGCTCATTTTAAATTTTTTGTCCTCAGGATTACTTCCTTGACACGCACTGAAATGTGCGGAAAGGCACCTATAAAATATTGCACTTTTCTTCTTTGAGAGTCACAGTGGAGCAACTGAAAGAGTATTAGGTGCTAAAGTCAAGTCATTCTAGACTATACCCAGTCCTTACTAATGTGTGTTCTTGAGGAAATTATTGTACCATAGAGTTTTCTCCTTTCTAAAATTAGGAGAGTAATATCACTTTTTATGATTTTGGAGATAGGAAATAGTGTAACATGTCTGAAGAACTAGTACATTGTAAGTATTCAGTGAATGTTATTCTAAATGTTATTACTGCTCCATTAAAAGGCTGAATGAACACAGTTTCAGTCTAAAGGATTATATTCTTCTCTAGGCAAAGTCAGCACTCATATGCTAAACCTCAGTCATCTTTGACTCCATTCGGTCTCCATTGCTTCACATCCAATCAGCTTACCAAATGTTTCAAAACCTTTTCCAGGCTTTCTGTTCCTCCCAACACTGGCTTCATTTCAATCACATTGATGACTTGGTTTCTTCTCTCTCTAGAGAATTACTGGCAGGGTCCTAATTTTTCTCAATAAGACTTTTCCGCACCAATCTGTGCATTGCATTTGGTCCTACATTCTGATAGTATAGCACAGTTCATGGGAATCTTAAGTTGTTCACTTCTAAATATTAAACATAATTCAGTTTCTCTTGCCTAACACACAGATTCCATTCAAGACAGTCACTATCTTTCTTCCTATGTACCTCTTTCCACATATCCCAGTGCAACCTAGAATAAATTCACTCTTATAGATCTTCCTCAAACTTGCATAGTAGACTATATTTTGACCAAGTTATTCACACTATACCCTCCTGGAATTTTCTTACTTTCATATTGGTGTTGGTCAAATTTATTTCATCCTTTGTTAGCCTGTGCACGTAAGAGCTACCATGTATAGGACACTCATTATGTATTATCCATTGTTCTAAGAATGTTATTTTATCTGATCTCATCCTCACTATGAGGTGCATATTACATAAGAGGTACATATTACATATCATCCATGCACATTTTAGGCAATGAAATCAAGGCACATTTCTATACCATTTCTAAGGTAATT
The DNA here is from genome assembly GCF_001604975.1 of Cebus imitator. Classification (NCBI taxonomy): domain Eukaryota; kingdom Metazoa; phylum Chordata; class Mammalia; order Primates; family Cebidae; genus Cebus; species Cebus imitator. The sequence continues at coordinate 3,501,272 of NW_016107489.1, forward strand.
AGCACATGAGGACTAAACTGAGTTATGGCTTCAGCTTCAAATCCAAAGCACATGCAATGTCCAACTTTACCTTCTCAAATCCTAGATAGTCCCAAATTACTTACTGGTTTCTTAGTTTTTTGAATACCATATCAATTTTATAATTGGTCTTCCACTTTATTACACTTATCTACCACCTCCATTATTAAGTTTCTAAATTTTTCAGTTGCAAGGTGCATGTCTTATTTGTGGTTAATTCAGATTTTGTTATCAAGCTGACATGGATTCAAGTCACAGTATTTTTATTTGCAAGCTAATTGGTGCTGCACAAGCTCTTTAAACTAAGCCTCAATTTCCTCATGTGTAAAATGGGATGAATACAACATCCACTCCATGAAAATACTGTAAAGATTAAAACTGATTGCACGTGTAAAGCACTAATTATATTGTCAAGTACATAACAAGAGACAATGACTCTTAGCAATTAGTATTACTATTATTATTGATAGCATTCCTATCTGTTTATTTCTGCAGTAGTGGAATACTTTATTCCTTCTAAAAGCTCTCATTTTTATAGTGTTGCTGCATGGGAACTGAGTGATTGATCTAAATATTAGGGGGCTAAAATTGGTCCTGACATTTTTGACCTTATCAATGTTCCTCCAGATGTTAGATTTCATTTCTGTAAGTGGTGATTTACAATAAATGACACATTTATGAATAGCCCTCAAGAAAGAAATTGTTTCTGATGGGAGGCAAGTGATGCTCTCACTAAAATACAAAATGATTCTACTAAGATTAATGTGCTTCCCAGAAATGCCAAGGTAATTAATAACAATTAGCAATTTAATATAAAATGATGCCAACTGCTTGGAAACAATAGATAAATGGCCATAGGTGTGTGGCTTGCTGTCCTTTAGAAAGGTAATTCCATTAGTCACTAAGTCTATTTATAAAAATATCTGTATTATAACAAAAACGTATATGACAAACGAGGGCCAGAGAATATAAAATAATTAACAAGAATCCTAGGAGCCAACGTTTTATGGCTCAGAAGCTCACATAACCAACCCATCTCCCGATTTTGTTTTTAGTGATCTCTGTGAGCAGTGAGCACTAGTAAATGACTAGAGAAGTTGTATACAGAGTTTTAGCAGAGGTCAAATACTTGGGGGCTGAATCATCACAGCCTAGTACTGGTGATAGGGGGAAAGCCAGCAATGATTATAGGTATTTTAACTGTATAAAGTCTGTAGAATAGTGACTGGCATATAGTAGGCATAAATATATCTTCTTCTTTAATATTTGCAATTTTTATCAGTAGTTTTCAAAATGTGGCCTCCAGAGCAGGAGCATCAGCATAATCTAGCAGGTTGCTATAAATACAAATAACTGGATCTACTCTTAACTTTGGGGAATGGGCCGAACAACCTGTATTTTTATGAGAACTTCAGATGATTTTGAAACTTTAAAAGTGAATACCATAACCATTATTTTCAACTGCAGGAAATCAAGGTCCTGACAGGTTTAGTTATTGCCTGAACCACGCACAGTCAGTGACGAAAATAGGATTCAGCCTCAGGTCTGTCTGACTCCATAGTTCACTACTCTTGTTGTCTGCCTTCAAAGGCAAAAAGAGGCAAAGTCTAGAAAGAGACCAATCAGCTTGAGCCATGTACAGACCAAGAATTGAAGAACCAAGAATTTTGAAGAGCTCCTGCTCTGGAGACTACATTTTGAAAACTGCTGATTAAAAGCTACAAATATTAAAGAAGATGATATATTTATGCCTACTATGTGCCATTCACCATTCTATAGACTTCATATAGGTAAAATACCTATAATCCTTGGTTTATACCAAGAACAGACTAGAATTTGAGGTGCTGTTTCCCACAAATGGCTCTCGGACTTCATGTACTCTGGGCCTTGCCCTACATGTAGTTTTTAGAGATGACACTTATGACTGACGTCCTAGAAAATTGGTACATGTAGCTCAGAATCAAAAGTAAGTAACTAAGACCATGAATGAGCTAAGAGTTGAAGCCCATTACTGACAGAGGAAGTATCTGCGATCTAAGCCTTAATGAAATAAGCAAAAATAACTTTTCACTCCTAGAAGCCTTTTTGAGGTTCTGAGATTTCTATTCTTAAAAAGACAGAAGACTTTTCAAGTACACCAGGTGCAAAGATCTTTGTTTGGAATGTGGGCCTGATATGTCTGTGACTGCCTTTTCACTTCCTTAGGCCTCTATTGTAATGTGAATGTATCAGTATGGCCTTCTCTGATAAATTTAATAATAGTAAATCTAATAAAAAACATAATAAACCTAAATAAACATGAGACCTTCCACCTCCCATACTTGCTATTCACCTTTCTTGTTTTAGTTTTCTCCCAGACTATATTCCCATTTAAAATAATACAGATGTGTGTGTGTGTGTGTCTGTGTGTGCGCACATGCGCACACGAGCGCGTGCAGATACATAGATAGATATTTGTTAAGTGGCAATCACATTCATAGCATAGTGCTCTCTTCACCCAGGCTTCCCAGTCGCCGTATACACACAGTTATGAGTTCTCTCTGTGCACAGTGCTCTTGGTTAGATCATACTATAATTGACAATATATTAGTCATAATTCATAAATTTGAAATAAAGTCTTTGAACATTAAACTTAATTCCACAATAGGTTTCATCAAATAAACTCTTCTCTGAGAAGAAAGTTTGGCTAAATATTTGCTTAAATATACATTATTCACTTTTGAAGCAGCCCTGGTTTCTAGACAAAAACTTTTTGAAATTTCTTTGATGTTGTAGATTGATTCTACATATGAAATAATAATTCAGCTACCACAGACTTGATTGTATTATATATGATGGATATAAAGATAAATAAGAAAATAATATATAACTTTACATTCAAAGTGATAGCCATTTTGTAGAAAACAAGATAAACAGATACTTTTAGGCTAACAAAATCCCCTCTCACTGGCCCCTAATTCCCTTCTCATTGCTCAGCACACTTTTCCCTCTCAAACTTCCCTCATCCAATCACCAGCCTTGATTACCTTTCATCAGCTCTCAGTTTACAGATCATTCTTAGAACAGTGGCTCTCAAACTTTGGATCTCAGAACAAATTTATGCTTTTAAAATTGTTGAGGTGAGAGGCTTCAAAGTGGCTGGCTAGAGGCATCCAGCACTCACCATGAAAAGGACCAAAACAGAAAGTAAATAATCACACATCAAATGGAGCATTTAACAAGGGACACTGGAATTTGGCAAGGTAGTGATAATGAACTTATAAGTATGAAAAGAAGAAGTGAGGCAGCTAACTGGACAAGATTCACTGGGAGCTCAGAGAGGCTCCAAGGTATGGGCAAGGGGTAAGCTAGCGATACTTTGTGGTCTACAGTCCCATACAGATATCTGTAATCCTAGCCACAGGGGAGCTCCTTGGCCTTTTTGTGCCCTGAAAGTAGCATAGAGAGGAGTCCGTTCCAAAGAGGGAGTTCTTGCTGGATCCTACACACTACCTGGACCCAAACAGCTGCAGCATGGCACCATTTGGATAGGCCAGCCGCCACTATACTGCATTTTGCCCTGGGGCCCAATGTATACTATTTTACCCATTCCTGACCCCCACTGACATACCCACATATCAATCCAGAGGGCTGTAGCCGTGCAATGCCAGCTGTACCCAGCAATGTGGCCAGGTCTCCAACACTCTGGACCACGGTATCCTACACCTTAGAGAACAGATGGTAAAGTGCCCTGGGGAGGATGCCCTCAAAACAGAGAGCTAAAATGTGCGCTCCCCAGAGCTTGAGAGCTGTCAACAGGGGTCCCTGCCACTGAGAGCAATGCTGCCTCCCAGAAGCAGGGATGCCATACCTTATCATGCTCTGTCACCAGGCCTGGATTCCAACCCCAATAGGAGTCTGGACAAAAGACCAGTCTAACTACCACTAGCACCTGAATATACCAGGGTCTGGAAATCACCCTGCCCTGCCTATCACAGTCTAACACTGGGGGGCCTGAGGACAAGCCTACACTACCCGCCATACCACCCCTGCAGTACCTGAGTCTACCATCCATGGGTCTGGGAATCCATCTGCCCCATCTGTTACCATGGAGATGCAGATTCACCATCAGTAGGCCTGGCAACAGGTCTAGGCCACTTACCATCGGTGCCAGAGTATAATGAGCGGGGGCCTGGTAATTGCATTGGCCCACCTACCACTACCATTGTCCACTTATCTTCTCCTTTTGGGATCCTGAGGATAGGCTAACTCATTCTGATGCCACCACCACTGCTGGTACCCATGCACACAGGCCACCTGGGGTCTGATGACTGGCCTACCCAGGCTGTCACTGTAATCTCTAGCACCAGTGCATACCACCTGGGAGCCCAAGCATTGGCGTGCCACTGGTAATGTAATTGCTAATACCTCACATAACTCCCAGTGGCTCAGGTACCCAGCTACCTGCCTGGCTCAACACTACTACTGCCAGCACCCAAGGAAGCCACCTGAAAACCCAAGTATTGGCCCACCTGGACCTACCATCACTGATACTCATGTACTCCACTTGTGGACTCAAGGACAGACATGTTTGGCCTGCTGCCATCACCACTAGAGTTTACCCAACCCCAGGAAAGCCTCACCATATACTAATAACTGCAGCCTAAGCCACTGAGGAACCCACAGATACCACTGATGCTGATTACAGCCAAATAACTCATACAAAGACACTGCACGACTGTACTCACCCCAAATCAAGGCTAAAATACTTAAGCAATGCTATAGATATATCTTCAGGAAAAAGCCTTTCCCTACAAAAGCTCATACAAAATAATTGGAAAGAAGCAACTGTTATACGAGATGTGCAGATATAAACCAAGGGCATGAAAAACTTAAGAAAAGGAAGAAAATGTGATGCCTTCAAATGACCATAATAGTTCTTCAGCAACAGATTCTTAGAAAAATCTATGAAATACCTGAAAAAATCAGACCCTATGAAATGGCTGAAAATGAATTTAAATAATTACATTAAAGAAGCTTAGTGAGATATAAGTGAATACAGATAAACAACACAAGGAAATTTAAAAACAATTCAGGATCTAAAATAGAAATTCAACAAGTTAGACAACATAAAATAAGAACCAAACAGAAATACTGGAATTAATTCATAAGTGAAATAAAAAATGCAATCTGTAGCTTCAGCAATAGACCAAATCAAGCAGAGAAAATAATTTTTGCACTGAAAGATAAGCTTTTTTAAATAACCCAGTCAGGCTGGGTGCAGTGGCTCATGCCTATAATCTTAGCACTTTGGGAGGCTGAGACATGTATATCATGAGGTCAGGTGATCAAGACCATCAACATAGGGAAACCCTGTATCTACTAAAAATACAAAAATTAGCCAGGCATGGTGGTGGGCACCTGTAATCTCAGCTACTTGGGAAGCTGAGACATGAGAATCACTTGAACTGAGAAACTGGAGGTTTCAGTGAACTGAGATTGTACCATTGCACTCTAGCCTGGGTGACAGAGTGAGACTCAGTCTCAAAAAAAAAAAAAAAAAAAAAAAAAAAAAAAAAAAAAAAAAAAAAAAAAAAAAAAAAAAAAAAAAAAAACACCCAGTCAGACAAAAAAGAAAAAAAAAAGAATAAAAGCCTAATTGAAATATGAAACACTAGCAACCCAATATTTTATTTTTGGGTTGTTCCAAAAGGGGTACAGATGGGAAAAGTCATAGAAAACCTATTTAACAACAACAACAAAAAAACCCTGAAAACTTTGCAACTCTTACAAGAGAGTCAGATGTTCAGATACAAAGAGTTCAAGTATCCCCAAATAAATACAACCCAGAAAGTGCCTTTATGATGCCTTCCAAGGCACATTATCATGAAATTTCAAAAGCCAGAGCCAAAGAGAGAAATCTAAAGATGAAAAAAGAAAGGCATCAAGTCACATACAAAGGAATCCCCATTAAACCAATGGTAGCTTTCTCATCAGGAACCTTACAGACAAGGTGGGAATGGGATAATATTTTCAAAATGCTGAAAGGGAAGTGTCCACAAAGAATACTCTACCCAGCAAAACTACATTTCAAAAATCATGGAGAAATGGAATCTTTTCAAGAAAAAATTGAAAGAGTCTATCACCTCTAGACTGACCATACAAAACAATGTTCAAGAGAGTCATACATCTGGAAATGAAAGGGTGATACATACCATCATGAAAACACATGAATGTGTAATACTTAGTGGAAAAGCAAACACACAAATGAGAAAGAGTAGAATGATACTTACAAAAGGCTGGAAAGAATGTAGAAAGTAAGGTATGCAGAGCAATTGGTTATTGGTTATTCATGTAGAGTTAGATAGAAAAAGCAGCTTTAATGTTTGATGGAACACTAGAATGTCTACAGTTAACAGTGATATATATTCTGTTTCAAAACAGCTAGAAGATATGAAATATTTTGAATTTAGAGAAATAATAAATGTTTGAGATTATGAATATCTTAAATACCTGACTTGATCATTACACATTCTATGCATGTGTCAAAATATCACACATACCCCATAAATGTGCACAAGTATGTATTAGTTTTAAAAATGCAACTAAAAATAATAATTGAGAGAACCCTAAAGAGGGTTTATATATATGAGTTACAAAGTTTTTTGATAGAGCTAATTTTGTACTGGCTCATCAGAAATGCTTTTTAAAATTTCAGAAATTTTGTTAGAAGTTTATTTAACAACCAGCTCACAAATTACATTCTATAAAATTGCAATTAAGTAAATTTTATTAATACAAAAATCACAAAATATTCCAAAAATAAGATGGTGTCATATATATATAAAACAAACATACAAAAAAACAGACATTTCCTATGAGTTCAGAAGAGAGCCAGCTAAATCAGCAGAGACATGAGATAACCGAAAAAGTTTTTCAAAGCACTGTGAACTACTTTTGAGCCAATATGGCCTATGCTGATATAAATTAAAGGAAACCGCCTGGCTTAAACATAAATACTAGAACTAAATTCACCCAGCGGGGGCTCAGGCCTAGTAAGTAAACTGTCAGAAGCCAGATAAAAGTGTTTTCTATCTAGAGATAGTGCCGAAGTCTTAGTCCATTCATTTCTCCTTTGGTTTCTGTAAGTTAAGTACATTCCATTTCTTGTTATCTTCTGTATGGTGCTGTCAATAACACTTTTCTTGCAGAGCTGTTGATGTATAAAATAAGATAATATATTCAAATTGTAAATGATACATAAAGTGCCTCGATATTCTGTGACATAAAACATCAGCTCTGTGAACACACAGACTAAGGCTTTTCTTACCGCAGGGCCCTACACAGAGTATGTACTAATTAATGGCTTATCACATTGTCAATTTGATATGGATCTCAGTTTTAGTAACTGTCAAGATCACCAAAAATCATGCAGTTTGCCTTGTGAAAACAGATTATGACCTGTATGAAAACTAGTATTATAATAACATATGCTTTATTATTAAAACACCTGTTGATTTAAAAATGCAAACGTGTTAAAATTTTAAATCACCATTACTATTATTACTTTGAGATCATGCTCTTAACATTGTGAAAGTATAATAAGAGTAGTTTCACTTTTATGCTGCCTTTATTCCACTTAATGTCATGCTAATATGATAAATAAAAATATTTTCAGTGCTACTTTAAATTGTATTCATTTAGTAACAGTAAATTTGGACATTTTAATGTACTTATTGACCATTTGTATATTTTGTACTCACCTTTACTTGCTTTCTTACATACTTTTATTGGGGACATTTTTGTTTGCATTAGCACATATTGAATTTTGTCATATACTGGGAAACATCTCTCTCTCTGTCTGCTCTGTGTGTGTGTGTGTGTGTGCGTGCGTGTTGTTATTAGGTTGGTTATTATGTTGGTTTAAGCTAATATTTGGCTTAAATTTTTATCATTATTTTTGACTCACTCATATTCTTTTCATAATTTACTTTTCAATTTTTATTTATAATTTCTTTCTTTTCCATAACAACCTAGAAAAGTTTCCCTTTAGGGTACATTAATGCATTTTAACTTTTCTTTAAAATTCTATTAAATAATCTCTTTTTACATTTATTTGGTATTTGTTATTTTATGGTATGAGGTGGGGGTTAAATTCTTTTTATTTGATAATGGTTGAACAATTGTCATAGCATCATTTATTGAACAAACTAAAATTTCTCAAGTAAATTTAAATTGTCCTTGGTGCCTATAATTCTTTGGCCATTTCCATATAAATAAGAGATGAGTTAAGCAGATAAGTAGGCCAGTGTGTTATTTCATCCAAAGAACCCAGGTAAATTTTTAAACCAATTTACATAATATTGTATTGTCGTTAATTTCTCAAATATCTGCAGGCAGAGAATGGTCATGAAACTACTCAGTTGAACTACTGCTTAAATAAAGTTCTGTTGTAAAATCTTAATACAATTTAATTATGAGGTAATTTAAAAATTGATTTTATGGGAGTATTCTTTTTTATGAACAAAAGATATATTTGAAAGGTTGAATTGGGTCTTTGATATCCAAGTTGAGCTAGATCCTTGATTTATATATCAAATAGAAAAGCTGAATGTGTGTCACCTGTGTTAGCAGAGAATTGTAAAATCTATGAGAATTTCACTGGAAACCTACTCTGATGTATTACCATACCCAAAGGTTTGGAGATGAAATGCTTAGGTCTTTTAAGTAGGAAACGAAGGGTGCCAACAGCTAGTTATTTGCAGTTCACTGTACCTCCTGAAGTCTGAGAAGACTTTGTGCCACCTGTGAGTCCTATGAATGAGTAAATCTACAGGATTCTCTTTCTTGTAGTTAAGTGGCAGCTGTAGAACATTTGTGTAACCTTCAGACTTTATCATTCTTTTAGATGACATCCTATTTTCACTGGAAAATAAGGGCCCTTGAGATATTTTAGAGGTAGTGGTCAAATAATTACCTTGACTGTGTTGAAAACTGAAACATGGATGTGGATAAGAAAGAAGACTGACATTATAAGTGTTAACAAAACACTGGGAGCTTGGTCTAGGTTCTGCTGCTTTCCCCACAGAAAGTCAATCACTGTGATAATGAGTATTGTAATGTAGAAGGCTTTAATTTAATTGGGTGCTGCAGGCAAGGAGATGGGAGTTAAGTCTCCAATCCATCTCCTTCCCCTACTAATGTTAGGGATTAATATAGCAAGGAAAAATGTAACCATGGGTGGGAAAACAGGAATTAGGGAAAAAAGGAATTAGGGAAGAGTAAGGAAAAGGAATTGGTCAACAGGAAGCAGACAGTTGGTTAGGCAATCATGACAGGTGAGGAGTTCACCGGTGAACTCCTCACCTGTCATGATTGCCTAACCGTCTGCTTCCTGTTTCTGGTCCTTGATATTATCTGAGAGACTTGATGGTTGGTTTCCTGAGAAAGGAACTTGCTCTGTTTCTGTGCCTTGCTATTATCTGAGAGACCTGATGGTTGGTTCCCTGAGAAAGGAACTCAGGTAAGACAAATGAACTTTCTCAAGTTTTAAGGCTGAGAGGATCAATTTCTATGTTTATTCAAAGAAACAAACATCAGCTTTATGGGACAATTGGGTTAGTTTCCTAAGTCCAGAATGGAGTTGTTTGCTTGCAAGATTCACTGGTCTTGCTTGAGGCTAAGCCCTGAATACAGTGTAAGCTATTCCCATCAATACTTAATCCATTGTAGATATTGTCTAAGAAGAAAAGAAAGATCAGCTGTTAAGGAATGTAGCTTGGAGGTTAGGTTAGGCTTCAGAAGAAACACTTAAGCCAGCATTTACTGGATGTATAGACTCAGGCAAGTTATTTTTCTTCAGTAGGTCTCTTTGTCAGTAAAATGGAGCTAATTATTACTGTTCCATAGAATTTCTATATATGATAATAAATACACTGTCGGGGAAGTCACTAGCATATGTTGTTTTATAATAGGTAGCTTAGAAAAGAGGAACCCATGTAAGTTTTTGTTTTTAAAGCCAAACATCATGAAAGAATCATAATGTGGCTGAATAGTATATTATTTGTAATAACATTTTACATATCTTAATGGAGACAGAAACTGCCGAGTCAATTCATTCCTATCTTCTGACATGTAGCAGGCAATTTATTTTAGTTCTCAAATGTTTTGTGGTTAATTACCAGATTAAATTGCCTGAATTTAAATTATTAGTCTGAGTTACTGAAGTAAAATCTGGAAAAAGCAGTATTTACGCAGATAGGTTGTTTGAGGATTCAGTAAAATAACACATGCAAAGGAGTTAGCATGGTGTTGTGCACAAAATAAATGCTCTATAAATATTAGCTAATGTCATTACCATTTTTACTGTTTATGCTTCCACATCTTTCCCCTGAATGTCATAAGATATCTAGATGTCTTTGGTTGTAATTAATTGGTATCATAATCATATAATGAAAGAATATTAGACATAGAAGAGATATTTAAATTTATATTCTAGTTTATAGATGAACAAGTTAGTTCCAGACAATGTCATTATACTTCAACCATCCACTCAGCTAGTCACGGTCCACACTGCAATCTTACCCAGAACTGCTGAAACTCAGAGGCCATTCAAGAATGCATTCAATGGTAATGTCTAAGCATTCATTTAAAAACATTTTGCTTTTTATTTCTAAATTCTTACAATCTTAGATTTAGATTTAGGTCTTAGGTCTCAGGGGCAGAATATAAGTTGATGGCAGTTCCACAAAAAAGAAATGAGAGCCATGCCTAGAGTCCATTAGGTCATTAGTACACATCTCAGTACTTTTGTATCCACAGATAATTACACATGAAAAACTGCAGTCCAGTGAAGAATACCACATGGAATTGTAAGCTTGAGACAATTAAAATTACCCCAGCAGATTAAAAAGCTCTAGCAGCTAAGTCCTGGCAGAAGGCCAAAGGAACAGAGAAAAGTAAATGGAATGATGATCTATGATTATCAGCCTAATTTTTATGACCAGCTGCAGAGACAGGAACAATAAAAGTGGCTTATTAACTTAAACCCTTGTCTCTACTTGCACCCTGTCCTCACACACAACCTTCTCTCTTACTCCTTCCTTCTGTCTTCCCTTCCCTATCCTTCCATACCCCTCCCCCTTTCCCCTCCCCCCTTTCCCCTCCCCCCTTTCCCCTCCCTCCTTTCCCATCCCCTTTCCCCTCTCCCTTTCCCCTCACCCCTTCCCCTCACCCCTTTCCCCTCCCTTCCTTCTTCCTCCCTTTCTCTCTCTCTTTCTCTTCCTTCCTTCCTTCCTTCCTTCCTTCCTTCCTTCCTTCCTTCCTTCCTTCTTTCTTTTCTATTCTTTTCATTTCTTTTCTTTTCTTTTTACAAGATCTCACTCTTTGACGCAGACTGGAGTGCAGTGGTACAATCATAGCTCACTGCAGCCTGAAACTCCTGGTTTAAGGCAATATTCCTGCCTTGGCCTCTCAAGGTGCTGGGATTATAGGTGTCAGCCACCATGCTTGGCTCAGCTTTCTTATATGTAGAACACAGATGGTGGCTGGTTTCGTAACTGAGATTTCAATGATAATATTACTGAACTGAACACCCTGCAGTGATACAGTGGCTAACGTGACTGTTTTCTCTTTGTGGTAGCATAGGTGTGTATATGTTTCTCACTTCAAGAAGGACATTAGTAGTGGTGGGTGGCAAATTGATATGCTTCTCTGGATCTATATTTTGCCATTCTAAGACTGTTTTTACTTTTTTAGGCTCAGGAGAGGCAAGAGCATAGATGTTAGGCTATTGATTTCCCTTACCCTCTCCCTGACGGGTCATGGGAGAGTAGTGCCTTGAAAGGAACAGTGGCTGTGTTCCTCTACCAGTAACCACAGTGTCTATCAGATAATTAATCTCCCCTGGCCACAACTTCCATAAAGTCTTCTCTCTTCCACTGTCCTTTTGGTCATCCAGTTGAGTGACAAATACTCAAAAATAGCGCATGAGTGCTTAGCTATCTCATTGATTTCCTTATCTCTCTGCACAATTTTGTAAAGAGGTTCTCTCTGTCTCTGTCTCTGTCTCTGTCTCTCTTTGGGTGTACCATCTATTTCCAACAAGAATCCTATTAAACAGGAGTCGATTTCTAGAGAACTGCTTGGAAATGCCCATCAAAATTGACAGTAGAGAAGGCAAGCGTAGTGTAGTGGAAGAAAAGGGCTGGGATGGGATTTGGGTTCCCAGGATGTATCCCTTCTTTACCATTTATACTGCATTTCAAGTGAAAAGAGTTCTACACATATACCTATCCTTTGCCCTGACTGACATAAATTAGCCATATCTCTTTACTTACTGAAATCCAATATATGCCAACATTTCAATTTCTTCCAGCTTTTTGATAAGCTGTAAATTTGTGTGGGAGTCTTCCAGTAATTCTGTGAAGATCATGACTATAGTTACATAAATATTTTAAATTCCTCATAATAGAAAGATACAAAGGGAAGTGATATTTTAGGAAGATTCAGAACACTCTTACTAAAATATTTTTTCCCAAAGTACTCAGCAATAAACCTATTTATTATAAAATAACTAAATAACCAATTTTTCAATGTTTAACGGTGACATTTAGAAACTTTTAATTTAAACTTACCAAGAATGTCTACACTTCAATTGCTCATAGAAATGTCATGTCACATGAGAAGTAAAGAACTTTTAAAATGAATCCTTTTTCCTGATCAGCTGCTTTCTCTCTCAATTTCTCTCTAAAATATGCTTTTTTTCAGAGAGATCTTTAGTGAATATCATTAAATAGAAAATAAATTAATATTTCATAATTTGACACATTTTTTGAAAGAGCATCTTTATAATCTCTTATGCCAAAGACAACTAATAAAAATTGTATTTTTCCTCCATAATAAAATACAATGATATTGTAGGCAAATATACCAGCACTAAGATGAATCTACTGTGGTGTCTTTAAGATAAAAAAAAAAAAAAAAAGTCTATGTCGATATGTACTTATATAATCCATTTGAGCCTGAAATGAACTTTAAGAGCCCTGTTTTTGCCCCCTATAAAAAAGGTAAGAGGGTAGAAATACACACAAGGACATTACTCTTAAAACTTGAGAACTGTAGGACTATCTTGTTTATGTAATATAATAAACATCATTTATTACAGAATAAAGAATAGCGTGGCTCTAAGGGATGGCCCTTCATTTATACCATAGCAGTCATTAGTGTACCTTAACTTTACATGTGTTCAGGATATTCGTGGTCCTTTTTGTCCCCCTTCAAGATGCTGGGCCTTTAAATTACTACTCAAGAGCTAGGAAGCAAGATGGGGCTATTAGATTTAGTATCATATATTTTTCCAAGTGGTATACACAGCACTTTTTAAATATGTATGCAGCCCGTTTTAGACTGTAATCTCTTTTCAGTTATTTATACCACTGATGGGCTTTAGATCCTTATTTCTGACACTGTAATTTAGTGCCATGACACAAGCCCCAGATTTACAGTTTTCACTACTGGCCTGAGAATTCTATTCCACTTCTCTCTGATACAGTGAATTCAGTGGATTTGTGGAAGGAAATTTCATCAGCAGGTTTTTTTTTTTTGTTTTCTTTCACTTTCTTTCTTTACAATACATTTTTGCAGACTCACTATTAACTTACTTGCTTCCCAAGGGGTTCTCTGGCACCAGGTTTTGAAGCACATATTGTAGTTCTTGATTTTCTACAATTGACTTTCCATTGCATTTATCTACTAAAATTCACATATCATTCATTGAAGGTTTAATATGGGTATGTACACATCATTTAACCCCATAAGCATTACATATCTAATCTGTGAAATGGGCATAAAATACCCATTTCATGATGTTGGTAAAAAAATGAGTTTTTGCATGTGAAACACTGAGAGCAATGTATAGCACATACCAAGAAGCAATATAATATAATGTTTAAGAGTGTTAAAGTTGGAGGCACTGTACAATTTTAGAGATGCTGTTACATAGATTATGACAAGAATGGTGTCTTCTGGAATTAATGTGGTAGCCCTGCCTTTGATCCGCTGTCTCTTAGAATTTATCTCAAAGAAAAAGGAGCAAACAGAGTAGATATATGTAGAAAATTGTGTGCCACAGTATCATTTGAGTAAATAAGCAGGAATAATTTAAATGTTTACCAAAATATATCTGTGTAAATGAATTATGCTGCATATAAATAATGAAATACATGCTCTGCAGCTGTTACAAATGAATGCAAAATGGTCTGTATTGGCATGCTATGCATTCTATAATATATTGACAAAAACTAATTCCAAAAGTGTATATGTACCAAGATTCAATGTTTTCAATATATATTAAGTACATAGAGAAATGCTGAATGTTGATACTAAACTATTAACCAGTGATTATATCTCAAGAGCCAGATTACCGGAAATTTCGATTTGCAAAGTATCAGATTTTTATAATTTTTTAAACAAAAAAGCTACGTATCAAATTCTTAATAAATACCTATGTAATAATATAATGTTTCTAGTTAACACCCTTTAATTAATACCCATTGCGTATAGGATAAAGCTCTGAACCTTCCAAAATATAACCCTGCCTGACTGCCCTATGTCTTCTCCTCTTTTCCACCTTGCCACATACTCCCAAGTTATAGAGAATGATCATAGTTCCCGTTAATACATTGCCAGCTAACTTGAGGGTCTGCTCATGCTTGTTTTCTGTACATATCATGCACACCTCTGTGAGAGGCTCTATTGCAATTGCCTTTCTGTATATCCATCTCTCATTACATAGTTTGATTTATTTGATAAGAGAACTAATAAAAGGACTAACAAGTAGTAGTTCCTCAATAAATGCTTATAAAACTAAAATAAACTATACTAATATTTTGGGAGGTTTGCAGGCCAATGTGAGGTCACACATACACAAACATTCTAAGCAACATTATAATATCAGCTGAATCTTGACCAGCAGCAAATTTAGAGAATATTAGTCACAGCCAGGCATAGTGGCTCATGCCTTTAATTCCAGCACTTTGGGAGGCCAAGTCGGGTGGATCACGAGGTCAGGAGATCGAGACCCTCCCGGCCAACATGTTGAAACCCCATCTCCATTAAAATTACAAAAATTAGCTGGGTATGGTGATGCATGCATGTAGTTCCAGCTACATGAAAAACTGAGGCAGGAGAATTGCTTGAATCAGGTAGGTGGATGTTGCGGTGAGCCAAGATTGCACTACTGCACCCCAGCCTGGAGACAGAACAAGACTCCATCTCAAAAAGCAAAACAAACAACAAAAAAGAGAATATTAGTTGCAAGCCATGTTCAAACAGGCAATGTATGATGATGGTTAAATATATGACGTTATAATAGTTCATCACTTTTGTGTAATTAATATTATAACAGTATCTTAAATATATACAGAGATACAAAGAAAGAGCTTGACTTGTTGCATTAAAACAGGGGTGAGTAGTTAAGGCTCTTGAATAGAGTTACAGGCTTATAAAAACAGCTGGGAATAAAGAAAGCACCAAAATTATAAGATTGGACAAAAATAATGTAGAGGAATAATTACACAGAAATAATATAGTATTGAACGAAGAAAATGTAAGATAAGAGATGGAGTCTGAGATTGGTGAAGTTAGACAATGCAGAGGATGTCTAAAAGGCTGTTCTTAAGAATCTTTTAATTAAAGTACCAGCAGAAGCTTTTTATGATACTGCTTCATTTCTTTACATGGATCTATTTAAATGGATGCTATATAATTTGGGGCTATTTTAATTACTTATAAAGTAAATCAATTATTCCTTCATTTGGTAATGTATCTATCTTCTTTTTGACAAAAGAAGAGCCAAAACAAAGTGAGATTTCCTAATTTCAGATCTAAATGTATTGTAAAGAGCCAGTTTGACAAGCATAGACCAGATCACCAGTTGTCATTTATTCAGCAGGAGCAGCAAAGTTGAATCTTGTTTTCAAAACATTGTTTCCTGAAACTTGCGGCTGTAACTGTGAAGTTTGAGGAAGATATGGTTTACCAAAACATGGACAAAAGAAATTCCAGTTGGTGCTCATTGGTAATTGGTGTTCCTCAAAACATAAAATACCCTAGATTGTTTCTCTTGGATTGCTTATCTGTACTGGTGTGTTCATTCATTCATTCATTCATTCATCCATCCATCCAGCTTTCTATCCATCCATTTATTCATTTTCAAGCTAAGTTTTAGGGCTGGCACTGTGATAAATGCTATTCACACTTATTAATCCGTAGTCATAGTTATTATTTAAAAGTGTATAGAATGGCAGAGGGTATAGACATTTTGATATAAGTTAGGAAGTAATATAATTATTTCTTCATATGTATGTTAGAACTGTGACAGCACAAATAACAGGTTATAAACTCTGTCCAATAAAGTGTATATAGTAGTACAATTTAAACTGAGTCTTAGAGAATACATGTGGATTTTTTTAAAGGAAGAAAAACAATATTATATGCAAAGCCTTAAAAGAGCAAAAGGGCTTTATGAGTTTTGGAAATAAGGAAAAGCAAAGGATGATGAGTTTGAAAGTATGGTGGGAAACAAGTATAGAGAGGTGGATTGATTTCTGGTTATGCAAACCATAAGTGTAGCATGTTAAGAAGTTAGATTTTATCAATGATTCAATACGTTATTAAGAAGGACTTAGATTAGCGTTTTAGAAACATTAAATTGCTGGTCATGAAGGTGAACTATAATGGGGTAGGATGAAAGCAGGGCAGTCAAATAGGTGGCTTTTACAAAAGCTTAGGAAACAGATAGAAAAGCCCAGACTAAGGAAAATATAGTACTGCACTTAATTTCTCTTAGTTATTAGACTTTTCAACATAAGCCCAAACAAAACAAAATCATTGCAAAGAACAGAGCTCTGTTCTTATAAAACGTTTCCCTTCAGTTGTGGCCTAATTAATTAATTGTTCCTGAAATTTAATTAAATAGTCATGGGTATTTTTGTAAAGGATGTGGAACAACCAATTAAAATTTTCATGGTGGCCTTTCAAAATTAATTATCCCTTAAATGCCACAGTCTAACCTATATCACAGATATTTAAGCATAAGAGAAAAAGATGTTTGGATTTGGGTGAATCATAGTATTTAGTCTCTCATCTCTCATAGGGAAAATAAAAGGTAATTTGAGATATACTACAGATGAGTGCTATTCAATAAAACTTTTGGTGACGACAGAGGTGTTCTACGTAGTTACTGTCTAGTATGGCAGTTCTAGCCATATGTGGCCATTGGGCACTTAAAATATGCCTAGTACAATGGGGACATGAATTCTTGATATTTTAAAAATTGTATTCAATACATATTAATTTAAATTGAAATTTAAATAATCAAATGTAGCCTAGTGGCTACCTTGTTGGACAGCACAACTCTAGACAGTAAAAGATATGGAGACTCAGTTGGACAATGCTACAATGTGTGACTATAAAGAAGGCACTTCAGGGCAGAAGATGTAAAGGAGGGCAGGGGCTTAAGATGGAATTTTATTTCAGCACAGATAATTAATGAGCTGTGACACCTTGCAGATATCAGCTTGCCTATGAACTTATCTTCTCTCACTTGTACTATGAAGTGATTGGCTGAATAATCATGACTATCCATTTAAGCTTCATGTTTCTATAGAAATAAAAGTGATTGTCACAGTTAAACTGAAGAAGATATCATTGGAGAAAATGGCTTATTTTCCACAGTTTGCTTCATTCTTTATTATACTTTAAGTTCTGGGGTATATGTGCAGAATGTGGAGGTTTGTTACATAGGTATAATGTGCTGTGGTGGTTTGCTGCACACATCAACCCGTCATCTACATTGGGTATTTCTCCTAATGCTAACCCTTCCCCACCCTACCCCACCCCCACCTCCCAACAGTCCCTGGTATGTGATGTTACCCGCTCTGTGTCCATGTGTTTTCATTGTTCAACTCTCACTTGTAAGTGAGAACATGTGGTGGTTGATTTTCTGCTCTTGCATTAGTTTGCTAACTACTCTAGGTGTAAATTTGAGACAAAAAAGTTAAGGATATATATTTTGAATAAGATGAAAATGCAAAAGCAAATGTGTACATTAGCTGAAAGCTATTTGTTTTGAATTTAGCAATTTATATACACCTTACTTTGTCATTTTCATTTATTTTCTTTTACATGTTACCTTCTATGATAGGCAGCCTGATACGAATTTCAATTATCATCACTTCCTGCAATGCATACCCTTTTTTGTCTTCTTCCGCATAGGTTTGGTCTGTGTAAGTATGGTACAAGTGATATTAAGTCACTTACGAGATTAGGGTATAAAAGACTGAGGCTTCCATGCTTCTATCCTGGTCTCTCTCTCTCTCCCCACCCGCCCCCTCTCAGAGAACAGCCATGTGAATAATTCTTAAAAGTAAATTTCCAGCCCAGTCCAGTATTCAAATGATCTAACTACATTGCAACTTTTGACAGACCTTGAGCCACCCAGCTAAAATGCTCCCAAATTCTGATCCTCAAAACCCATAAAATAATAAATGTGTTTTTAAACTCTTAAGTAATTTGTTACCTAGTAATAAATAGCTAATACATCTCCCGAATATTCTCATTCTTTACTAATCTTTCATAAGCACTAGTCATTATATTGAACTATCTGTAGTCTGTAAAATATATATCAACCCTTTAAGTCTCTATAAGTGCAGTTTTGTGTGTGTATATAATTCTTCCTCCATTAAATATCTAATGCAATATTTTCTCTTTCAAATTCAGCTGGTGTCCTTTCTAGAGAATTCTATGATCTCACCAATCTGAATTAATCGCTATTACCATTCCTGGTTGCATAGAACTAGATGCCCATATACAATTTAGCACTAGTCACACTGTTATGTGCACTAGATTGTGAGCTATTAAGATTGGGACCTTAGTCTTATTAATTATACATAATGACAGATAAGTTGCATAACACAAATAACTTGCTTAATTATTATTTTCTTAAAATTGAACACTAACAGAATGAGTGGTTAAATGCCATTAAGCAAATATATTAGTTCATATCATATATTAATGTGTGGTCATTAGTTTCCTACAAAAGAGAAATTTCATGTTTTTCAATCTAAATATATAGCGATCCCTCCCGCCCTAAAGGCACACTATTTTTGCAAAATCATAAAGAGACATGAACAATATAAATTCAAACTGCAAGACAGCTGTGTTACATTTCCTGGACTATGTTGTAGCCTCCATTTGATAGCTCTACCTCCAGATAGACTGTGAATACTTAGAGTCACGGAAAGCAGTCCAGTAATTGAATCTCTTTCTGCATAGGATTGTCTTTGTTTCATTGTGGAGCACCTTGTTTTCTTCATCCAGCATTATGATTTGCTCCTGGCCTTTCCCTGGGACACAATATATGGCTCATAGTTTTGAATTACAGGAGAAAGATGATTTTAGCATTATCGTTGCAAAGATAAAGCATTTCTTCAGGTTTAACCTGTTCTTTTCCAGGGAGCTTGGAGTACCTAAGGAGGAAGACATTATTTATTAAACTCGGAATAAAACAACTGAATTCTGGGACATGACTAAAGTTTGTTGGTGAAAAAAAAACTTCTGGAAAACTAGTTCTGCCAATTCAGAAAATATTACTGGCCTTGTAAAGTAATGGTAGAGATTTATAGACTGTTTAAATTGCCAAGGCCAGTGAAGATTACAATTGAGAGTTTGGGGATGATTGGGCTTGGTGGTTTATGCCTGTAATCCCAGCACTTTGGGAGGCAGAGGTGGGTGGATCATCTGAGGTCAGGAGTTTAAGACCAGCCTGGCCAACATGGTGAAACCCCATCTCTACTAAAAATACAAAAATTACCTGGGCGTGGTGGTTGGCACATGTAATCCCAGCAAGAGTGAAACTCCATCTCAAATTTTAAAAAAAGAGTTTGGGGGGGAGATTATGTAATGATTGTTACCCCAGTGATTTAAAGGGTTCATTTAATGAAAGGATTAATTACTTATATAACTTTATACTTATACATATATTTATATCCTAGGCAGCAAAGGATTAGATCTGTTAGTTTGGTGGGAACATTACCAATTAGATGCAGTAAGTAGTGCATTGCATTACAGTGGAGTTGTTTTGGATACTTTCTTGCATTGTTTTAACCTCTAAATTATAAATATAGAATATTAGGAAACTGTCAGTAGAGATAACCTCCTTTTCCCTCAGCAGATTAATTTGAAACCTACCTGCTCTGCAATGTCTTCAACAGGCAGTGTCCTTTTATTGAAATATACTCAAATTACAAAATGCAAACTCATTAAATATTCAGTGAAGTGAAAAAATTTACTTTCATATTTTAGTAAAAATTTGATATATAAAAAAAGTGAACCTTAAAAAGCAGTTTTGCTATGGCTTCATCTTCAACTACAAAGTTGGAGAAGCTTAAGATATCTCCATAATCACTTCAGAAAATCCTTGTGGGGTATGTCATTCACTGTAATAAAAAATGTACCTGGCTATTACTGACATCTGTTATCATTTTAGCAAGCCTTGGGAAACTGTCTCTTTCATTTCTAATGTCTGTGGTAGTATCTTTTGCAATGTTCAGCACCTAAGGTTTTCAAACCCATTGGCACTATAACAAAATACAATTTTCTGGTTTTCCTGACTCTTATAGGTCTCATAAATATAGATATTTCTACGTAAAATTCAAGATCGTGAAGAATACAGGCTGAAGGGAAAGAAAGAATAAATATCAGTTGTACCACGGTGCTTCCCAAAGTGCTTTAAGTTCAGAAACACAGCCAAGAAGTGTAAAGACATGTCCTGAAGCAAACATTCATAAGATATTGCATGTTCTTTATTTATTTTGTTTTAATATAAATAGATTTTTTTCAATTACCTATTACTGGATAAAATTGGGCCTTCAAGAACACAAACTATGTTTATCATATAATTTTGACGTTTTTGCATGCTCACCCATAAAGCTCATTTAAAAAAAATTCTTTCCTTTTGAATAGCAAAAAGTACTTTTATTCTAAGCCTATCTTTTTGGTTCTCTATTCTGCAAGGATCACTTCCTTTTGGCAAAACATCTTGGGCTCTTTTGCAAGTTTATGTATTATATACTTCGACTTGAGCCTTAATATATCAAAATCTGCATTGTGTACAGGCTTACGCTTCCGTCTTGAAACCAGAAATACTTAGAAAAAAGTGTTTTTGGGAAATTCTGGATGAAGTATTTAATCACTGCCATTCCTAATAAATGAAATAAAATTGTGCCATATAAATTAGGAAAAAAAGGAACGCAAAGTTCTACATAATAAAAATAAGCCCACATTTCATAGAACCTTTAATTATTTATCAGTATTGGCCATAATAGTTGGGGATGCTCAGTGAATGTTCAAATAACCTGTGATGAGACTACATATTTCAGATTCAAATTTTCCCTACCAATAAGGAAAATAATAAAAGTGAAAATATTTATAGAGCATCCTCTAAATAATATCACAAGGCCATTAGTTTTCAGGGAAAGTTGGTACACAGTCTCTGCGTGATTGACTTCCTTCACAGAATATAAGTATATATTTCTTGTTTGTAGAAGCTGGTTGGCATTCCATCATTCCCTGGCATATCTCATTGTTGCTATAATAATGTAATAATAATTTAACAGCACAGTATATTAGAGAGATATAGTGGCTACTCACTGCTGAAAGTTTTACAAAGGGTGCTTTTCTTCTGCTCTGAAGAAGGTTTGTAACAGTATTAAGAAAAATTATCCAAGCTACAGTAGAAAAATGAGAATGCATTTTAAAACAAGATTTCAGGGACACTTGTCATTTTCTTCTTAACATTATTTGCAAGGGGCACTTGGCATATAATGGAAGAAGCATTGGCTTTAGTGTCAGAAGACATGGAATTCAAAGAGGGTTCTATCCATTATAATCTGTGTGATCTGGGGTATAATTGTTGACTAATTGCAGCCTTTTTCTAACCCAAATTTCCTACAGGTAAGAATAAATCTACATTGGTAAACAAGAAAGATACGGCTTCTCTCATAAGGGAGATTACATTCCTAGAAGTCAAGAGAGAAAGAAAAACAGCAGTTTACAATATTATATTTTTTAGGATCAGGGAGGAAAGAATAAAATGGGGGCATTTAGCAGGGTGACGTAATCACTCAGTCAAGTCAGCCACTCTTGAAGAAGTAATGCATAAGCTGAATGTTAGAACATAAACAGGTGCTAAACAAATAAGGAAAAGAATAGGGAAGATCAGAACAAAATAAATCTCTGCACTCTTAAAAAAGTCACCTAATTTCAGCCCTGGTATCAGATAGACATCAGAAATATAATGTAAGCCCTTTCAGTCCATTAGTGAGGGAAACTCAGCCCAGTGAATATATTCTCACAAGCTAAAAAAATCAGTGTCAGTTTCTCACAATTAAAGGTCAGAAATCAGTAACAAACGCATTTCAATTAAAACTCTTGACTGCTAACCAATCAAAACTAGCTCCACCGAACTATTATGTATTTATAGATAATAAAAAACAATATAGGCCCCTGAAAACCCCCTGATCCCTGAATTCTACACGTTCCTACAACCCTATGTAACATCAGCACTCTGTTCTGCTCAGAAAAACTGTTCCTAAGCAGCATATCAGTTCCTTACCAGAAGAAGCAAACACTCACCTTTGTTATTTCCTCAGTGCTGAATATTAGCCTCATCATCCTTTGTCAGGGATAAATCTAGTATACTTGAGGAATTGAATAAATGCTAACAGAGCTAGATGGTAGTAAATAGAGAAAATTGTCTGAAAGGTTAGAAAGCAATGAGATTGTGGAAGATTTCAGAAGCCACTAAAGATTTTCGACTTTTTCTTAGAGCAATGGGAAGTCATTGAAAAATTTCAATCTTTGGATGGCGTGATCTTGGTTCCTTCTTATAACTCTGGTTGTATTGTGAAAAATGGTATAAGGAGAGTAAATGTAGAAAGACCAAATAAAAGGATGTGGTAGTAGTTAGGATAAGAGCCAATTATAGCTTATACTAGTATCTAGAAAAGGAATGGAATGAAGAGGAGGAATTAAAGAAGCATGTAGAAGAACAGAGTAACT
Source organism: Cebus imitator (assembly GCF_001604975.1). Taxonomy (NCBI): domain Eukaryota; kingdom Metazoa; phylum Chordata; class Mammalia; order Primates; family Cebidae; genus Cebus; species Cebus imitator. The sequence continues at coordinate 3,524,390 of NW_016107489.1, forward strand.
TAATGCTTTAGAGTGATGGAAAAAATAGAAGGTCAGCCTGCTAGCCTGTGCACCTGGATGATGGATGTCACCGTTCTCTGAGGTTGGAAACACTTGTAGAAAAAGTACTTTTGTGAGAAAAGTGATAATGTAAGTTTGGTAAAAATTAAGTTTAAAAATACGAGGGAAAACGAAGTGGAGCCATTTGGTTAGAAGTTGGAGCTTAAAAGAGAAGACTGGATTGGAGATGAAATGTAGGTATAATTGAAATATTTATATTTTTATTTTCAGCTTTTATTTTCAGCTTCAAAATTCTGTAATAGTTTATTTTCTTCTGGATAAATGGTATCTGGTGATATGCCCTAAGAATTCCTAACATGTCCTTCCACCAAGTACATAGCCATCCTCCTTCTCTTTCTTCTTTTTTAATTACATCATTCTCCTGTGGAGGCTCTAGCAAAAATCTGAATAGGCATTATACCTGATTAAACCTGTGGCTGAGCCTCAAAAGATTGACAGATGTACTGGAGTGCTGGTTCACTCAGTGGTCTGGTGGTTGGAGGCTTCAAGTCATTCAAATTTGGTCCCCAGGGTCTTGTTGATTGATCTCATAGTAGTGAATATATATGATAGTTTTCTACATGTTCCAATATGGCTAGACATTTGGGAAGCACTGCAAAGGCTACTTGAAAGTTCTTCATTCTTTAATATGCTTTCTTTGTCTGGCTCCTAAGCTGGCAAGGACCTGAATTCCTGGATTAAGTAGAAAAGGAAAACATTTGCTTAGTGCAGAGAAACCAAAGAAAGAGAAAGGAACTCTGGTAAGAGAGGGAAAACCAGAAAAGTCACAGAAACTTTATCATCTTGATTTGGTGCTTCTCCATGAACCTCTCAAACTTGCAGGAGCTGTAAGAAAGCATATGCTGCAGGGTGTGGCAGTTTTACAAAGGGCACAGTAGGCTTAATTTTGAGCAGGGCTATTGTTAAGGAACACAAATCAACACTTGGCAAAGACGGAGTTCTGAAAAAGCCATGGGGAATTTAAATATGAGAGATTTGAAGAAATCACAGACCTTTAGACTTTCACAGATTGTGGAATCAAAAATTCAATATTAGACGTAGGTTGTACTTCTCTTCCTGTTTTCTTTCCTTTCGTTTGTTTGCTTGCTTAACTCAGCTATTAGAGCTGAGCCAAAAAAAAAAAAAAAAGGCTGAACTTTATTATAACAGTTAATCTATCCCCAATTGATTTAGTCTCTTTGTGTAATAATAAGATTTTGATACCAATATTTTTCCCAGTCACAAGGAGCTCTGTAGGTGTAAAAGGCTTGTGTTTTTAAATTGCAAGGTTTTCTTAGGAAAGCAAAAACGCTGGGAGGGATTTAGAAGACTCCCTGTCCAGCTCATCTCAAACTCATTTGGTATAATAGCTGAAAAGTCTCTTCAGAGCTCTTGTCTAGGCTATCTTTTCTCTTGGGTGTATCGCCTAAGGGTGTGAAAAGCCTGAAGTCTTATTGTCTTAGAAAAACTCCCAAATAGAGCCCTCAAACAACTTTCCAAGTAGAATAGAAGTCTTTCCCCTGAACTGTAAATAACAAGGAAGCAGGTAAACCTACTTTCCTTTGAAAACTACAAAATAAGTAAAAGAGGTTTACCTTACTGAAACATGGATAATTTTGAATTCCAAAAGGAGAATTATAAAACACAAAATGTATTAAATAAGAAGTTTTAAAACATAACAATTTATATTTAATGTTAAATATTATTTCTAATATGATATTATTCTTTGACAATTTTGAGAATCTTAGTGACAGATTAAGATTTTAAAATGAAATCAATGTGTTGACATGTATAAATACTTCTTTTTAGATGTGCATTTTTAGGTGAGACTTCTCCTTTCTATAAGGAAATACAAATAATGTAAAATGTCTCATTCATGTGACCTAAGAAGATGTTTCTTCTCTCTTTTCTTTTTTTTCTGTAAGTTATTACCTATTTCAAAATTGTGTCAGTTTAAGACCTTGAAGAAACCTTAGAAGAAACCTTGAGGAAACTATCCACAGCTTCATTGAAACTTTGTACTCTAACATCCTTTCTGAATTACTCCCTTTTCTTCTTTATTGACTTTTTTCCTCTTTAACTTAATACTATCTCCAGTTACCTACCATTTGATCAACAGTGTCTTGTGGCAACTAAGTCACTGTGCTGTTTTTTCTCAACTCAGACTGTCTGGAGCCTTGTTCCATCAAGCAGTAACTGTGCACTTAACACGTTAAGAGTCTTAACACAAAAAGATGGAGAGAAATAGAGATCTTTTGAGGTGGGAATCATTAAAGACAGACACATAAATGCATTCGGTGCCAGATTTGATTACCTCAAACAAGTGAAATTAAAGTAAACATTTTATCATCTCCAATTACACAGTTTCTCTCCTGGGTATAATTAAGACAAATTAGTAGAAGGCAGCAATGGCAATCTTTACTTAGTTCCAGGGACAAATGAACAATGCACAACCTAAATAACATTAGCCTAGATGTAGTTACCATTCAGTTATTATATATAATTAATATATATAATAACTGAATGGTAACTACATCTAGGGATCATTCTTTTATTCTTTCCGCTATCCCTTGCAAAATTACAGACATCACTTAAGTCACGCTTTCTGCATGAAGTCCTCTTTGAGTATGATGCAGTTTATCAGGGAACAGCTTGGGTTAGAAAGAAGCAATCAAATTTGAGATTCAGATAACCTAAAGTCTGCATCTTGTTTACTAGGTGCTACTGAAACACCCAGTTAACTTCTCTGAGCTTAAATACCTTTGCCTAAACTGTGGGAAATATAATAAACATTAACATCACAAGATGCTTATGAATAACAAATATAATAATATAAGTTTCAGTATTCAGTGAATGGCAAAGCAGTATTAAAAAATTTAAACATGAGTTACTGGCTTCTCACTTTTCTAATCTCCAATATTTTCTTATAGAAGAGTCATAGAAGAATGTAGAATTATTATTGTAAGGATCATCACTGTGAATTAATAATTCAACTGGAAAACATTTATTTATAAACTATTTCATGAACCACATAGTCAAAATTATTTGTGTGTTCTGTAGGTGCTTTTCACTGTGCTGCAGTCATTTATTTGGGTAACATGTACATTATTCATATGTATGTTCCAAATGTTGATCACAGCATGTGTTATTTATTCAGATGCTCAATAACTTGTTAGAAAATAGAAATAATAAAAAACAATAAAAATGTGTTTTATTGATTGATTTCAGCAATAATGTTAGACAACTAAAATATGTTTTAAGTTATTAAGAGGAAAACAGAAATTCTAAGGGCAAAACAATGTGCTTAAGATTATAGAGATAGCTCTCAGTGAGAAAGTATTTATTATATCAAAAATATTGATTAAATTATTTGCCAAGATATTATTGAAATTGTTTTGATATGGTATACTTTTCTACTTATGGTAGCATTTTCCTAATGCATAATTCAATTAGTGTATAAAATTTATGGAAATATCCTTGTCCTCAGTTTTGCATCCAAAATTAATATCTTGAGTTTACATGAGATGCTACACATGATCTGTAATATCTGTGGATAGCTCTGGCTTTGGACCAGGAACATTTTCACATTAAAGTAAATCCATGAAATTTCTCAGTCTTTGGCAGAGTTTCTTATGCATGTGTTTAATATATGAACACTTCATGACTATTTTAATAGAGAGCTTTACAACATGTAAATTAAGGCATTGCTTTTCTGCCTCTACATTGACATGCTTAGTTCTAAATACAAACATGACTTGGTCAGAATGAGTGGTAAAGTTTAGTTAATTTTTTAAAATTCTGGTTGTAGAACATTGTATCCCTTTGATCTTCCTTTTCTTCTTTTTAAAAATTAGTTATCAGGTACCAAGTGCCTTGGTACCTTGGCACTAAACTAGAACCTTCTGTCCCTCCATAACTCCTTACTGTAACGCCAAAATACCGAGTTTTTCTACACCGAATATTCCTAGTCTTGAAGCTTTTCTTATTCTTTTAAAATACTAACTGCCTTATGCCGCTATATCCAGATTTTTGTTGTGATAGTGCTAACATAGTAGAGTTGATCAAGGGCATATCTTTCAGCCTATTTACCTTGCTTCTTCAAGTGTATAATAAAAGATGGAGTAGAACTTGGTGATTTCTAAGCTTTCTTTTATTTAAATGTCGCTGTGCATGTATAATACCACTTTTGAGCTTGTCTTAATGTGTCTCACATGGGCCTTTTCATTTTATTGATGAGCAGTATAACACAATTTGAAAGGAGTCTAGGCTATTTGCATCACTGACTCACAAGTCATCATGTCTCCATTTGAAAATTTTCAGTAGCACTAAGTCTTATTCCGTTATAAGAAAGAGGTTTCCATTTGTTGGTAGTTATGATTAATAGAAAGTATTTTATTATAGGGAACCTAGGACCAATGGTTGGTCTTACACCTACTGCTCCTTCAGGAAGTTTCCTCAAAGGCCAGGAGAACATCTAAGTCAGTACTTCCCGTTTTTCTTAGGCAGGGTAGTCTTTCCATTTGGAATAATATAAATCAGCACTCAATAGTTATTGGAAGCAGTGTGGTATAATGACATAGTACTGTTAGAGTCTGTGTTTGAAATTCTCCAGATAAGAGCTGTTTTACCAGGTGTTTTCTATTTAGCATATGTAAATTGCCTACTTTATTGTCTAGAACATAGTCACCATAATGTATCTTTTTGCCTCAAAACACAACTAAAATGCTAAAGTTAAACTTCTTTATCAAGTTCTCATGGTTTTTTGATCATAACTCTACTAGAGGCATTATATTACAATTATTATTATCTTTTACATGGATCTTGACTCTTTATCCTTTATTAGAGAGTTTTGGGTAAAAGAGCTCTCCCTTTTCATCCCTGTACAGTATCTACAGTGCCTGGACCACTGCATGTTCTTAATATATATTGAGTAAAAGAATGTGCCTAAAGATGTTGTTGGTGAGCCCATTCAGTTTCTTGACTTTGCTGTGTGAAAGAATTTGAGAGCGAGTTTAAAGTAAAAGTAGGTAAGGAAACTTCATTACAAAGTGAAACTGTACTCTGCTGAGTCACAGCAGGCTGCTCCACAATGAAACACCACCAACTGACACTGGAGAAACTCCCTTTACAGGAGTCTTACGTGATTACTTGTGAAGGGGTGGAAATGTGCATTCGTCATTAAGCATATTTCAGGCAGTCTCCTTAATGCCCATGTGCTATTGTTGTTCTTGCTAGTACATACCTCATGTGTCTTATGAGCATTTTAAATCTCCACCCAATGATGTGGTTTTTGCTATTATAATGAGCATAGGTAAGCCCAAGGACACTAATCATAGGTTTCTGCACTTGCATGAATTTGGGGATTTTTCCTTCTGTTCTTTTACCTGCTTGCTGCAGCATGTTCTAACCACAAGCCCAGAATGTGGTTTGTGCACTATTGGGCAGTTTATTCTCTGCATCTATTTGGTAAGTTTGTTCCTCTTTAAGAGAACCTATAAGCACACTATCTAACTTATGTTAATGTCACATGTATACTAGACCAAACAAGCACCTCAAAGCAGCATGAGAATATAATATTCCCCTAGATATTATATCCCTCTTCACACAACATGGAACGCCTCTTCATATTAAATCACTAGGGCTCTTTCACATGAACTTCTATGTGGGTTAAGAGAAAAAATAAGAGCCATTGTTTCACAATGTCTTGCCATTTGGGTGTAATATTTAGTGATAGGCAGCATATGTCTTCTGCTGAAGCGACAGGAGAATCACAGGCTGGTTTCTCAGCAGCCTCACAGATTAACTGCAAAGCTGAAACGTGGCGTAAACCTTCCTTTGCTCAGACTGGCATATGCCCCTCATCCATTCTGCTGACCCTCTTCACACCTATTTCTTTTTCTCTCTCTCCCCCCCACACACACATTTCCTAGCTCTGTTTACTGAAGCAATAACATGCCGATATTCTAACAGCAAGCAAACTCCATGCCCAGATATTTGATTATAATATTAATTGCTTAAAAAAAAGAGAGGAATCAAGGCTACTTGGTAAAATATCAAATTTCTGGTGTGGAAAATGTAATAGACAAGATAATACTACAGTATCTTATAGTTCCAGAAAGTAAGAAATGATTTTAAAAATCCAATAATAATGGGTGTATCAAAAAGGGGTAGCAGTGTTCTCAATGGCCAAAGCTGGAGCAATTTGTGCAACAGACTTAAGTAAAAATTTAGTGTTATAACACAAAGTCTAAAATAAATATAAATTAGTTCAAACAGTTATATTTAACTGTTTATTAAACAGTTCATTTGTATTAAATAGATTTTATTAAAGTATTCTGAATTTAATTAAATTTGATTTCAATTTATATTAAATAGGAGCAAGCAGACAAATATCCAATGCAAAAGAATACCAGATAAATTATTTAGATACTCCACTCTCAAGAAATGGAGCCTGACTCTCCACTCCTTTAGTGTGGGCTGTGCATGGTAACTTCTCTCCCAAGAGAACAGTATAGAAAAAGAAAAAATGGGCTGGTTGCAGTGGCTCACGCATGTAGTCCCAGCATTTTGGGAGGCCGAGGAGAGCGGATCATGAGGTAAGGAGTTCCAGACCAGCCTTACCAACAAGGTGAAACCTCATCTCTACTAAAAATACAAAAATTAGCTGGGCATGGTGGTAGGCCACTGTAATCCCAGCTACTCAGGAGGCTGAGGCAGGAAAATCACTTGAACCCAGTAGGTGGAGGTTGCACTGAGCAGAGATCACACCACTGCACTCAATCCTGGGTGACAGAGTGAGACTCCCTGTCAAAAAAANAAAAAAAAAAAAAAAAAGAAAAGAAAAAGAAAGAGAAAAAATGTAACCTTACAATGGAGAAACATGGTACACCTCAGGTTGGTGATCAAGATATGTCCTATTATCAGGGACAAGTTATGTTGATATTATGTATAATTGACAGCATGTGTTGAGAATGGCACTCTGTGGTCGTTCTTCCCAAAACTTATAGCCTCAGTTTTACTATGAAAAAAACATTAAGGAAACTAAATTCAGGGGTTCTGAAAAGAGGATCATTCCATAAAATATCTGATCTTCAAAACTGTTAAGGTAATCAAAAACAAAGAAAGTTGAGGAAATCAGTAGAGGCCAGAGGAGGCTGAGGAAAAATACCAATTAAATGTGGTGTGCTGAATGGAACCCTGAAACAGAGGAAGGATAGTAGAGAAAAACTAATAAATTTCAAATACATTGTAGAGTTTGGTTAGTAACAATGTATCAATATTAGATCATTATTTATGACAAGTGCACATAGTAATGTAAGATAATAACAGGAGAAACTGAGGATAAGGAATACACGAACTCTTTAGTATCTTCATAATTTGTTTGTAAATCTAATACTGTTCTAAAATTTATGTATGTGTCTGTATGTATATTATAGATATTTACATATAACACTACACAGCAAAAAATGGGAATTTTGATAGGTGGTTTGTAGAGAATAAATGAGTGAACAATAGTGATGTGATATGGTTTGGCCCCATGTCCCCACTCAAATCTCATGTTGAATTGTAATCCCTAATACTGGGGGAGGGACCCAGTGGGAGGTGACTGGATCACGGGGGTGGATGATGGATAATGAGTTCTCACAAGATTTGGTTGTTTGAAAGTGTGTAACACTTCCCCCTTTGCGCTCACTCACTCTGTCTCTCCTTCCTCCATGTGGAGACATGCTTACTTCTCCTTCACCCTTCTGCCATGTTTGTAAGTTTTCTGAGGCCTACCCAGCCATGCCTCCTGTACAGCCTGCAGAACTGTGAGTCAATTACTCCTCTTTTCTTCATAAATTACCCAGCCGCAGGTAGTTCTTTATAGTAGTGTGAGAGCTGACTAATACAAATAGCTAGTACTGGACAAAGACTCTACTCAGGATCAGACTGGTCAACAATCTGACTAATCTTCAATGCTGTACCAGCCCTACCATGCTTATACCTGGACTTATCATCAGAAAATAACAACACTTCTATTAGGTTGGTGCAAAAGTAACTGCAGTTTTTGCCATTAAAAGTAATGGCAGATATTTTGTTTAAAGACCATTAAGTCTTCATATGCAGCCAAATCTAAATTATGAACAATACAATGTGAAAAAATTATCTTTTATTCTTACATATAGATGTTAAATATAAATGCTCTTGGATCCAGCATAAAACTCTTCTTTCTTTACTTATATGCTCAGGTGCATTGACTTACCTCCCATTGTCCTAACCCAACAATCAAACTGAAAGATAGACCAAGGGTATAAAAGATATAGAAATGTAATTATATAAAATGCTCACACACATAGAAAGAGAGAGAGAGAGAGACAGAAAGAGAGAGAGAGAGAGAGAACTAGAACAAGGAGCTTTGAGGGAAAACAATAGCCAGAGAAGATTTAAGTCTCAATAAACAGTTTTATATGCAATTTCCACAAACATATTTTCATTTGCTATAAAACAACAAACAGCTTGGGAAGAGACGCCAGAAATATGCACAGAGAAAGCAAAATAGTGTTAAATAAATACTGGCTTGCAAAAAAGAAATTGCAGCCCATGTTGAAATATGCTTATCTTATGGTACTTCAAAATATAATAAATTTCTCTGACAAACAATAATTTGGTTTGAATTTAAAACAAATTCCCCTTTTGTCCTAAGAAAGTATAGCATCAGACTTTGAAAGATGAATGGGTTTTTTTTTGCTCAGATATTGGTTATTACCACAAAACTACACCCTGGCCAGGCTACTTAGATTTTGTAGTTGTACTGAGAAAAATTTAGTGAAAGTAATTATTTGAAAGTTAAGCAAAGATGTCTGAAAAAAGAGAGATGGTAAAACTTATAAGTGAAATTTAATGCAATTTTCAGTATAAGAAAAAAAGAGATTTCAAGGAAAAAACTTTTCTTTTTTGTTTTTGGACAGAGAGTTAAAGTGAAACATAGCATGTATATAATATTTGAATAATTAGTTGTATTAGTGTTTGACTTAATATTCATAAAGCTCAAAGCATTTAATATTATGAGTTGAAAATCAGTGAACTCCAAAGAAACAGTAAATAATCTTGTACCTGTTCCTTGCTCTATACCAGAATAGAGTAAGATTTTATATGTATATATACACATATACATATATAGAATTTTTACACGTATATACACATGTGTACATTAAATGTACATAGAAATGTTCACACATGCACCTTTATGTATATGTAATGTACATAACAGTGTTCACACATGCACCGTTTGTGCAGACAGCACAAGTGGCTGTTCATTTTGCTTGTAGAAATTAGAAAGAATGTGGCCAAGGATTCATTATACATCCACTAAATATCCTTATAAAGAAGACACTATCCTTTAAATTAAGAATACAGAAATGAAGATTTCTCACAACCTTTCTTCTTGAGCTTATGACCTACAAAGGATATATAGAAGAAAATAAGAAATTATAATACCATTATTCCAAATGTTTTATTTATGTTTCCCACTGTTCCAGAAAGAATAAAGGAAATAAAAAAATAATTATAATAATAATATGACCTGAAAATGGAACAAAATGCAATTATGTTCACTGTGACAATTCAGTAATTTAAAAATATTAACAACTTAAATTCCCAGAAAAGGAAATCATTTGAATTAAGAAGAAGAAAATACATCTAGATATTAGAATATTCTGCACTGCCTTGGAAGTATTTTCATGGAAGTATTTTCATAATATGATTAAGAGAAAAACAGTACCTAATATAAATATTTTTCGGGAAAAATAATATACGTATATTTATTTAGATTATATATGTAGATGTATAATCTCTCCACATATATACATATAAATATGCATTATACTTACGCACATAAACACACACAAAAGAAATAACAGCTGTTTTTATGATAATGTTTATGATTCACGGAGAAGCAATTGACATCATCATATGTAAATATTTTATTTTTATGTATCTTCCAATTATTTCTACATGTAAATATAGACAAATATAAATATATATACTTCTTTTCAGGGAGGGTCAATTTATAGGTTTCTGTTTTTATAATACATATGCATTATTTTAAATAATTTTTAGGTGATTTCTATTTCTGGCAGTCTGATGGATTAGATGCTGATGGAAAATAAGTGAAAGTACATAAAATCTGAAGTATATATTTTTCAATTATTTACATTTCTTACATATTAACATGTTAAGAATTATAAATTTCCTCAAAATATGAACCATGGAAACTCTTAATTCCACCTTTGACCACACTGATATAATTTTCACTCCCCACATCCATAACTTTTGGAATTTTTTGTTTGTGTATCCTTCTAGTCATTTATTACACAAATACGAAAAAATTAAATCTACATTTTAATTTTCCTCCTTATTTAGACAAAATATATCATTCTATATATACTATTCTGAACTTCATTGTCTTCCCTAATACATTCTGTTGCTTTCCATATTGCTATACAAGATCCTCTCCATTCTTTTTAGACACATATGCATGTGGGGTATAAAACCTAGATGATGAATTGATAGGGGCAGCAAACCTCCATGGCCCGTGTATACCTATGTAACAAACCTGCACATTCTGCACATGCATCCCAGAACTTAAAGTAAAATAAATTAAAAATAAGTAGGCACATCGACCAATGGAACACAATAGAGAGTCCAGATCTGCACTCGTATCCCAGAACTTAAAGTAAAAAAGATATAAAGAAATAGACACATAGACCAATGGAACACAAAAGAGAGTCTACATATCAATCAATGCACTTACAAACAACAGCTTTCAACATCAACAATAGAAAAGCCTCATGAGGGAGATACTATTTAATAACGGGATGAAAAAGCACTAAAGATTCAGAGTGTCAGTATGAGGACTGAATCTGTAAGATATGTCACTGAGGACAAACTTAAGGATAAAATTGTGCTAACTGAACTAAGCATAACTAAGAAAAGACTAGAATTCTAGTTTTCCCACTATAGAATCAATGAATGCATTTTCTACTGTGAAATGCTACTTTCAAAAAAATCCCTCAATTTTTGTTAATTTCCCTGTGGTAGTCACCTTATTGTGGAACTTTATTTGGAAAATATAAAAATGTATTATTCATATATAGCCTATATTACTTAATTTGTTTTTCTCATTTTGAGTACAGGTGTTACCTTGCATAGACCAGCCAATAAAATCATAATCAATGTTTAACAACTTTTGATTTCTCATCATATATGAGGAAAAAACTTTGAAAGTATAAATACAAAAATATTTAATGTATAGCTATATGCCTTTACTGATTATGACAGTGAGGTGAGGGAGGAAGAAAACATTGAGAAGAACAGTAATAAAGTAACAATTATACTACAAAACTTGGGATTAGTGCCTCAGGGAGGAGACTCAGGATAAGATGGCCACAATGACAGTGCCTAACAGCAGAGTGCTTTATAGGTTAGTAAGTGTTTTAATATATATTACCTTATAATTTTATTTTAAAATTGAAAACAAATGTTATATAGATATTCAGTTGCTGAAATAATCTCATCCAACTGGGAGAATCAAATACCTTTAGATGTGTCTCTATACCTAGATAAAATTTTGGGAAAAAAAAAAAAAAAAGGTGGGCATGGGCTGGGCATAGTGGCTCACGCCTTTAATCTCGACACTTTGGGAGGCTGAGGCGGGTGGATCTCAACGTCAGGAGATTGAACCATCCTGGCCAACATGGTGAAATCACGTCTATGCTAAAAAATACAAAAAATAGCTGGATGTGGTGGCACGTGCCTGTAATTCCAGCTACTTGGGAAGCTGAGGCAAGAGAATGATTTAAATCAGAGAGTCGGAGGTTGTACTGAGCTAAGATCGTGCCACTGCACTTCAGGCTGGCGACAGGGTGAGACTCAGTCTTAAAAAACAAATAAAAGTGGACATACAGGGTACTTCCTACAGAATGTCTTTGATTGAATAATTTTAGTAGACTGTCTCTCAGGTTAAGGGATAAAACCTATAGACATTAATAAAGGTGTGGTCCCACAGAGATACTGTCTCTCTCCGAACCTGATGGTTGTGTAGCTGGCTGTCTCCAGATTTCCCATAGGCCTTTGTGAGGACCCTTCTCTCATGGACCTGTGAACAGTAAATTGCTTCTGTTATTTCATGTGTTTTGTTGTACTGCCTCCTCAGTGTCTCACTCTCCTCCCAGTCAGGGCTCTCCTGGAGGTTGACTATATGGGTAGGAATAAACTGGATACTGATTACACAAGAACCACCAGAGTGTCTGCCAGTATAAAGACATTTCCTGTGAGAAGGACACTCGTCATGGGTTGGACCCTTAGGCTTCAGGCTGTTTGCAAGGGCAAAGTAGTATTCCATGTAAGGCACATTGTAAACATCGACAGCCACTTTCCCTGAAGCCCCACAGATGCAGAGCTGTAACTTACAGTCACTCTCCAGAGAGAATCCTCAGACCAAGTTAGAGAGAGAAAGTCACAACACAGCTGTTTGCCAGAATCAGTTCCTTGGAAACAGGACTGTGAACCCTGTCTTGTTGAAGGCTGTCAGCTGGGAGAGTGTCTTTGCTTCTGGAGTTGCCCTAAATTCCTTCTCATACTCTCCTATGGCCCTTCTCCAATAACAGCATTTCTAGTCCCTCACACGTTTCTAATGTCTCAGAATTCTACCATCATGTCTCTCTGACTCCAGCCAGTGACGGTTCCATTTTAAAGAGATCATGTGTGATTAGATTGAATTTACCTTCATAATTCAAGGTAATTTCCCTGTGTAAAGTTCTTTCCTAATAGTTATAGTTGAGTCTTCAACAACACAGGCATTAGGAGCACCAACCTCCCCCATGTAGTCAATAATCTGTATTTAACTTTTGATTTTCCCAAAACCTAGCTACTAGTAGCCAACTGTTAACCAGACGCTTTATCAGTAACGTAAGTGGCTGATTTGCACATATTTTGTGTGTTACATGTATTATGTACTATATTCTTATAATAAAGGAAGCTAGAGAAAAGAAAATTTATAAGAAAATCATAAGAAAGTACTATTCTGTATTTATCAATACCCAAAATTTATGTTATCTCTTTACAAGATGGATTGACTGTGTAAAATGGTGAGCAACAGCAGCTGCAGACCTTAATCCATAGTACATATCAAGCAGCTCACCTTTCTCTTGTGTGTGATGACTTTTCTCTGATTCTTAGGAGCACTTTCAGCACCACTATCAGCACTTTGTATGAGTCCCATGGTGTTATTTGAGGTTTGCAATATTGCATTAACTGCAATGAAAAATACGTGAGAACCGAAAGGGATCACCTTTTACTGTGATACACAATTTACTGGACAGATGAATGGCTCACACAGAGATTGTTACTTTCACCTGGGGTTTTAAGCAGATATTCGCCACCCTTCAGCTCACCACAATAACAACAGAGGGTGACAACAAAATTATTACAGCAGGATAGTATGTACCACAGTTAATTTTATACAGTTATGATTTAACACTGTACCACATTTATTTACTTTCCTCTTGACTGGGAGTGATAACTTGTACAGTTTGTGTTGGTGTACAAATTATGTTAAATTGTAACTTTTTATAATAGATTTGTGTATATTGATGGCAGCAGATGATTTAAAAGGACTGTAACTGCATATATTTTATACATTCATGGCATACGTATATTTTTCCTAATTTTTCAATGTCTCTAGGCTGTTCAGTTGATCTGAAAGTTTTCTCAAATTATTGTAAATCTCCCCCAATTTTTCAGTGTATCTATTTTTAAAATCCATGCATAAGTGGACCTACACAGTTTGTAGGTCCACATGTTGTTCAAGAATCAACTGTACACCTGCAAAGTTTCTTCTTGACATTTAACATAAGATATTTGGCTGGGCACGGTGGCTCACGCCTATAATCCCAGCACTTTGGGAGGCTGAGACGGGTGGATCATGAGGTCAAGAGATTGAGACCATCCTGGTCAACATGGTGAAACC
>NW_016107489.1:3538624-3542065 GCF_001604975.1 Cebus imitator
AAAAAAAAAAAAAAAAAAAAAAAAAAAAAAAAAAAAAAAAAAAAAAAGATATTTAAATATCCCAGAGATTAAAGTCTGAAAATCTGTATGTGAGAATGGGAGGAGGGGCTACTTTTTATCTATCTCAGTCAATATTATAAAAGAAAAAGAAACGTTATGTAAATATTCTAGATTAATGGAGGCTGAAGTACATTTTGATTAAATTCAATAACTAACCCTATACTGTAGCCTGTACTGAAAGGGGGGATTATCATAAAGAAGATTATTTGATCAATTAACAAAATTAGAATGCAAATGGTACATTACACTAAAGTATTGAATCAAAGTTAGATTTACTACAATTGACAACTGTCCTGTGGTTATATAAAACAATATTTCTTAATTTAGAAAATGCACACTAAATTCTATAAGAGTAAATAAAGGTCCATGATGTGTGTGAATTTCTTTACTAGTTGATTAAAAATGATAGATAATTGATAGATAAATAGACAGATAGTAAATGACAAGGCAAATGGGGTAAAATGTTAAAAAGGGGGAGTATGTGCAAAGGGTATACATATTTTTACAATTTTAATTTTTGATTATTTGTAAACACTTTAAAACAAGTTTGAAATTATTTCAATTTGTTTTATAATTAAAGTGAAAGAAAGGCATTAGCAGATTATTATTTTATTATTTTTTTTTTTTAGACTGAGGTTTGCTCTGGTTTCCCAGGCTGGAGTGCAATGGTGTAATTTCAGCTCACTGCAACCTCCGCTTCCCAGGTTCAAAGGATTCTCCTGCCTCAGCCTCCCGAGTAGCTGTGATTACAGGCATGTACCACCACGCCTGGCTAATTTTTTGTATTTTTAGTAGAGATGGGGTTTCTCCATGTTGGTCAGGCCAGTCTCGAACTCCTGACCTCAGGTGATTCACCTGCCTTGGCCTCCCAAAGTGCTTGGTTTAAAGGCATGAGCCACTGCACTCAGCCATCAGACTTTTTTCTTAAGTTGCAATAATTTATTTCCAGGAAAAATAAATTTTAAGTCCTCATAGAAGTTTTATAGGCAAAAGAAATTATGCCAGTTCGAATCTCAGTTGTGCAGAGGGGAAGATGTCTAGAAATGGTAATTATGTGGATAAATGTAAGAGACCTATTATTTAAATTTCATATCTATCTTCGCTTAGTGTCATTTTCTCATAAGATTTGACTATAAAAATATTGCACTGCTATGTAAATTAATAACAATGTATTTTAGAGATAACCTTTGTAGAAAAAAACTAAGGCAAAAACAACAGTTGGGGATTGATTGATAACTGGAATTGTATTTTTTAAAAAATAGTTCTGTTCTTCATTAAATAGCATATAATTTGAAATTAGGCAGTGATAAAGATTCACGTTGTATTCTATAAAGCAACACACAAGCAAATATATGCACATACAGGCCAGGCATACACACACACGTACCCATACACCACAGTAGGGTTAAAATATAGAAGATACAATAGAAGAGCAAAAGCTATGAGGTTTACCTAGTAGAAAAGAGCAAAGGAGAAAAAGAAAAAAAAAGTATGAGCCCACAGGATGAATAGAAAATAATCCCCAATGTGAAAGACTTAACCATGACAATAATTCACTAAATATAAATCAACAGAACTTCTAATGTAAATGCAAAAATTATCAGACTGAGTCAAAATGCAAGATCTTCATCCTTTCTTCTTTTTGTGATCTAAACACTTTTGAAGACTATTGGTCAATTATTTTGTTAAATGTTCCTCAATGTGTAGTATTCTCTGATTGAACTGAGTTCATATATTTTTGGCAATAATGAAATTACACTGTGCCCTTTTCAATTAGTCTTATGAAATGGAGGGAAAAACTCTTATGCATTCACCTAAATGGTTAACTTTTTTTGGTGCTCTTCAATTTTTGGGTACATTCACATTTCTTGTTTCATTTTCCTTCTCACTGATGAAGTTTATTTACTATTTCTTTCTGTAAGAAACTGTTGGTGATAAATGTCTTCAGGATTTCTGTGTCCAAAAAGTCATTATGTCATCTTCATTTTTATTTTTGTGAATATAGAATTCAAATTTGATGTTTCATCATTTTAATTTAAATATACATGTTTTCTGTATTTTCTCTTGCATTGTTTCTGACAAGAATGTGCTATTTCTTTCACTGTTCCTCTGTATGTAATAAATCTTTCTTTTATTTCCACTTTCAACATTTTATCTTTACTTCCTATTGGTGCAATTTGGTTATAATATGCCTTGGCATAATTTTCTTCGTTTTCTTCTGTGTGAATTTATACAAGCTCTCCTGATATGTAATTTATAATTTTTATTATATTTGGAAACCTTGAGGGGCAGGCCACTATATTCTTTTTCTTTTCCTTTTTTCGTTTCTTTTTTTTTTGGGGGGGGTGGGCGCGGGGGACAGAGTCTTGCTCTGTGGCCAAGCTGGAGTGCAGTGGCATGATCTTGTTTCACTGCAACCTTTGCCTCTTGGGTTTAAGCAATTCTCCTGCCTCAGCCTTCAGTGTAGCTGGGAATACAAGTGCCCATCAGCACACTCTAATTTTTGTATTTTTCTTAGAGACAGGATGGTCTCGACCTCTTGACCTCATGACCTGCCCACCTTGGCCTCCCAAAGTGCCAGCATTACAGGCATGAGCCACTGTGCCCGGCACCACTATTTTTTTCAAATAATTTTCTTTCCTTGTCCCCTGTAAACAACATCAGTTACATATATCTTAGGTAACTTCTCACTGGTTTTTGTTTGTTTGTTTTTAGTTTTATAAAAATCTACCTGTTTCAGTTTGGATAGCTTCTATTATTATATCCTCAAATTTGCTAATGTTTTATTCTGCAATGTTTAATCTGCCATTAGTCCAAACCAGGATATTTTTCTGCCTAGACATTATAGTTTTCATCTCCAGGTTTTATGTATTTTATGTCTGTACATGTTAAATATTTTTCTAACTTTGTAAACATAAGTGCAATTATAAATAAGTGTTTTAATGTTCTTATCTAAAATTTCTAACATGTACATTAGTTATCGGTGGTTTAGATTGATTGATATTTCTCTTAATTTTGGATCATATCCCTCCATGTCTTTGCATGCCTCATGAGTTAATTTATTGGACGCCAAACATTGTGGAATTTACATTATTAACTACTTGATATTTTTGTGTTGCTATAAATATATACATATCTTTTTTTTTTCTAGGATGCTATTAAGTTACTTGGAAATAGTTTAATCTTGTTTTCCAGGTCTTGCTTTTAAAATATGTTACGTGGGACAAAGGCAATCATTAATCTAGGGATAATTGTCCCTATTAGTGAGACAAATATTTTTGAATACTCTACCCAATACCCTATAAACTATGTGGATCTCTAGTCTGGCTAATGCCTGATACTATGTTTGGTCCTGGGTGAGTGCTGGGTACTCTTTCTTAT
>NW_016107489.1:3543475-3610344 GCF_001604975.1 Cebus imitator
CTCTGGCTGCCCTCAGTATTTTCTCTTTCATTTCAACCCTGGTGAATCTGGCGATTATGTGCCTTGAGATTGGTCTTCTTGAGGAATATTTTTGTGGTGTTCTCTGTATTTCCTGGAGTTGAATATTGTCCTGCCTTGCTAGGTTGGGAAAGTTTTCCTGAATAATATCCTGAAGCGTATTTTCCAGCTTGAATTGATTCTCTTCGTCACATTCAGGTACACTTATCAAATGTAGATTAGGTCTTTTTACATAGTCCCATATTTCTTGGAGACTTTGCTCGTTCTTTTTTATCCTTTTTTCTCTAATCTTGTCATTTTGTTTTATTTCATGAAGTTGGTCTTCGACCTCTGATAACTTTTCTCCCACTAGATCAATTCGGCTGTTAAAACTTGTGCATAGTTCGCGAAGTTCTCGTGTTGTATTTTTCAGCTCCATTAATTCACTTATATTCCTCTCTAAATTGTGTGTTATTGTTAACATTTCTTCAAACCTTTTTTCAAAGTTCCTAGTTCCTTTGCATTGGGTTAGAACAAGTTCTTTTAATTCCCAGAAGTTTCTTATCATCCACTTTTTAAAGCCAGTTTCTGCTAATGGAACACAGTCTTTCTCCAGGCCTTGTTCTGTTTCTAATGAGGAACTGTGATCCCCTTAGAGAGAGAGGCATTCTGATTTTGGGTATTTTCAGCCTTTTTAGGCTGGTTTCTTCCCTTCATTATAAATTTATCCATCTGTGGTCTTTATAATTACCGTCTTTATAATTGGGTTTCTGAATGGATGTCCAACTTGTTGATTCCCGGCGCTAGAATCTGAGCAACCCACTGCTCCGGCCCAAACAGCGGCTTTAAGATTGATGGTGCTTTTCTGACTCTGCACCAAGAACCGCCACACCAAGGCAGCGGCAAAACCACCTCACCGGCCTCAAGAGTCACACTGGCGACACGTGGGGCTCCTCCGCTGGGAATCTCCTGGTGTGTGAGCAACAAAAATTGATCTGAAAGTGTGGCGTCCTCTCGTTCTCTGCTCTTTCAGTGGGAGCTGCAATCCCGAGCTGCTAGTGATCAGCCATCTTGGATCTCTCTCCAACCAAGAGCAGCTCTTTTCTTTCTGGTGCTTTGCTGTGCAGTCTTTAGCCAATTTGATCTCTCTGGACTCACGACTTTACTCTTTATTCAGTGAATCTTTCTTGCTCTGACAGAATTCTCAAAATCTATTCTGCTATCTGAAAATAAGCTGGGGTAATCATAAGATTCACCTTGTTTGTTTTCTCTTTCTTAGACATCATAAATTTGTTTCATATAGTTGCTGCCTCAGCAGCTGTTTCTAGGCCTAATATATGAAACCCACCGTCTTTGGCTTAGTTAAAACCTCCCCTCATGATGTGGTTGTTTGCCATGTAGCCTGCTTGTTCTTCATCTCACTGACTGCAAACCCAACATATTGCACAGATGCCAACTGTAATAAAGCCTAATGTAAACATCACAGTCATGCAAATAAATTCCTAGCTTCATGTGTTTTCTTTAAAATAGGCAATTCACAACCCCTAAGGAAAAGCCTAAAGGGAAATACCTATAGACCTTGATAAAGGCATAATCCCAAAGGTTTCCTTTCTCTATGGCTACCTACCTGCTGGTTGAGTTCCCTTCTACCTCCAAACTTCTCCTTGGCCTCCTATTGGCACCCCGAACTTCTCTGGACCTATGAGTAATATGTTTCTTCTATGTTATACATTTTGCTTTCACTCCCTAATGTGTCTCACCTGAACCTAATTTTTCCACTGATCAGGGTTCTCCTGGAGAGTGTCTGGTTTATTGACGCTTTCAAGAAAGAGACATCAAGACCAAATTACAATAGAAATCACAACACCAGGGTTACTGATATTCATTGCCTGATGTCAAATGACATAAAACTTTAAAAAAATACATTTCCTCTAATGTTTTTAGTTGTTTTAAAGTAGGAGGGTAGGTCCAATCGTGGTTGATTCATCTTGCTGGAAGCAGAAGTCTGAATGATTCTATCTGTTTACAGATGATAAAACTAATCTGTGTGATATAAATTGAACAAGTCTGCCTGTGGGAGAGAATTGACTGGAAAAGAACAAGCAATTATTTTGTGATGACGTAAATGTTCTATATCTTCTGTAGGTGGTGGTTTAGAGGCATATTGTAATTGCCAAAACTCATCGAAATCCACACCCAAGATTTGTGCTTTTTATTTTCCATCATGTATGTCACAAAAGTAATGAAAATCCCTATATTTGCTCTTGCTCATCCATTTCTGACCTTCAAATAAAGAAGTCAATCTGACATTCTAGCCCAGGTACTCTTTCTTTCTTCCCCTGCCACCCTCCCCAATAAGTCAGCCCCCACAGACACAGAGAAAGAAAGACACTGATGTTGGGCTCATTCCCATCATACAAGAAATTCTACCTCTTCCATTTTTAGCAAAGATGTTAAGTTCTTCAGATAGACTCTAACACAGTGCTACGATATACAAAATGCGCACTATCCATTAATGTTGTTTGATAAAGTCTAACTCAGTCCATTTTCCTTAGTGTAACAGAAATGTGTTACTTTTTCTCCCAGTGTTTATTTTGAATATCATTAACAGCCACTTTCACAAAGTTGGTCTGTTGGAATACAGTGCTACCAACTTCCTGGGTTTTAAGGGACAGATTTATTATCACATCAGTTTTAATGGTTTCTAAGAGTTGTTGTGATTTTTTTGTTCCAGGGCTACCTGCCCCTCAATTTGGTTTCATAGGTTGGCAGTTATAGCTTCTTAATTTATTATCATGAAAGTTATGGTTTGCAGACTTGTTTTCAATCCATTATTACCTCCCTTAAAATATATTACAACCTGTCATTATGATAAACAGGGCTTAGTAGTAAAGATAGCCTCGGTTTTTGAGAAGAATTTCTTGCTTGCTTATATAATTTTAAAAGGTAATATCAAGCCAATTATACACATTGGCTGTGGATTTCATTTCTATGGTGTTGGGCAGCTGATAATACAACAATGTTTGTATTTGGGAACTCCTGGGGAGAAAATGATTTTTTTCTCATTTGATAGAATAATACTGATATGAAGACCAAAATTTTGAGGGCTAAAGCCAGTGTCTCTAGGGAGGTAGAAGAGCACAGGACCAGGAAGCAAGGCACATGGGTTCTGGTTCCCTTGCTTCTCTTTGTTAATCTTCAAATAGCAGATAATTATCACAATAGAGTGATAATTATAGTGACAATATAATGATAATGAACATTAAAGACAAAGCTTGTATTCTAAAGGTTTCCAAAAAAGGAAAATTTACTAAAAAAATATGAAGTTTGATATGGACATTAGCTTCTCTATGGCCAAGCACAGTGGCTCATGCCTATAATCCCAGCACTTTGGGAGGAAAAGGCAGGAGGATCACTTGAGGCCAGAAGTTGGAGATATTAGCTCCTGAAAAGCAATGCTATATATATATATATGTATGTATATATAAAAGGAAGGTAATGTATGCTTCTTAGTTATGGAATGAAAATAATCTTTGTTGTATAATTTAGGTAAAATCTGATTTCCAATCAAATTTTAAGACATACCACTCAGTTGCCCACACTGAAAACAGTATTTGAAGAAGTCCTGCAATAATGTCAGAAACAAATCGAGGAGACATTGCAAGAGATAGACACAGCAGAGATAATGAAATATCTTATTAAAGTTTGTTGCCAAGGCAAAGACACTTAGACACAATCACAACACACATCAAAATAATAAGAGAAAGACTGTCTAATAATTCAGAATTACAGTAGTATACAATATCAACATAAGGCTTTCTTTTGCTGAGATTTTAAAAATGTCTTTAGTAATCTGTCCTATTGGACATATTAGCAAGATTTTTACATTTCTTTTATAATTATTTAAGACTCAAAGTTTCTTTCGATTTTTGAGATAGCTGACAATTACAGTCATGTACTGTATAACCATATTTCAGTTGATGATGGATTGGATATATTACAGTGGTCACAAAAGCTTATCATAGAGCAGATAAATTCCTATGGCCTAGCGATTTTGTAGCTATTTTAACATCATAGCACTCGTGTTTGGAGTGATGCTGCTTTATACAAACCTACCAAACTACTAATCGTATACAAGTATAGCACCTATAATTATTTATGAGGAATATGAGCATAATAAGGTTATTGAGATATTATTTGATACATTTACATAAAAAGTACTAACATCTCATATAACACAGAGTAAAGTTTGGTAAACCGTGTCCTCAGAGAAGTCATATAGTGTCTTCCATTTGCTCTTCTGAATATAGAATCCATGCTGCGGGCATCAATATTCTATTAATTTATAGTGACACTAGAAGTAACTGTAAAATAAGTGCTATAGGTCATGCTAGTAATATATTTTGGTTCAAAGTCAAGAACACTGATTAATGATGAAGTGCCTAAAGCAAATCTATATTTGTTAAAAATCATTTAAGTTTTGGAATATGACAAGGTTCTCAAATTTCAAATGAGGTATTGCTGAAAGGTAGAAAGTCAAGTTTTATTAACATTTATTTTTCCACTGGGAAATTTACTGATGCTGGCAGTACTAGAGCCACTTCATAGGGATATATAATTTTGTTTAGCTTCAGATTCAAAGACCAAACCACTAAACTTTCTTCCCAGTGTCGTTGTTACTAGGAAGGTCAGATAATGTTTCCTGAATACAAACTGGATCATGCTTCTCACTTGAGAACACTCAATAGGTTTTTCAGCTTAGAATATAATCGTATGCTACATTGGAATTTGTCCCTCTCTTCCTCTTCAGCTACAAGTCCAATTTGGCCCTCCATTTCAGTCACAATTAATGTTCGTCTGGGCCAGTATATTTGTTTATATCATAACTGTATATTTTTTGAGACATTCTTATCTGTTGCCAGGCTGGAGTGCGGTGGCACGATCTTGGCTTACTGCAACCTCTGCCTCTCGGGTTCAAGAGATTCTCCTGCCTCAGTCTCCCAAGTAGCTAAGATTACAAGCACATGCCACCATGCCTAATTAATTTTTGTATTTTTAGTAGCGACAGGGTTTTACCATGTTGGCCAGGATGATGACAAGCTTTTTGAAAGAGGCCAAGAGGAATCTATAAGTAGAAAAGATCTTTATGAAAATAGTCTTTTAAGAAGTGCTTCCCTAAAGCATTGATAGGCAAAGTGAAAAGATATGAGCCACAATGTTCAGTAACTTAGCAAACAAAAATTTCCATATGATTTGGTGGAGGAGCACAGACAATACTGCAGTTTTACTAATATTTTGTGTGTACTTGAAAAGATATGTTTGCTCCCATGTTGTTGAGTGTAGCTCTCTATGTAATTCTAGTAGATTGTTTGTTAATTATATATTTTAAAACAAATACATTTCTTTTTAAAAAATGATTCACTTTTCAAGATTTATTACTCAAGTATTTATTTTTGAAATATGATGTATTGTCCCACTATGATAATAGATTTACTCTTTTAACCTGGTTTTTTGGTCAGTTTTCATTTATATATGTTAAAGTTATATGATTAGTTCATTTGAGTTTACTTTGTCAGGTAAATTCAAACTCTTATAAATACATCCCTCTAATTTTTTTCAGTATTAAAGTCCAATTTATGTGATAATAATACAGGTTTACCAGGTTTATTTTTATTATTTTTTTCAGGCTTTTTATTTCAAACTTTTGTGACCTTATGTTTTTAGGTATGTCTTTTAAATACCAGAGTTGCATTAAAAAAAATACAAATTTGCTACACACACACAAATACTAAATTTACCTGTTTACTGATGAGTTTGCTAGAATAATTTTATATTTTGATTCAGTTCGAACATTTTATTTGATATTATATTTTATTCTCCATTTTTTATTTAACCAATGCTTTAGTACAAGCCTCACCCTCCACCTACCCAACTCCCATTAATTTTTTGTTTTGTTTTGCTTTGGTTAAATTTAGTGTTTTGTTGTTTTTTTCTTGTTTGTGTTTTTTAATTGCATGTTTTTCTTCTACTAATTGACAAATCAGTAACCTAGTCAAATAATTTAAGGTACTTTAATATTTTAACATGCTTATTTGAGTTATTGAAGCCTAAACTTATTCAATAATGCTAGTCTTTTCATCACAATTTAATTGTCGCTCTTGCTAACCTATATGACCCATATTTTAGTTCTAGTGTGATTTTTTTTCTTTAGTAAATAACTAAGGTGTTATTTTTATTCTTAAACTCTCAATAGTATTTAGCTTTTTACTTACATGTTGATCATGTTCTTCTCAATGTTTACTTTACTTCTTCTTCTTCTTCATTCCTCTGAAGATGTATTTCTTGCAACCAGGAAATATGTCTTAGAAGTACCTTTAGTGAAAAGTAAAAAGTATAAAAATCTGTTGATAGTAAATTTTTTGTTTCATTTTATTTAATTTTTGCTAGCAAGTCTTTAATTTCGTAGTATTACTGAATATGGATTTCTAAATCGAGAATTTATTTTCTTCTAGTATAATAAGGATTTTCTTCCATGATCCTCTAGGTTCCAGTGGTCTAGTCATCTGGAAATCTGACATTTTTATCTGTCAAACTATTTTGATTTGCTTTGTAGGTGATTTGACACTTTGGCTGTTTTAAAATAAAATATTTATTTAAACTTTTTATATTAAATTTTATATTTAATTTTAAATAAATATTTATTTAAAGTATTTATTTTGTCTTTGGTGCTGTGAAGTCATTTCTATAATATGCTTAGATATTGATATAATTTATTCTTCTTAGAATTCTTTGTCTTAAATAATTATTATCTCATTAAATATAAAATATTTTTGATGAATAACTTTCTAGATATTCCTTGGGCCACAATATCACTACTTATATTTCTAAAACTTCAATATGTTATACCCTAAATGTTCTTATCTTATTCTTCATATCTCTTAAGTCCTATTAAACATTTTAATATACTTCTTCATTTTTGAAAATATCTTATTACTTTGTTATTCCTTTAGTATCTTTTATTTTTTTAAATCTTTAATATGTCTATTTCAAATCCTACAACCACTAATTATTGGCAGCAACAATAGCTTGTTTTTTCTACTCATGCTAATTATGGCTACTCTACTTTGTGTTTTTAATTTAAACGAATATGATAGGAATTTGTGTTTGAGAAAATTTCAGTCCCAAGTTTAGTGTAAATTTCTCCACAGAAGATTTGTATTTGCCCTCCCCAGATACATGAGGACATTACCATACTGGTATGTCTTTAAAGCTTTTATTTATTTTCTTTCAGGTTTAACAGGAATTATGCATTTCAAAAATGTTTGGAGGTGAGCTAATTTTTAAGGATTCTTGGGTGGATTTTTTAATCTTTTCTACCCTAGTCAAGTTCTTAACAGGCTTGTTTCTTTATATCTCCCTCCATAAGGGGAAAACTTCCTGACTTTACCAGTCACTCTGGAGGAAATCAAATTTATATTGGATGGGATCTTAAATTCCATCACCCATCCCATTGAGTCCTTTGTGACTTATTTTAACCAGAAGAATTTCATATTTTTAATTCTTTTTTCTGTTTAACTTTGTAATTATGATGGATTCTTAATAATGTATGTATTTTGAGATACATGTGATGTTTTATTATAGACATACAATGTGTAATGATACTCATCACCTCAAACTTACCAGTTTTTTGTGTTGCGAACATTCCAATTCTATTCTTTTATAATACTTATTTTAAAATATACAATAAATTATTGTTAGCTATAGTCATCCTGTTTTGCTGTTGAATAATAGATTTTATTCATTCTATCTATCTGTATATTTGTCTCTATTAACCATATTAACTATCACTTCTTTATCCCCACTACCCTTCACAGCCTCTGGTAGCCATCATTCTACTCTCTGTGTCCATGAGTTCAATTTTTTTTAAACTCACACATATGAGTGAGAATATATGATATTTATCTGTTTGTTTCAGACTTATTTTACTTAACATATTGTCCTGCAGTTCCAGTCATATTGTTGCAAATGACAGGATTTCATTCTTTTTATGTCTGAATATTTGATGTGTATATGTACCACGTTTCCTTTATCCATTCATCCATTAAATGGACAACAAAGTTGATTCCATATCTTGGCTATAGTGAAAAAGGTTGCAGTAAATAAAATTATTATTTTATAATATATTTACATTTATAGGCATTCTTACATGTAGATGAAAGTAGAGAATAAATGCATGGACAAAAATTATCAGTCATTAGTGTGTATATGCATACTTCATTCCTATTGATTTGACTAATAATTTTTGGTCCCTTAACATATTCAAATAAGCTAAGTGTAGTGTCCCAGCTACAGATATAGCTTGAATATGTATTCAGTTTAAAATCCCAGTAATTTTGAACAGCATCGATTTTTTTCAGTTAGCACTGATGGCAGATAGACAAAATTGTATTAAAAGTTTAATGTACATGAAAAATTAGTTTGAATTATACTGGCTTACTCTCAAAGTATATCATGATCCAGTGTAAAAACATATCTAGCATAGGTATATCAAAAATATGTGAACCTAAATGTAATCAACATAATATTTCCATAATCATCATTGGCATAGTAGCCAATTTAGCTGAATTTCTTTGCATCTAATCTAAGAAGTATGCTGTAAATGTTTTACAGAGAAGGAAATATTTTAAATTTCCCATCCTCTGAATCTATTTCTGTGAATTAGCAGATACCCCTCACTTCTGTAGGTAATACCAAGCTAAATGCACACAAATTATTTTTAGTGTCTTGGCCCCATACACTATTCATCTCTGAATAGTTTAATAGCTTTTATAAGTTCATTGTATCATTTACTACCAAGAGTGAAGCAGAATACGTCCTTAAAACAGAACTGTTTCCATAAAACTCTGTATACCAGCATTTCAGAAAAACTCTAGGCCATAACTCTTAAGTTTCTAAGCCTATGTTGCTGTGTATCACAGTCCCTTTTTGTTGTTGTTGTTAATCATTCAATTATTATTTACTTCTCTATAAAGGTTAGGTTCAACTTTTTGTTTCCATATTCTAAGTCTCAAAATGGCTTTTGTTTGTGGATGCAGTCTTTGTTACTTCTTTTGCTATAGAACCATTATTTGAGTAATATCTCTAGAGACCTCAGTCTGGCTTGAAAGGGCTGTCCTCACCCTTGCTTATTCAAGAGAAGAATTAGAAAATGTGCTAACAAATAACCAAAGGAAGGCGAATTAATGAAATTTTGTCCAACAGCCATGTTAGCCTTCCACCAATCGAATTAATATAAGCTCTGTTTGATTAAATAAAGCCACAGCAATTATATCCACTATAAAAAGATTTATCCAGATAAAATACACCTAGTATTTGATACCAATAAAATTTGTATCCCCTCACCTTAAGAAATCAGTCTCCCTTCTTATGTCTGAAAATAAATATCATACAACTGCTTTAGTTTACCTTTTGTGACCAGCTCAGAGCCCCCTTTTTACTTTATTTTTTTTTAATCAGTTGGATATATAATATTTGTACATATTTAAGGGGTAAGTGTAATATTTTAATAGCAATCTACAATGCATAATGACCAAATCTGGGTGATTAGGATATCCATCACTTCAAATATTGATCATTTCTTCCTGTTGGGAATATTCCAAATCTACTCTTCTGGCTATGAAATATACGTTAAATTATTTTTGATTATAGTCACTCTTACTGTACTACCAAACAGTTAATCTTTATTCCCTTTCTCTAACTGTATTTTTGTATCAATTAACCTTCCCTATATATTCCCCTTTCACATTACTCTTCCAAGCCTCTAGTAACCAACATTCTATTCAATACCCCCATGAGATCAATTTTTTTTTTTAAGCTCTGACATCTGAGTCAGAATATGTGACATTTCTTTTAGTGCCTGGCTTACTTAACGTAATGGGCTCGGTTCCATTCATGTTGTCTTAAATGACAGGATTTCACTCTTTCTATAGTGGAATAAAAGTCCATTGTGTATATATTACTACCTTTTCTTCAACTGTTTTTTTACTGATCGACAACTAGGTTGATTCCATATCTTGGTTATTGTGAACAGTGCTGCAATATATATAGAAGTTCAGATATTTCTTTGATATACCATTTCCTTTCTTTTAATACACATCCAGTAGTAGAATTTCTGGATAACAAGGTAATTTTATTTGTAGTTTTTTAATGAGTCTCCATATTGGAGAAAGGAAAGTCTCTTCAACAAATGGTGCTGTAAAAACAATATTCACGTGTAAGAGAATTAAACTAGGTACCAGTATCTCAAGAGCTATATAAATTACATAAAAATAAATTAAAAACTCAAATGTAAGAACTGAAAGTTTAGAAATACTAGAAAAAAACATTGAGGAAATGCTGCAGGACATTGGTCTGATCAAAGATTTCTTAAGGCCTCAAAATCAAAGGGAACCAAAGAAATATGGGACAAATGGGATCACTTCAAGCTAAAAATCTTCTACAATATACAGGAAACAATTTAAAAAGCGAAGAGACAACATACAGAATGGGAGAAAATATTTATAAAACTATTCATCTGACAGTGGATTAACAACCAGAATATATAAGGAGCTCGAAAAAGTGGATAGCAAATAATAATAATAATCCAATTAAAAATTAGGCAAATTATCTGAATTGACATTTTATAAAAGAAGACATATATATAGCCAAAAGATGTATGAGAAAATGTTCAACATCAGTAATCATCAGGGAAATATAAATCAAAATAAAAATGGAAAATCCTCTCACCCCAGTTAAAATGTTTTTTATCCAAGAGACAGAAAATTAGAAATGCTGATCAAGTTGCAGAAAAAGAGGAATGCTCCTACACTGTGGTTAGGGATGTAAATTAGTGCAACCACTATGAAAAATATTTTCTTCTTTTAATCAGTTCTCATTGATATAGTCATCATTGAAATCTAGAGTTGGCATATTTTCTTTATTTCTTTAACTTTGGTCTTGAACTTTTCTTTGTGTGCTTGTATCCAATTGTGATAAGCCTATGTATGTCTAGTTGGTAGAGGCCCTTATGTTGAACACTAAACTGACATAATTAAGGTTGATAACAAGAAACTAGGGGAATGGGTAGGCCTCTGTGAAACTAAAGGGGGAAACCCTGTGAAGTGATCGGGTGTAGATTTGTAGTAGTTAAGGACTGTGGTACTCTCAGGCCATGGATTTCATTAAAGAATACTTCAAATGCAAGATGTGAATAAATAAAACTTAGTCTCATAAAAAATTTTTTGAGATGTAAGTGATTAAAGGAAATGCATTGCCAGACAGCCAATTCATACATTTTCAGAGACTTTCCCAAAGTAACAATTGCCGGTGATTTTACTATCTAGATCAGATTCGTATTTTATTTACATTCCATGACTTTCCACAGTGAGTTTACTTAGAAAAAAATATTTATACTGAGACCAAAAGTGACTTAACAAAAATAGAGACAGAATCACAAAAGAGAAGCTACTGGGAACACACCCAGTGTCAGAATCTTGCTAGCCTTACTGAAACTTAAGGAGTTTACCTTCTTAATAAAGACAGCTCCATGTTCACACATACAGCATGAACGTCACCGTGACTATCTTGTATAAATTTGGAATAAACCCTGCATATGTTATGATACCTATAGTGATCATAATATTTAGCTAAAAGTGTCATGTCATTTTATTTTTTTTAAAGTTGGAAGAGACAAGCTGTCAAACATAGTTTGGATGACAAAATAGAGGAGTTTTTGACACATTTGAGGTTCTTATGCTTTCTTCCCATGATAAGCCCTTTTTCTCTCTTTATGGAAATTAACCACAAATTCATCAAAAATTTAAAAAGACAATTGAGAATATAGTGAATTTCTTGTCACTACTAGTGTAAAATCAGAGACTTTACCATTAAAATTGTTGCCATTAAAATTGTTTACCATTAAAATTGCTTTGTGGGGATTCAGAGATTGAATGAAATGAAAGGTTCCCATAATGTGTTATGCATAAAATATAACCTGGAGATTATTTTAAAAATACAGAGTACATGGCTACGTTCATGAATCGTATCAGACTACATTAAGAAAGGAAACTAGAAAGCAGGATATTGTTTATTTCATATTTTTTAAAGTAAACTCTTTACATAATTTTGTAGCAACTAATCTTTAGATTATAGCCATAACTAGATAAGTCTAAAAACACTTTCAATTTAATGGATCTATCATTCTGTGGCTTTGGATTTGATCATGTGTCAAGATTTTGGACTCATTTCTGCTCCATTAAATCTTAGCATTCCCAAGTGCCATTTCCATAATCTTGTTAACTTTCGTGACAATGAGTGGTTTTGATTCTTTCAGCTAATTCAAGCCACACTAAAGTATCAGTCTTAGTGTAGTGTGTGTTTGTTTTGTTTTCAAGGAGTAAAGATGCAGTTAGTATGACTGAAGAAAGTATTTGTATTTTTAATGACATATTGGGAAATTTAATTTAAATAGTTGTGATGTTACTATTCTTTTATACTTGAAGGTGCTTGAAGTAATTTTTGTAAATTTCCTGTGGATGCAACCTAAAAATAGGGATTTCATTTTGTGAACTTTTATTAAAAATCATCTAGAATCTGAAAGAGAGAAATAAAACTCAGTCCTGAAAACCGTGATATTTTTTACTTAGGAAAAGTAAAATCATCTTATTCTATCATTAGAAAGAAAAATATTTTCCCTTTTCAAATGAAATAAGGCATACATAGTAAAAGGTAAATTATTAATAATAGTAAAACTTACTTTGGCTATTGAATGTGATATTGCAAAAAGGCCACAATGATTTGTTGCTTTTCCTGTGTTGAAGATATCTGGAATCTGGACTGGTTCTGTGTGTTTGTGAGTGTGTGTGTGTGTGTGTGTGTGTGTGCATGTGTGTGTATGCACTTTGTGTGACATACTTTGATCAGTAGAAACCAGTGAAAGTAACTTCTTCAGTCGAGGCTTCAAGAGACTTTTTTGATTCCACTTGTGCTGCTCTTGGATATTTGCCATTATAGAAACAGTTCAAAACTTCTTGTTAGATGATGAGATACATTTGGTCCAGCCACAGATAATTCTCCATTAGCTAGCCAGCTGACTGCCATACATGTGAGTGAGGACATCCATGAGCAGCTAGTCCCCTGCCAATGTATACACTTAGGAGCAAACAGAACTAAGATCAGCCAACAATGCCCCAGGCCAGAAAAATGGCCAAGCAAAGTCATTAAGCTAAATATATGGTTGTTGCATTAAGACAAAATGTTAATTTGTTTTATCGTAATAAAATAATTAATATTGCAAACATTATATATTTTCAAGCACTGCTTGATATAATTCTTCTAATATAATGTTCTTCTGGATCCTACAAAAAAAATTCTCTATTCATAATATTTTCACTCAGACTGATTATAGAGTTTTTGTCTTGGTGATATGGTTTGGCTGTATCCACACTCAAATCTCAACTTAAATTGTATCTCCCAGAATTCCCATGTGTTATGGGAAGGATCTAGGGGGAGGTAATTGAATCATGGGGCTGTTATTTCCTGTGCTATTCTTATGATAGTGAATAAGTCTCACAAGAGTTGATGGGTTTATCAGAGGCATCCACTTTTGCTTCTTCCCATTTTCTCTTGCAGCCACCATGTAAGAAGTATCTTTTACCTCCTGCCATGATTCTGAAGCCTCCCCAGCCTGTAAGTCCAATTAAACCTCTTTTTCTTCCCAATCTTGGATATATCTTTATCAGCAGCATGAAAAAGGGACTCATATTCTTGATATATTTCAAACTCTGTTTTCCAAGATCTTATAGTATCAACTCTTTCAAGAGAAATTTAACTATATAAATATATATATTTTAGAACAAAAATAAATAGACCCCATTTGTTATAGCAAAGTGGAGGAATTACAGTGACTATTAGCTATGAATGTCACCAACCACTACCTCATTCAAATACTCCCTTCTTACATGAAAACAGTTTCAGTAACACTAGCAGATGGAGACCCATCCTATCCATGTCTCCATGGATTTGGGTGGGGATACAGCCATACCATATTACTATCATTTTCAGTATTTATTATTTCTGTGTTGGGAACAAATCAAGTCCGCTCCTACAGCTACTTCGATATATACAATATATTGTTGTTAACTATTAGCAGAGTCATTCCACTTTGCTGTTTAACAATAGAACTTGACACCTTTTATATAACTATATGTTTTTACCCATGAACCTACGTCTCTTCATCCACTCTTGCCACCGACCTACACTTTCCATCTTCTATGTTACTCTGCTTTATACCTTTATGAGATCAACTATTTTACCTTCTACATATGAGTGAGGACATGAGCTATTTGTTTTTTTGGGCCTATTTCATTTCACTGAACATAATGACCTCCAGTTCTAAACATGTTGCTGCAAATGACATGACTTTATTCCTTTTTTACGGCCAAATAATATTCCACTGTGTATATATACCACATTTTCCTCATTCATTCATTCATTCATTCATTCACTAATGGATGCTTAGGTTGACTTCATATCTTTGCTCCTGTGAACAGTGCTGCAATAAACATGTGAGTGCAGGTATCTCTTTAATATACTGATCTATTTTCCTTTGGATAAATATCCAGTAGTGGGATTACTAGATCATATTGTAGTTTCAGTTCCAGTTTTTTGAGAAATCTCCTTACAATTTCCCATAGTGACTACATTAATTTACATTTCTACAAGCAGTGTATGAGTTCCTTTTTCTCTGCATCCTTATCTGCATCTGTTATTTTTCATCTTTTTAATAATAGCCATGCCATTCTAACCAGAGTGAAATAATACCATATTGTTGTTTTGCTTTGTGTTTCCTGATGGTTAGTGGTGTTAAGCATTTTTCATATATCTGTTAGCCTTTTTAATGTCTTCTTTTGAGAAATTATTCATTTCCCTTGCCCACTTTTTAATGGAATTATTTGTATTTTTTTTTTATTGTTGAGCTAGT
The DNA here is from genome assembly GCF_001604975.1 of Cebus imitator. NCBI lineage: Eukaryota > Metazoa > Chordata > Mammalia > Primates > Cebidae > Cebus > Cebus imitator. Next base: position 3,558,492 of record NW_016107489.1, read on the forward strand.
TTTATGAGTTCCTTGTATATTCTGGATACTAGTCCCTTGTTGAATTGCTACATTGTAAATATTTTCTGCCATTCAGCAGGTTGTCTTTTTACAGCACTATTTGTCTGTGTTTCAAAAGTTTTAGCCGTAAATTATTTGCCTACACCAATGTCCTGAAGAGTTTCTCTATAATTTCTTTGGGTAGCTTTATAATTTTGGGTCTTATGTTTAAGTCTTTTTATCTATCTTGAGTTGAGTGTTGCATATAGTGAGAGATGAAAGTCCAGTTTCATTCTTCTGCAAGTGAATATCTAATTTTACAGTACTAGTTATTAAAGATGATGTCCTTTTTTCATTGTATGTTCTTGATGCCTTTCTCAAAAAAGCCAGTTGTCTTTAATAAGTATGTGGATATATTCTGCGGTTCTATATTCTGTGCTATTGCTCTGTGTTTCTGCTTTTATACCAATATTATGCTGCTTTTTTTTTCTGACCAATATGGTTTATTTCTGCCCTAGCCCAGCTTCTTTGCACCCTGGCTGGGGAAAAGGGACCCCGGGCACTGGGAAGTTCCAGTCATTACAGATCCTCCAGGTCTAGGTGTGACTTACAGTAGCCTGGACACTGTTGCCAGATGTTGTATTCTCCTTCCTTCTTCCGCCTGTGGGTGGTCGCCAGGAAACCACAGATCAGGCATGTGATGAGGCCCAGGAGTTCTGCCAAGGAGATAAGGATGATGGCCCAGAAGGGAAAGTCAGACTTCCCAGTTAAGGCTTCATTTCTGTTGTGAGAATACCCATTGACAAGGACATTGTTCCTGTCCAGGGTGAAGTTCTGCAGCTGGGTGCCATTCTGGGTCATCCACAGGAATTCCTCATAGATGGCAATTCTGTTTACCCTCTGAGCCAGTGGCAAGAAGTTACACAGAGAGTCCACCCCAGTGTATTTGCTATTGGGGATGGACCTGAACGTTAAAACTTGACAGTCATAAAAGTAACTCTTAATGCTGCTGTTTCGGAAGACTTGGTTGGGCACATCCTCAATATTCCTTTTGTTCCTCTGATAATTGGTAGTCCCTGGGTCGGCTGTGTCCTGGGGATATGGTAGGTTGGTGATGGTGAAATTCAGGTGAAAGTGCAGGGTGCTGGAACTGCTCGTGGGTTGATACATCGATGGCTCTATTTTTGTCACATGCATGTCCATCAACTGGTAGGTGGTGCCCAGCCAATCTGATGAGGCATTCATGGTTTTGTCTAGAAATACTTGCTCCACCAGGCTGGTTTCCAGATTGGAGGGGAACATTGCCTTGACAGTGGCCAACATGGAGCCCATCATCAAGTTGGTGACTAGGCAGAAGAGGAACATGTCATGTAGTTAACTGACTTTGTAGAGTATGGTGACCTTGTCCTGGATGTCCCTCAGCAGGGCGATATACTCTGAGGATGTCGGGTCTGGATTACTGAGGTTCCAGTTGACGATGTGAAAATTTATCTGGTCCTCACCCTGGATTGATTAATGCTGGGGTGCATAGCCCTTGATGAAGAGGCTGTCCCTGTCCAGGGTATAGAAGCCCAGTTGGGTGACACCATGGGTCACCTTACTCAGCTCCCAGTAAAGCTACTGTACGTCCAGCCCAGGACTGACAGGGTCAGGGTGTTAGGAGCAGGTGGTGTTCACGCCAGTGGCTGCCCCATCCTTCTCAGGCCTCGGGAGAGAGGCATTTGAGAATTTTTTAGTTTGTTTTTAAGGAAACTGCATACATCATCAGAGACAAACAATATTAGCCTTATAGTATATTTTGAAGTCAAGTAATGTGATGCCTCCAGCTTTGTTCCTTTTATTCAGGATTACTTTGGCTGTTTGGGCTCTTTTTTGTTTCACATAAATTGTAAAATTGTTTATTCTGTTTCTTTTTTTTTAATTGTACTTTAGGTTCTGCAGTGCATGTGCAGATCAGTGATTTTTTTTTAATAGGAATTGCATTTAATCCATATATTGTTTTGGGCAGTATGATTATTATTGTTATTATTTTATTGTACTTTAAGTTCTGGGGTACATGTGCAGATCATGCAGGATTGTTGCATAGATACATACATGGCAAGGTGGTTTGTTGCCTCCATCCCCCCCTCACCTATATCTGGCATTTCTCCCCATGTTATCACTCCCCAATCTCCCCAACCCCCACTGTCCCTCCCCTAGCACCCCCAACAGACCTCAGTGTGTGATGCTCCCCTCCCTGTGTCTATGTGTTCTCATTGTTTAACACCTGCCTATGAGTGAGAACATGTAGTATTTGATTTTTTGTACTTGTGTCAGTTTGCGGAGAATGATGGTTTCCGGATTCATCCATGCCCCTACAAAGGACTCAAACTCATTTTTTATGGATGCAAAGTATTCCGTGGTGTATATGTGCCACATTTTCCTTGTCCAGTCTATCATTGATGGGCATTTGGGTTGGTTCCATGCCTTTGCTATCGTAAACAGTGCCACCATGAACATACTTGTGCATGTGTCTTTATAATAGAACAGTTTATAATCGTTTGGGTATATACCCAGTAATTGGATTGCTGGGTCAAATGGAATTTCTATTTCTAGATCCTTGAGGAATTGCCACACTGTCTTCCACAATGGTTGAACAAATTTACACTCCTACCAACAGTGTAAAAGTACAATATTAATTATTTCTGTCCACGAGCAAAGAATTAATTCTTTCTTTCCATTCGTTTGTGTCCACTTCAATTCCTTTTATTAATGTTTTGTAGATTTTCTTGTAGAGGTCTTTTACCTCCTTGCTTAAAATTCCTAGGTATTTTTTGAAATGATTGTGAATGTGATTGACTTCTTAATTTCTTTCTCAACTGTTTTATTGTTGGTGTATAGAAATGCTACAGATTTTTGTATATTTATTTTATATCTTGCCACTTTACTGAATTTATTTACCACGTCTAAAAGGTTTTGTTTTTTTGTTTGTTTTGCGGGAGTCTTTGAGTTTTTTCAGGAGATAACCATATCATCAGCCAAAAGGGACAACTCAGCTTAATCTCTGCCAATTTGATGCCTTGTATGTCTTTCATTTGTCTGATTGCTGCAAATGACACTTCCAGTACTATGTCGAATAGGAATGCTGAAAGTAGATATCATTGTATTGCATCAGTTCTTAGAGAAAAATCTTTCAGCTTTTTTCTGTTCAGTATAATATTGTGTGTTTGTTGTATATGGTCTTTATTATGTTGGGTTATGTTTTTTCTATGTATAATTTGTTGAGAGTTTTTCTCATACAGGAATGTTGTAGTTTATCAAATGCTTTGTTTGCATCCATTGAGCTAATCATATTATTCTTGTCTTTTATTCTGTTGATGTGATATATTCCTTCATTTGCATACGTTGAATGATCCTTGCATTCCTGAGATAAATTCTGCTTGCTCATGATGTATTATCTTTTTGAGGTGGTGCTGGATTCAGTTTGCTAATATTTTGTTAAGGATTTTTACGTCTATCTTCCTCAGGGATTTGGGCCTGTATTTTCTTTTTATTGTTAGGTTTTTTGACCAGTTTCGGTATAAGGGTAATGGTGGCCTCACAGAATGATTTAAGGAGAATTCTCTCCTCTTCATTTTTTGAAATAGTTTGACGAGAATTAGTATTAGCTCCCCATGGTAAAATTTGGCAGTGAAACTATCCATCTTGAACATTCTCAGTTTAAAACGTTTTTTATTGCAGAGTTAATCTCATCATTCACAAATTATATGTTCAAGATTTCTGTTCCTTCCTGCTTCCATCTCAGTAGGTTATATGTATCTAGAAATTTGACTCTATTCTTTATTTCTTCTAGTTTGCAATTGTACAGTGGCTTATAGTAGTGTCTGATGATCTTTTTAAAATTTCTATTGAATCAGTTGTAATGTTCCTTTTCTTGTTTCTGATTTAGTTTATTTGAATATTCTTTTTCTGTTGGTTAGTATACCAAGCAGTTTATTGTTTTTATTATACCTTATTCAATACATTTTTAGTTTCAGTGTTTATATTTGTTTTTTTTTCTTATCTATCTCTTTTGTTAATTTCTTGTTCATATCTTGAATTATTTTTCTGATTTATTTGTGTTGCTTTCAGTATTCTCTTGTATCTCATTGAACTCTTAAGCACTTATGAATTATTTTTCTGAAATTTTGTAAATTTCCTTTGATTGAAACTGTTGCTTGAGGTTTACTGTGATTTTTTGGGGGGACAGGGGTTCATTTTTTGTTGCTTTTTTATGTCTCTGGTGTCTTTACATTAATATCTATGTATCTGGTATAACAATTACTCCTTTCAATTTTAGGATTAACTTTTGCACAGGAAGGTTTTTGTTGAGGATGTGTCTATGGAGATAGTTGCCAAGGGTACTTTAGCTTGGATTCTGGATGTATCCAGCAATGTCATCATATGATTTCTTGACTGTTTACAGCATCAGTGGTATCTGTAATTTCCTCAGTGGCTTAAATTATTTTGTTATTGGAGCTGCAGAGAGGTTTTCCTGGATATACGGATGCCAGGTGGGCCAATTTATAGGCTCCTGGGATGGCAGTGGCAGGCTGAGCGTGCCTGACTTTGACCACTTTGGCATATGTAAGCATCAGGGTTAGCAGGTCCAGGTAGGCCAATTATGGGGCCTCCATGCAGATTGGCTGAGTACTAGCAGTGGTGAACCAGACAGTTGGGCAGGTCTTCAGACCCCTTCACAGTGTGTTTGGCATGGGTGATGGTAGTAGTCGTGGCAGGACAATTCTCAGTCTCCCAGATGGTACTTGTTAATGTCGGTGGTATCCTCAATGGTTTGGGCAGACCAGTTCTCAGGTTTCTAGGTAGTGTGTTTGGGTGGGTATGTTGGTGGTGCTTATCTTCCCCATATTTAATTACCATACATATTAAGTGGGAAATATAAAATTTAGTTTGTAGATTTCTGTCAAGCTTCACTATTGTTTGGTTATTGCTAAGTATAGTTTTACTAATCATAGAGAAATGTATTCTCTGTATATGTGTTTAAGTAGAAAAAATAATTACAGAAAACTATTAATAAGGCTGAAAGAAATAAATACCCCAGCTAGAACAAGAAGGACCCATTAGTGTCAATGCTAATAGAGAAACACAGGAAGTAACAAGAAGAGTTTGATTGAGGTGTGAGGAAGAGCTCATGGTAAATTAGATGTTCTGTTTTCTGAAATACATAACTTTTGAGTGGCCCTCCTAATTAGAACAGGTTAGCTATAATGTACAGTGAATAAAGCAGTAAGCCAAGGCTGAACAGTCTGTGACTCAGATTTGAGAAAGGTGGAAACAGCCAGCTCTAGTTCAGGAAAAAAAAAAAAAAAAAAAAAAGAGGGGAAGGTGAAAAAGTGAAGGAAGAGAGAATCTTCTTTGTGTATAAGTCAGAATGTTCTCTTAGTCATCACATATTTTCCAGGCTTAAGCTAGTTACAGAGTCTCTTAATAGGAAAGGAATGTAAGAAAAATGATTGAACAAAAATTGTCATTGGGGAAGATTTCACAGGAAAAATGCATGCCAGAACAGTCTTTCTGAAATGGTTTGACTGGATATGAATGGCTTAATTCCATGGGTTGGTGACAGTTTTGACTCAAGATTAGTTGCCAGAATTTGAGTTACAGATACTCAACATAGTGTGGAAATAAGATAATGTATGTTAAGTACCTGGCACTTGGCAAAAACTTCCTAAATAATATTTAATTATACTTTTTTTCCTAAATGTATGCTCCTTCTAACACATTATGCTCCCTGTTTACATAAACCCTATACCTATTGTCAATCTTGCATAACTCTTCACAAATCTTAATACGCTAGTACATAGATCTACAGATGTCCCAGAAATGTTTCATTTGAGATATAGTGATGGAGAGAAAAATCTAATTAGGTTAGCCTCTAAATGGTCTTCTTTGCCATGTTACAGAGCGCATATTTTACCAAAAATAAAAGACAATAAAGACTCTTGCTGGGTTGTGGTCGGGGAAGTCTCATAGGTACTTTCGTGAACCCAAAAGAGGCCTCAACAGCTCTCCTGGAAATTTAGGCAAACTACTTCAGATGTTGTTAGTTCACAAATACCTTGTAAACGAATGAAAAAGGTCACAAGCCCTTCTTTTGTGCCCTGAAAAAGAAATACTAACACATAAAACAGCTGAAGCAGATATTAGTAGAATTTCTTCTACTAATACTCCCACTCCTATTTTTTTTTTAAGTAGATGTATAGCCACTGTTACTAGAATTGGAGAAGTTGAATTTAATATTGAGTCACTTAAATGCCACTGGATTCCATTTTCTCATTCTGAAAGGATAATAAATAACATAAAAAAAATTGCTGTTAGAATCAAGTTGAATTGAGCATTTAGAAAATTAATTAGCACATTATGGATGCTCATAATTGTTTGCCGATTTTGAAGATTAATTCCAACAACTTTATAAAAATAATTCAAGTGCCATTTTAAAAGAAACAACATTTGAGGAACTGCTTGTAAATTAAATGAACCGAGTAGAAATAAATAAATGTCCCCTCTCATATTCGTGTATTTCTTCCTTAGAAAAAGATCATCTGGAATGCAACTCTTGGCGACATAGGTGTGACTTCTATGAGCATATCTTTGGATCTTTAGAGAGAGTTTATTTATTGCGTACTTATTATTTGTTAATTATATGTATTGTTCAGTCTAAAAATGATGTTGAAATCTCTACTATAAATCCCAGCACTTGGGGAGGCCAAGGCGGTGGATCGTCTGAGGTCAGGAGTTCGGCCAACATGATGAAACCCGTCTTTACTAAAAATAGAAAAATTTTTATTTTTTTATAAATAAAAAAATTTATTTATAAATTTTTGGTGGTGGTGTGTGCCTGTGATCCCAGCTACTCGAGAGGCGGAGGGAAGAAAATCGTTTGAACCGGGGAGGCGGAGATTGTAGCGAGCCGAGATCCTGCCACTGTACTCCAGCCTGCAGCCTGGGAAACAAAAGCAAAACTCCGTCTTAAGCAAACAAACAGAAAAAGTGAAGCTCAAGGACTTAGGTCTTGCACAGCCTACTCAATATAGCCATCCCATAACAGAGATACTGTCAAGAGAATATGGCTTTATATGTGGCGGAGTAGGCTCGTAAGGCAATATAAATACAGACGATTGTTTTGATGATGTCCAATCTGTTTAGTTCTCAGCTTAAAAATTGGAGTATATTGGATTAGAATTCCAAAGCCATTTCGGTAGAGGTGTTATAACTGCCTTTACTAAAACCACAGGACACTGATGTAATGGCTATAGTTTTCTTTTGCCAGGCTCATGCTACATCTGGAATTGTGCACTTTTAAAGTGGGAGTATATTCTGGAGGCTACTTAGCAAACATTACCTTGGGCTTCCCCTGTATGGTGAATCAGAGCTCACTCCAGCTTTTGCCCCTTCCCTTAGGAAAATGCCAGGGTCAGGGTGGGAGATGAAGTATATTTGGGAAAGCATCCCATCCCTTTTCTTCCATGTCCTGATGATATCTAAGCTGATGGACTGACAATGTGAAACCAACCACCTGGAATCAAGGGCTCGAACTCCCCTTATTAAAATAATTCAGTGGTTTTCGCATTGCTGTTGGGATAAAAACAAAAGGGCTTACCTTGAATGACAAATTTATTTATAATCTGGTCTCTGCTTTTCTCTTCAGCTTCACATAAAACCAATTTCCTCCTATCTGTATGCTGTAAGCACAGTAAACTATTTTTAATTTCCCACAGTGAGCCATGCCCTTCTGTCTGCAAGGTTTGGGGTTACTGTTTCCTGTTTTTCATCCCACTTCTACCTCTTCGTCTTGCTCATACCTTCTGCTGTGTTCAAGCGTCAGCTTAAGCATCACCTTTTCTGAAAAAAAAAAAACCCATATATATATAAATATATATATTAAATATTTATTATATTTAATGTTATATTTATATATTTATTATACTTAATATTATATAAAATATATAATTTAATGTATATAATATTAAATTTATAAATATAAAATATTTATATTTGTATAAATATAATTTATATATTAATTATATAAATTAATTTATATATTAATTATATAATTAATGTATAAATATATATTTATATTCATATATATTTAATCTTGAGAAGAGTTGAGGTTTCTCTCCTATGGATCCCCAGAATTATATCATCAGTTATTTTATTGCATCAGTTATTTGTATAGAACTAAGATTCCTTATTTACATGACATTTCTCCAGTTCACCTCTTTAAAACCAGGAGCCTAAACTTTTAATTAATGTGTTTCCAAATCCAAGACAGGACCTAGCTTAGAATGGATGTTCAACAAACACTGAAATATTTCAAGAGATGAGTGAATGTATTGAAGATTAAAACCCAGAAGAGAAGTGCTATTTCAAGTAACTGACTTTCCCTAGTTCGTTAGTTATGTCATCATCCATGCCCTACCCGGGGGTTACCCTCTTTGAAATGAATGATTAATTCTCAGAGGAAGGCATTGCTTGTTTTATAGACTGAATGTGTTCCTAATAAGGTATATTTTAATTTTTTTTTGTAATTTGATTTCTAGTTTAACGTAAACAACTACCTTCATTTCATAGTGTTAAAAAATAACTAAATATTTTTTGTATTATGCTTGAAGTGATGCCGTTGCTGTCACACACCTTTTACATTTTTATAAACTTTGTAGTCAATAAGTGAATCCCATAGGCATTAGAAAGCACATTTCTTTTGTAGAAGACTATACAATGAGCAAGTAAAGAATAATAGCAAATTCCAAATAATCTCTAATTATATTTAGTAATTTATTACTTAACATTTTGATTCTATTAAGACAAAACTTAACTAAATAATTTATGAGCATTCTTGCCACTTTGTAACTTCAAGGCTGAAACTCAGCTCTATTAAATTAAAAAGGGAAACTTGAAAAGTAAAAATGTATGAGTGATGAACAATATAATGATTATTTTCTTTTCTCTATTTTCCATACTTTTGGTGTTTTTTACATTTTAAATGATAGGTAAATAATTTTCTTTCAAAATAAATAAAAGCAATGAAATTCTTTGATTTCATTAAAGATAGCTCTAACTTCCATGGGTCTGTGTATTTGAGCCTCTCTTTCCTCTGGATATTGCTCTTTAGCACTGGTGACTGAGAAATCAATTGAATGGGGACTGTGACATTCACACTGTCTGTCCCCTCCTTCCTGCTCTCAAAACTTAAAAGAAAGTCATTTATTCTCTTGTGACTCTTCTGCCAGTACATGATGAAGGCTTTGCAAAGCAACATTTAAGTGGTACATCCATCACTCGCAGTCCTGCTTCTTTGCTTGCCAAAGACTCTTACACTCCAGTACCTGAGATGTAAACAAAGATAATGCATTTGATTTTCATATTGATCTTGCCCATCTTAAAACGTGGCTCTGCCTGAGGGGCCTCCTTCCAGAGTAAATGGCCTCCCACTGACCTCGCCTGCCATAGCCCATGATCTCTGTCTCTCTGCCTTGCCTCCATGGAAGCAAGCATCCTCTTCACACTCATGCCTTCCTCCCTCCTTTCCCCTCACTTACTTCAGATACAACCGGTGCAGCTCATGATTATGATTTTTTTAATTTACACATATCATATCTATTAAAAATAATGTATTATTTATAAATAATTAACTTACTGCCAATAAATACATTTATTTAGAAAGTATGCTACTATTGTACTCAGATTTTGAAACCAAATATCTTAAGGATGTGAAACTTGTTCATGTATTTACTTGTTTATATATATTAGTATGTTTTATATCTGGGGGAGGTTATTAGAATTTCCATTTTCTTACTTGTAAAGGATAACAGTATTTACCTCATAGCCTTGATGTAAACATTTATTTTTTTTGTTGGTTTGCTTATTTATTTATTTACCAAGCATTTATTCTGTAACAAGTCCTTTTCTGGGCACTGGAAATACAGCACTGACCAGACAGCCAAGTTCCTCTCCTGTGTAACTTTCAGTCAAATTATGAACTTACTTAATAGGTACAATGCATGTTACTTGGGTGCTGGATACCCTAAAATCCCTGATTTTACCGCTACACAATCTATGCTTGAAACAAAATTCACTTTTCCCCATAGGAACATACAAATAAAAAGTTGAGTCCAACAAAATAATTACGAATATTTTACATTAGACAAATTCCATTATGCATGTCAAGTAACTGCCACATAGTAGGTCTCAATAAGTAGTCTATATTTTTTTTTACTTTTATCACTGTTACAGGTAATAATATTTAATAATTATTTTTCCTTTTCTGTTTATAAAAGCAATTGTGAAGGCTTTGTGATGTGTCAACTAGGTTGGCCTGAATTACAGTCCCTAGGTTCGTTTTCTAGCATGTTTCTAGTTAGGGTTGGCTACAAGGGTATTTTCTCAAGAAATGTGGAGGGTGAAAGGGAAGCAGCAGGCATTTGCAGCCAACACACACCTTCTCTAGGTATTCAATCAAACACTGTTAGGTACAGCTTTTAAGGGATTTTGCAGGTATAATTAAAAACCATAATTGATTTACTTCAGATTAATCAAAATGAAGACTATCTTGGGTGGGCCTGATTGAATCATTTGGCAGCCCTTTCCAAGAGCATTTCAACCTTCCCTCAGCTGAGAGGCCCCCAAACAGTGGTTGGATCTGCAATTGCTCTTCCTTCCTCATGAAACCTCTTCCTGACTGCCTTTCTGTGGACAACAAGCTTCAACTCATGCTGTTGGGATTATAGCCTGTCCACAATCTTTTCTCTTCCTTTTATGTGGACGTCAGGCTTGCTTAGGTAGCCGGTAAAATTATATAAGGTAATGCATCATTTCAGGCATACTTAATATAAAGAATTGGTTTATGCAATGCACACACACACATATACACACATACTAATGGTTTTATTTCTGTAGTTGAACCCTGATATAGTGATAATATGTTTATTTTTAAAAATTTGTAGAAATTCAAAATAAGAGAGATAAATTATCATTGTAAATATTTAAATTCATCTCTTTTTACTAAAATTATATCATATGCATTTTCTATAACAAATTCACTGGAAATGAATTTTATTTACTACATGATAGTCACTGTGAATGCATTTATACTGATTATTTTATTTCATTGCTGTAAATAACATAAAACATACTTGTGCATAGAGCTTATTTTGTATTTTGTGCTTTGTAAGGGTAGAACCCCAGGGGTAGAATTATTAGGTTAAATGGTACGTGCATTTTGTGTCTTTCAATAAATAATCGTTTTGAAAGGACTGTAATCTTTTTATTCCCACCAACAATGCGTGAGAGAAGACTGAGATCTTGCCTAAGATAATTACATGCCCACCTAAAGTAGCTAGTTCTCCTTTAGAACTATGTGCACATAGCATAGAGTTCTGTTTACAAATTTAATTCTGTCTTTACCATTAAATTGGTGAATGTCTTATCAAAGTTCCTATAAAAATATTTTCCTTGAATTGATGCTCTCTGGTGTCGTTCATTTGTCATCGCCTTACTTTTATGTGTGTGTCACACAGCTCTTCATTCAATTTTTACTTCTCTGTAGTAAGAGAAAATAATGCTGGTTGTCTTTTTCTCTGATTTCCCAAAGTTCCTATTGCAAGTCTAAGGTCTTTCTCACCAGGTCGTAGAAAAAGGAGTAGGATATAACTACCTAACTGAGACTGTTCTTCCTGTCTCTGCCTCCTGTCTACTTAATGCAGAAAACATTTCTTGATCACCTATGGAAAGAAACATGTTTTCTGTTATCAAGGTGATTAAAATGTAGCTAGGAGGCAGATAATATGCAAGTAAACAAACAAATGTAGTTAAGGCTTGAAAATACAAAGATATAAAGAATCATATTGCAAGTGTAATGAATGATGAATAAACTTGATTACCAGGGCAGATACCACTTTAGTGTGTGGCCAGCAAAGGCTCTCTGTGGAGGTAACATTTAATAAAGGATCTGAGAACTAGGAGAAGTAAGTTACGTGTAGACTTTACTGGAGAATATGCCTGTCAGAAAAAAATTACAAGGTTCTGAAATTAGCTGTTTGAGGATCTGAACGTAGATCAGTGTGACACAGGATAGGTCAAGAGACTATGAGGATAGAGAGATTACAGGAGAGGTGGCCTATTAGGAGGCCAGAGCACTAAGAATGAGTTTGGATTTACTTTTGACCAAAACAGGAAACCAGAAGAGAGGTTTTAGCAAGTGATTTGTGGAATCAGTCTCATTAAAAATGATAATAACAAAAAATATGATATTTACTGAAGTATCAATGTTTTCATCACTATGTATAGTATTTCCTTTAATTCTCAAAACCACCCCAAAAGAGATGTTATTAATCTAATTTTGCACGTGAGTAATCAGAAGTTGAGGTGGAGTAATTTAACATCACATCATTACTAATGGGCAGAGTCATGATTTAAGCCAATGTCTTTGCTACTTCCCCAACTTGCCTGTCCAGTTTTCAGGAACCAGTTACAGTGTCTGGCAATAAATATCTGCTGAATACATTACATTTACTTTATCTATCTTTTTCTAACTCCTCTGTCTCTCTCTTCATTTTTCCTTTCCTCATCCCACTCAAGTTTTTAATCTGCTTTGCATGCTGGGAATCTTTTCCTAAGGCTCAGCAGCGTGAAAAGAGCAGAGATTGTTTATTGTCCTTCATGTCCTTCAGAATGAAGACAGTTGCCCTCAGTTAAGCCGATAGCAATAAGGGTACAAAAGTATTTCCCTATGATTGAATCTGATCCTAATCTGTCTTGACTCCACATAACAATTACTTCTATCTCTGTGATTGGGAATGTGCAGGCATTTCTATTTAATTATTAGCAGGATGTAATACAAACGACTGAGCAAGTACATGCTCATATGTGCATTAAATTTTTGCAGTAAGACTTTTATGAGATTTATGTCAAGATATCTTAAGTTGGATGTTCTCTGCTTAATATCTGGAATAAAGCTGCCTAGCATGAATGTATTATATTTTAAAATGTGAAAATCCACACTATAACACTGTATTTCCGTATCTGCAAATATTTTACAATATAAAATGTATCTGCTTTATAGTTGGTCATAAAGAAGTCATTCTGTTCCTTCTTTTACATACAGATGGATTGCTTTTCTTAATTATCACTCAAATCTGAATGGTGTGGTAGGACTGAGGGATATATTGCAATCTGAGAAAAGTGTCTCATCCTCCAGAGCTATCAGTTAGGAAAGGGGAAAAAATGCACAAACCCTACAGGGATACTTTAGCACCAGTTTCTATTGTCAGGTATTGTGGAGCTCAGAGGAAGAAGTAAAGACTTCAAGATGTTGAACTTTGAGCTGAGTCTTGAAGGTGGATTCTTCAATCTAAAGAAGAAGTTCTATGGAAAGTCCAGGGAGAAGGCACTGCATGAGCTGTGAAGAACCATGATGCATTCTTGGAATTGGTAGCATTCCCTTTAGAATATGGATTGAAACCCAGGAAGCATGAGGGAAAAAACAGTAATTCAAAACTTTTTAAAAAAATTTTACTTTAAATTCTGGGGTACTTGTGCAGAATGTGCAGGTTTGTTACATAGGTATACATGTGCCATGGTGGTTTGCTGCATCTAACACGCTGTCATCTACATTAGGTATTTCTCCTAATGCTATCCCTCCCCTAGCGCCCCACCCCACAACAGGCTCCGGTGTGTGATGTTACCCTCCCTATGTCCATGTGTTTTCATTGTTCAACTCCCATTTATGAGTGAGAACATGCAGTGTTTGGTTTAATACCATTTGACCCAGCAATCCCACTACCGAGTATATACCCAAAGGAGTATAAATCATTCTGTTATAAAGACACATGCACACATATGTTTATTGTGGCACTGTTCACAATAGCAAAGACTTGGAACCAACCCAAATGCCCATCAGTGATAGATTGGATTAAAAAATGTGGCACATATACACCGTGGAATACTATGCAGCTATAAAAAGGATGAGTTCATGTCCTTTGCAGGAACACGAATGAAGCTGGAAACCATCGTTCTCAGCAGAAGCACTCAAAACTTTAAGGCAAAACTCTGGTAAAGAGTTTGGCATTGAACATTCAGGAAATGGAACAACTAGAAGGAGTGTAAAGGGAATATAATGAAATTTCTGTGTTTATATTATTGAGTTGAAGTTGTCTAATATATTTTATTCACTATATCTTACCCAATTCATAGTACTACCTGGTAAAAGTGTACTCACGGCACACTCATTCAGAATCTGATTTACACATTGATTTGTACACTCGCAATCAGTTAAGTACAGTGGTGCAATAGAAGAATTATTCAAATTTGACAATGAGTATCTTTATGTCTGGGTTTCCCGGAAAAACAGAAGCTGGTACATGGGGCCTTTTCACTTAATCTAGGTGGGGGAGTTACCTTGAAGTCAGCTTCCCACAGAGTCAGTTTCCAGATGATTGGCAGCTGGCATTCCCAGAATACTTCTGTAAAAACTGGCATCTAATCCAGAAAAGGAGGACCGAGGGGTGGGTGAGTGTTGAGAAAGTTGCTTAGGGAAGACCTTGTAAGCATGAATAGAAAAAAGAATGGGGTCAGTAATTTTAGGCAGAGATGGTAATGGAGTTTGGAAATTTGTCCTCTTTAAATCTCTTGTTGAAATGTGTTTCTCAACGTTAGAAGGGAGGCTGGGTGGGAGGCGACTGGATTGTCAGGGTGGATCTCTCATGAATGGTTTAGCACCATCCCTTTGGAGATAAGTGAGTTCTTGCTCGGTTCATGCAAGATGTGATTGTTTAAAGGTGTGTGGGACCTCTCCCTTTTCTCTCTTGCTCCCTCTTTTCCGTATGACACAACAGCTCCCCCTTTGCCTTCTGCCATGATTGTAAGCTTCTTGAGGCCCTTATTGGTAGCAGATGCTGGAGCCATGCTTGCAAAGCCTACAGAATTATGAGCCAATTAAACCTCTCTTTTTTTAAATGTAAATTCTCTAACCTCAGATATTTATTTATAAAATGTGGCATAACACAGATGGCATTTTCAAAAAATCATGGAGAAAATACTTATTGTGACAATTTGTTATGATTTGACAGCAGTTTATGGATGGGAGCTATCAAGGAGTTGAAATAAACTCATGCATATTAGTATGTATTTAATATAATTATTTGAAATCTGTTTCTTTAGAGGTAATTCCTACTAGTAGCTTTAGACATATTGGATATTCAGACAACATAGATAAATTTTGAATATTCACATAAATTGTTTATTTTAGTTCTTTAGGTGTTTTCATATTTTTATTCAAATAATTGCTGAATGTGTATTATGTCGAATAGCCCATGAAAATTAAAAATAGACATTGTACTTTCAAGGAGCTTAACATTTATTTGAATAAAACAGAGCTTTTATAAATAAATATTTTAAATTATTATCATAATTAAGAAAGAGAAATTATGGAAAAGTATATCAAATGCCCAAATCATTATGGCAAAAAAAAAAAAAAAAAGGGAAAAACAATGATCTTCTACGTGGAAGGCTGACAGGGAAGACTTCATAAAGGAGGTGACCAGGTCACTTTAGCCAGGTCCACAAAAAATAAGTAGGGATATCAAAGATAGATTATAGAGAGGTAAATTATTCTAGATGTAGAGAATAACCTTAACTATGTTTAGAAAATGTAATTTTTTAATCATTGCAGCTTAATAGATTTGACGTATTATCTCACGTCTCCTTTTTCTTTTTACTGATTATGAAGTTAAGTGTATAGAAAATACTGAGGTCAGACATTTAAAAACTATAGTATGAGAAATGTAGCTCTGTCATTTGAACCCTAGTCTCATTGTTTATCATTGTGTCTTCCATCTAAGGCTCAATTTCCTTATCTGAAAAATGAAGAGTCATGGTACCTATTTTGTTGTTGTGAAGTTTGAGAGATTTTTATTGTCTCTCTTAAACAATAAAAAGCCTGAAGCATAGTGCATAATATCTGTTAGCTCTTTTTTGTATACCTACAGTAGGCATTCTTAGTTTGTCCCAGCTTCAAAGCCATTACCAATTTGGTATGTTTTTCTTTGTTATCGTTACTAAGCCATAGATGTAACTCTAAAGTGGGGGAATAGGTTTCCATGAATAGTTTGGGGTTAAATCTCTAGAAAGGTAATTCTAGGTGTTCAAAATTATTTTGATTATCCAATTGGTTTCTAATCAGATTTAAGCTTTCTGGCTTCTGTGTATGTGTTTATCTCTCCTACAGAGTGGTCAAAAGTGGTGATTTCAATGGTCTTGCTGATGTACAGTTACCCAATGGCTCTAAGTTCCTCTGTTTTGCTAGTAGTAAAGAAAGAATATGTTAGGTCTTGGGAAGAAAATCCTCCCATTTTTGTAAGTCATGATATGCAGTCATTCAGAAATATATTTTAAAAATGTCTTGTATGATTCTAGTATTCTTTACTGCTGACATTCCCAAAATGTTGGTGTCCACAAATCAAATTCTGTTCAAAGTTTGCAGAAACACTAGAATGTCAGGACTCATTTGAAGAGAAAAACTGATAACATTTTTATTAGCTTTTAAAATGTATTAAAGCAAGCCACGTTCTATTATTATGCTATGTCTTCTAATGTCTTGTAACTCAAATATTTTCTTTCATGATAAAAAGTTGTGATTATGGGATTTTGAAAAGACACCCTTTTTTTCTATAATATAAAAGTCATTTTATTTTATGTCCCATAACGTAACATAAATACCAAAGATCTCACAGAAGTGTAATAGGTGGTACTTAATAAGCAAAAATGTTTTATTCCAACCAATATATTTTTCTTTTCCACATAAAATTCAATAAAGGCTACGTGTGTGTGTGTGTGTGTGTGTGTGTGTGTGTAGTTGTGTGTTTGTACACATATATATGTGTAGGTGTGTTGTGTATGTATGTGTGTATTTACTTTGCTTTCCCATATTTCTTGCACAAAAATCATCAAGATTACATTAGCATTTCATACAATAGGATTTGGCACTTAAGACTCAGGGAAAGAAGTGTAGATGAATTATTCACATCTGAAAGGAAAGTCAATTGGGGAAATAAACATTAAAATGATTTGCAATCTGCAGTTATTCAAGAGAAGCAGAATCATCAAGTGTAAGAGAAAGCTGAGAACACCAGGAAATAAATAGCTCAATTGATTTAAGGGATGTTTTCACAGCACCCGCATTTTAAGAAAAGGCCCAGATCAATCAAAAAGTTCCATTAATGTCTTTCAAATCTAAGATGCTGAAATTACATATTTTATTACTATTTCAATTGTTATTATTGAATCATATTTTCCCAGGGGCTAAAATCTTTCTCTGTTTAAAACTCAGAAACATTTTTAAAGTTAAATTAACTTTGGGGCAACAAAGATGCAGCTTAATAAATTGTCTTATGGTATCCTAAATATTGAAAAATTCAATCTCACAGGAGTCAAAAGTGTGTCCCAAATGGTCCAATTAATTGCCTGTGAATATTAAGAACATGAGCTAAATGTACACAGCATAACCTTTCTTCTCAGAAGAAAGTTAACTCGTTAAATATAGCAGAACACACATTGGCCTTGAAAACCAACAGACGTGCTCTCTACTTCAGACTATGCCTTTGACCCAGGGACAAATTATTAAACCTTACTAACCCAACTCAATAACGTAACTGAAAAATGAACATTTGTCATCGAGCTGCATATGGAGTACCTAGAACTTTTTTGTCTGGACAAAATCAGGAGCACAATGTTAGTTTCCTTTATTTCTATTTCTCACTAACATCTATTGTTGCTTCATATCATAAAATATTACATTTCCTCTTTGTTTTTTCAGTCCACAGAAAGAAAAACATATAAATGCATCATAATATGAGATAAAAGATATCTGTCTAGATTTTCAAATTGGCTAAATCAGAATAAAATAAGCTGAAACAAGAAAGTATGTTTAACCTACAAAATGATGTGTACATGACAGTTACTGTTTCACAATGATGACAATGAAAAAATGATAATTGCATAGTTTGAGTGATTGCTAAACTTTTTAAAGCTATTTATATTGAGAGTATTGTGTGGAAAGTCATATATATAAGACAAAATGGGGAAAATAAGGAAGAAAGGAGAGAAAGTAGAAAGAAAGAATAAAGGGAGAGAGATGGAGGAAGAAGGGGAGAAACAAGAGAGGAACTCCAGGGAAAAGAACATTCACAATTCACTGAAAGAAAAGTAAAGCAAATCCTTTTAGGTCTCATTAAACTAAAAAGCTTCTTCCCAGCAAAAAAAGCTATCAACAGAATAAACAGACCACCTACAGTGAGAGAACATATTTGCAAACTATGCATCCAACTAAGGTCTAATATCCGAATCTATAAGAAACTCAATAGGCAAAAAACAACCTCATTAAAGCATGAGCGAAGGACATGAATAGACACTTTTCAAAAGAAGACATACACATGGCCAGCAAGCATATGAAAACATACTTAACATCATTAATCATTAGAGAAATGGAACAAAACCACAGTGAGCTATATCTCAGACCAGTCAGAATGGGTATTACTAAACAGTCAAAAAATATCTGATGCCAGCAAGATTGTGGTGAAAAGGGAATGCTTATGTACTGTTGGTTGGAATGTAAAGTAGTTCAGCCATTGTAGGAAGTAGTTTGGCGATTTCTCAAAGACCCCAACAGAAGTGCCATTTGACCAAGCAATCCCATTATTAGGAATATACCCAAAAGAATATAAATTGTTCTACCATAAAGACACATGCATGCGTATGTTCATCATGGCACTATTCACAACAGCAAAGTCATGGAACCAACCTAAATGCCCATCAGTGGTAGACTAGATAAAGAAAACGTGGTAAGTATACACCATGGAATACTACGCAGCCATAGAAAAGCAGGAGATCATGTCTTTCGTGGCAACTTGGATGGAGCTGAAGGCCATAATCCTATGCACATTACACCAGGAACAGAAAACCAAATACCACATATTCTCATTTACAAGTGGTAGCTGAACATTGAGTACACATGGACACAAAGAAGGGGCCAACATACACTGGGGTCTAGTGGTAGGTGGAAGGAGGCAGAGAATAAAAAAATTGCCTATTGGGCATTATGTTTATTACCTGTGTGATAAAATGATCTGTACATCAAACTCCTCTGTCATGCAAATTACCTACGTAACAAACTTGTACACTTACCACTGAACTTAAAAGTTTTAAAAAGTCCTAATATTATAAAAAGACATTAGAAGCAATTAAGGTCATATATTTTAGAATGCAACAATAACCATTCTTATAAGGAAATGGGTTTATTGGGAGTCAAATAATATGCTCAGATCGACACAGCTAGTGGAGTATTGACCCTAAGCTTGAATTCAGATATAGTTGCCACCAAACAGCTTCCTCTTTCCAAAAATTATTTAATTCTTCATTTTTAATATCTTAAATGTTCCATTTTACTGAAGATGAGAACTAGCAATAAATACGTAAATAAATTAATTTATTAAATAAATAAGAGAGAAGTCTGGGGGAATTGACGAGAACACAAAAAAGGCAATATTGTACCCAGTTACAATACCCAGTTAATTCTTTCCCAAGTCACCTTCTTACAATAGACAACAACACGTACAAATACATACACACTCAGAGTTGATCATTTTGATCAATGTCAGTAGAAATTAAAATAGACCATGTGTAACCTCCCTTCCTGGACACTAATCGTATAATTAATTACCCAATTTTTTTTCATACCAGATCTAATTAAATTTTGTTAATTAGAAACTGAAACCAAAAGTGATAACTTAAGAATAGTATGTTCTACTGTGGTAGAACTTACAAACATTAGATCAGTGTTTATATTCTGTATAAACTAAAAAGCTGTGGATATTTTCTCCAGGTAAAAGTTTTCAATATAATATCAATGTCACCACAGTTTAGGAGAAGAACAAGCCTTCTTTCATGTCTTCTCTGTCTAAGAAAATGTTTTCTTCTAGCCTCTATAAACTTTCTTCCTGCGCAATTTGGGAACTTGTTGCCACGGACAGCAATGTGGAGGTTGAATCTCAAGGCTGAGTTTGGGTCTAACCTCCACCACTTACTAACTATACAAACTTCAGAAAAATACCCACCATTCTAATTCCCAGGGTTTTTTTCTCAAAAAAAAGTAAACTGTAAAATGAGGATAGTCTGTCAGCACGATGTTTATATTTTTTGGAATATCAAAATGTAAAAATATGTTTGAGGATTCTCATTTGCAAATTATACTAGACAAAATAAAAAGACCCTAAAATTCAGTAGGTGCAAGTGTGTGTATGTCTGTACCAAACTTTGTTATCTTTACTGCAAGTCTTTACGAACTGCTCTTTTCCCTAATGTCTTCCTTTCCCCAAAGGATGTTTTTTAACTTTCGTTTTAGGGTCAAGGTATATGTAGAGGTTTGTTGTAGAGGTAAATTGCAGGATGTGGGTGTTTGGTGTACAGATTATTTTGTCACACAGGTAATGAGCATAGTACCCAATAGGGAGTTTTTTGATTCTCTGCCTCCTTCCACTTTCCACTGTCAGCTAGGCCTCAGTGTCTGTTGGTCCCTTCTTTGTGTCCATGTGTACTCAGTGTTCAGCGACCACTTATAAGTGAGCATATGCAGTACTTGGTTTTCTGTTCCTGTGTCATCGTGCTTCGGATTATGTTCTCCAGCTCCATTCATGTTGCTTTTTCCTATCCAACATCTTTTTTTTTTTTACTGTGGCAAAACAGCCTTTGTTTCCCTGTGGCTTGGATGGGGCTGAGCCATGCCATTGCTTGTCACAGGGTTAGTACTGTCGATTACAAGAGTCAGACTTTGCAAAACATTTGAAAAGATTTATTTTGAGCCAAATTTGAGTGACCATGGCCTGTGACACAGCAGTTAGGAGGTCCTGAGAACATGTGCCCAAGGTACAGCTTGGTTTTATGCATTTTAGGGAAGCGTGAGACATCAATCAAATAAATTTAAGAAATACATTGGCTTGGTCCAGAATAGTGGGACAACTCAAAGAAGGGGTGGGATTGGGAGGGTGGGGATGGCTTCTAGGCTGTAGATAAGTCTAAACATTTTCTGGTTGACATTTGGTTGAATTTGTTTAAAGACCTGGATCACACAGAAAGTAAAAGTCTGGTTTAAGGGATAAGAAGTTGTAGAGACTAAAGTTTTGTCATGCAGATGAAGCTTTTAGCTACCAGTCTTCAGAAAGAATAGGTTGCAAAATGCTTTTTATCAGATTTAAAGTCTATGTTGATGTTCATGCTGGAGAGTTATAATGAGGCATGTTCAACCCCCATTTCCCGTCATGGCCTGAAACAGTCTCTCAGGTTACATTTTATTTATTTATTTTATTTTATTTTTTGAGATGGAGTCTCGCTCAGTCACCAGACTGGAGTGGGATGACGGATCTCAACTCACTGCAACCTTCGCCTTCTGGGTTCAAGCAATTCTCTTGCCTCAGCCTCCCAAGTAGCTGGGACTACAGGCATGTGCCACCATGCTTGACTAATTTTTCTATTTTTTGTAGAGATGGGATTTCACCATGTTGGCCAGGATTGTCTCAATCTCCTGACCTCGTGATTCGCCCTCCTCAGCCTCCCAAAGTGCTCGGATTACAGGTGTGAACCACTGTGCCCCACTCAGGTTACATTTTAAAAGAGCCCTGGCTGAGGAAAAAGTCCATTCAGATGGTGGAGGGGCCTTAGAATTTTATTCTTGGTTTGCAGTAGTATGAACTTTGTTAATACAGAGAAGCCATTTCCTGAGGCATTTCCCTTAGATTGTTTCTGGAAGAGCATGTATTCCCACACAGAGCTACTCAGGTCTTTTAATACACTGGATAATAGGAGAGAAAGGGAATATTTCGGATTGACAGCTATGAGGAAGATGTAACACTATGGTCGTTCTTGCACAGCTTTGCCTGAGCCTCCTGGACAGTGAAGCCAACCCAGAGCAAAAATACAAAAATTAGCTGGGCATAGTGGTGCATGCCTGTATTCTCAGTTATTGGGGAGGCTGAGGCAGGAGAATCTCTTGAAGCTGGGAGGTGGAGATTGCAGTGAGCCAAGATCGCGGCACTGAACTCCAGCCTGGTGACAGAGCCAGACTCCATCTCAAAGAAAAAGCAAACAAACAAAAACAAACAAACCAAAAAGAGTCATAGCAGGGTTTTATGGAGAAACACAAAATGGTAAGATTAAATGTCTTTTTTAATACACTAAGGGTCAAAATATATATTTCTACCACTAAAAACCTTATGGAAAACAGGAATGTTTTGAATAATTTTATAACATTAATCCTGTATTTATTTTTCAATGCATTCAACCCCCAATAGAAGACTCATATTCCCTATGTTTTAATTACCAGTTTAATTGTGATTAATGGAAAAATGGCAATGATTAAAAAATACAAATGATACAGGTTCCTTTTGTCTCTAAGGTTTATGACACCTTGATTGTGTAAAGAGAGCTATGTAAATGGCAATCACTTGTTGAATGGAGGAAATTCATGTCAGTTCTACAGAAAGTTCATGGACATTGTCATGTTCTAAAAGACATATAATTGATGCAGGATTCTTGCTCCTTAGTTCAGCTAAATCTGGGTTCTTGTCTCATGACCAGGAAATATTAGGCAAAAAGACCCATTAAAAGGTGAGGAGGGCAGGTTTTATTAAGCAAAAGGAAAACTCTCAAAAAAGAAAGGGGTTCTCCAATTACATTTCCCCCTCACAATTGAATACCAGCGCTACCACCCACGAGCTGAAGAAGCCAGTCTCCGCTCCTGCATGAGGCACAAATTTCTTATGGCTTCTCCACATTCCCCCAGTGCACAAGCAGGCATGCCCAGGCAAGCCATAGGTAGTATTGGAAAAGGCAATATTAAGTTGGTTAAAAAACATTATACAGAAAGAATCCATTGGGAAAAGATAGGCAAACGGGGGGAGAAAGTTTCCCCCTGGGTCATAGGTCCCATCTGGGACAAACAATCTAGTCCCTCAGCCCCCAAGCTGCTCCAAGCCAAAAAGTGAGGAGGCTTCACCAGGGACACCACCGTATCTGTCTGTCAGTCTCTTGTTTCTATCATAATCATTAATGTACATGAAATGCCCTGCTGGTCTGTCATAGCCAGATGCAAGCTATAAACCACAGATATTATGGTACAAAATTATCATGGCCTAGGAATATGTACATCTAACATTTGTTAAGCACTTATTATGTGCCACATTTTTTTAAGTTACTTGTATGTATAATTTGTTGAGCCTTTATGAAAACATGCAAAACAAGCGGACATTGTTTTTCCTATTTCAAAATATATGTAAATGTGCTGCCCAGGATCATGTAGATTAAACTCACCCAATTTGGCTCTAGAGCCTGAGCTCCTAATCACTTGATTTTACTGTCTCTGTTATTCTCATCAACTGGAGAGACAATGTGAGCCTTTCCCATTACATTTCTGAGAAACTAATTCATAAGGCCGGTATATGACTACTCAGGAAGTACTAAATTTTATGCTTGCCTAGAGTCTTCTAACCATGCATAAAATAATATAACTTAAATTGAGAAGCATTATATGCAATATTACTTGAATTAATTCCTTGTGATGTAAGCACCTATTTCATTTCAGTTAATCCTCCCTCAAAAATAAACCAGCTAATGTTAATTGTACACCACTTTATAGTTGAAGACCTTTAAATCTTCTGAAAATACTTAGAATTTTTTTTTTATCCACCTCATGTCTGGCCTGAATAAGTTTATTATTTTGTATAACAGGTGTTAACTTGCATATCTTTCCTCTTATAAGTAAAAGCAGTAGAAAATGCGTTATGTTTGAGGAAGAGGACAGAAAATGAGACTGATTGGGTCATTTGAAATATATAGGGTCTAACAGCTTTCCTTACACAGATTTTATATCCAATATTGAAAGAACAGGGGAAATACCTTGGTAATTAAGACTTCTTACAATTTTCATCTGTAGTTATGCAATCGCTTCTCCCAAAGGAATATAGGTTGTTTCTGGTCTCATGTGTGCTTGATTCTTTTTGCTTCCTAGTAATTTCCATGTCACATTGCTTTACATCATTTTAAATGTGTTAGTTGAGAGCCAAAAGTAATTGTATGAAAACAGTAAGAAAATCCAAAATCAAAGACTGGCTTACAGAAAACATAAACATTTTAAATTATTGAAATTTGAAAGTTCTAGTTTTCACTTTTTGTTTTCAAATGTGAATTACATTTAAGGAGCTGCTATTTTAAAAAAGGAAAATACTTGAAGAACTAGCATTAATTCAATACTTTATATGCGTAGGAAAAGCCTCACAATATAATTTTCCTGCATTTCTACAATAATCTAAGACATAAGATATTAATGTTCACATTTTACATAAAGATGTGAGACTTGAAATAGTTTCAATCATTTATAAAGTCTGAGTCATTAAAGATACAATCTGAATTCCTTCACTATCTAAAGCAAACCTGTAAGACAAATGATATCACTATGACTTCATTATAGATGCAACAGAAAGTTAAATTTTTCTAGGACCAATTATGTAGAATGTATTATTGTGTTAGTGGGCATGGTAGATATCTTATTTGTCTGTGCACAAATTAATTGAAATTCCATATTTTTGCAGATTGATTTCTTGATTTTAGTTGCATTTCAGAGATGCTATCTTTTCTCTTTTTTTTAATTATATATATAATCTATCTAAAATTGCACTTTAGGTTCTGGGGTACCTGTGCAGAACATGCAGGATTATTGCATAGGTACATACATGCAATGTGGTTTGCTGCCTGCATTCCCCGTCACCTATATCTGGCATTTCTCCCCATGTTATCCCTCCCCAACCTCCCTACCCCCCACTGTCCCTCCCCTATTCCTCCCAGCAGACCCCAGTGTGCGATGCTCCCCTCCCTGTGTCCGTGTGTTCTCATTGTTCAACACCAGCCTATGAGTGAGAACATGCGATGTTTGATTTTCTGTTCATGTGTCAGTTCGCTGAGAATGATGGCTTCCAGATTCATCCATGTCCCTACAAAGGACACAAACTCATCATTTTTTATGGCTGCATAGTATTCCATGGTGTATATGTGCCACATTTTCCTTGTCCAGTCTATCATTATTGGTCATTTGGGTTGGTTCCAGGTCGTTGCTATTGTAAACAGTGCCACTGTGAACATATGTGTGCATATGTCTTTATAATAGAATGATTTATAATCCTTTGGATATATACCCAGTAATGGGATTGCTGGGTCAAATGGAATTCCTATTTCTAGGACTTTGAGGAATCACCACACTGTCTTCCACAATGGTTGAACTAATTTACACTCCCATCAACAGGGTAAAAGTGCTCCTATTTCTCCATATCCTCTCCAGCATCTGTTGTCTACAGATTTTTCAATGATCACCATTCTAACTGGCATAAGATGGTATCTCAATGAGGTTTTGATCTGCATTTCTTTAATGACCAGTGATGATGAGCATTTTTTACATGTTTGTTGGCATCAAATATGTCTTCTTTTGAAAAGTGTCTGTTCATGTCCTTTGCCCAGTTTTGAATGGGTTTGTTTTTTCTTGTAAATCTGTTTTAGTTCTTTATAGATTCTAGATATTAGCCCTTTGTCAGGTGGGTAGATTGCAAAAATTTTTTCCCATTCTGTTGGTTGCCAGTTCACGCTAACATTTGTTTCTTTTGCTGTACAGAAGCTCTGGAGTTTAATTAGATCCCATTTGTCTATTTTGGCTTTTGTTGCCATTGCTTTTGGTGTTTCAGTCATGAAGTCCTTGCCTATGCCTATGTCCTGAATGGTTTTGCCTAGGTTTTCTTCTAGGGTTTTTATGGTGTTAGATCTTATGTTTAAGTCTTTAATTCATCTGGATTTAATTTAGTGTTAGGTGTTAGTAAGGGGTCCAGTTTCTGCTTTCTGCACATGGCTAACCAGCTTTCCCAACACCATTTATTAAACAGTGAATCTTTTCCCCATTGCTTGTTTTTTTCAGATTTGTCAAAGATCAGATGGTTGTACATGTGTGGCATTGCCTCTGAGGCCTCTGTTCTGTTCCATTGGTCTATACATCTGTTCTGGTAACTGCACCATGCTGTTTTGATTATTGTAGCCTTGTAGTATAGTTTGAAATCAGATAGTGTGATGCCTCCAGCTTTGCTCTTTTTGTTTAGGATTGTCTTGGCTATGTGGGCTGTCTTTTGGTTCCATATGAAGCTTAAGGTGGTTTTTTTCAGTTCTGGGAAGAGGATCATGGGTAGCTTGATGGGGATAGTGTTGAATCTATAAATTACTTTGGGAAGTATGGTGATTTTCATGATATTGATTCTTCCTAACCATGAGCATGGAATGTTTTTCCATCTGTTTGTGTCCTCTCTTATTTGTTGAGAAGTGGTTTGTAGTTCTCCTTGAAGAAGTCCTTTACATCCTTTGTTAATTGCATTCCTAGTTATTTTATTCTCTTTGTAGCAATTGTGAAGGGCAGTTCATTCTTGATTTGGCTGTCTTTGAGTCTGTTATTGGTGTATAGAAATGCTTGTGATTTCTGCACATTGATTTTGTATCCTGAGACTTTGCTGAAGTTGCTTATCAGTTTCAGGAGATTTTGGGCTGAGACAATGTGGTCTTCTAAATATACAATCATGTCATCTGCAAATAGAGACAATTTGACTGCCTTCTTTCCTAACTGAATACCCTTTATTTCTTTTTCTTGCCTGATTGCTCTGGCTAGAACTTCCAATACTGTGTTGAACAGAAGTAGTGAAAGAGAGTATCCTTGTCTACTGCCAGACTTCAAAGAGAATGCTTCCAGTTTTTGCCCATTCAATGTGTTATTGGCTGTGGGTTTGTCGTAAATAGCTTTTATTATTTTGAGAGACATTCCATTGATACCTAGTTTAATGAGAGTTTTTAGCATAAAGGGCTGTTGAATTTTGTAGAAGGCCTTCTCTGCATGAATTGAGATAATCATGTGGTTTTTGTCTTTGGTTCTGTTTACGTGGTGGATTACATTTACAGACTTGCATATGTTGAAACAGCCTTGCATCCCTGGGATGAAGCCTACTTGATCATGGTGGATAAGCTTTTTGATGTGCTGTTGCAATTGGTTTGCCAGTATTTTATAGAAGATTTTTGTGTCTATGTTTATCTTGGATATTGGCTTGAAGTTTTCATTTTTTTGTTGAGTCTCTGCCGAGTTTTGGTATCAGGATGATGTTGGTCTCATAAAATGATTTGGGAAGTATTCCCTCTTTTTGGATTGTTTGGAATAGTTTCAGAAGAAGTGGTACCAACTCCTCTTTGTATATTTGGTAGAATCCACTGTGAACCCATCTGGATCTGGGCCTTTTTTTGGTTGGTGAACTATTAAATGCTGCCTTAACTTTGGCCCTTGTTATTGGCCTATTCAGGGTTTCAACTTCTTCCTTGTTTAGGTGGGAGGGTGCAAGTGTCCAGGAATTTATCCATTTCTTCCAGGTTTACTGGTTTATGTGCATAGAGTTGTGTGTAGTAATCTCTGATGGTAGTCTGTAATTCTCTGGAATCAGTGATGATATCCCTTTATCATTTTTTTATTGCATCTATTTGATTCTTCTTTCTTTTCTTTTTTATTAATCTAGCTAGCGGTCTGTCTATGAAACAAACAGTACACTTTCTATAAAATATATTAATTTCATGACATCCTAGTGTCTCTGGTAGTTTATTTTTAAAATCAGATATAGATAGGCTCTTAATTAAATTTTTTGTTAATCATTTTGAAAAGAAAGATACAATTCTGGTAGACAAATTAACACCGATTTGACTGAATCTATAAATGCTGTTCTCTGCTGTAGTGAATAGAGAGTGTGAAAGAAAAAATATCTTCGACCCCTTCAATAATGATGCCAAACTTTTAAGGAAAAATAAGTGTATTTAAAATAGACTTATGTATTTAAATCATAAAACCACGTTTTAAAACTTAGTTGAGTTTTTATAATTTCCATAAAAGTATAAAAAGCTGTATGAATACGACATACTAGATAAAAACTGAGTCAATGATCTTTTAGTGAATTGAATAAGTAATGAGCTACTACTTTCAAAATACAGTCTTTGTGATTACAAGAAGTGTAGAAAACAGAAACTTCTTCCCTTCTAATTTTATGAAATGAAGAAAACTTGATAGTTAAATCAGACAAAAGTGATACCAGAAATAACATTTACAATTTTTTCAATACATTCCCCATAGAATTTCTTATAGACTTGGATAAGTTAATCTAAAATTAATATTTTAGAGTAAAGGGGTAGGAATGGCTAAGACAAATTTGGAAAACTTTTTAGGAAGCAGGAGAATGTACTAACTTAATGTTAATGTAGTATCAGTGTAGAATAATTAAAGGAGTGAAGAAGTGCCATAATATTCTAAAAGGATGGATGGGATAGAATTGAAGTTTGGTGAAGATTTAAGTAATCAGGAAAACATATCCTACTCATGAATATGCAAACTTTTACAAATACTTTATGGAGTAAGGAGAAAAATCTATATGTATTAGTCTGTTCTTGCATTACTATTAATAAACATTTGAGGCTGGGTAATTTATAAAGAAGAGAGGCTTATTTGGTTCACAGTTCTATAGCCTATAAAAGCATGGCACTATTATCTGCTTTTGCTGAGGGCACAGGGCCTCAGGAAGCTTGCAATCACTGTGGAAGGCAATGGGAGAGGGCAGGTTGTATCACATGGCAAAAGCAGGAGCAAGAGAAAGAGAATGAGGAGGTCTCAGATTTTTTTTTTTTAATGGAGTCTCTTTCTGTCACCCAGGCTGGAGTGAAATGGCATGATCTTGGCTCACTGCAATCTCTGTCTCTCAGGTTCAAGTGATTCTCCTGTCTCAGCTCCCCATGTAGCTGCTGAGATTACAGGTTCATGCCACCACACCCAGCTAATTTTTGTATTTGTAGTATAGACAGGATTTCACCTTGTTGGCCAGGCTGCTTTTGAACTACCAAGCTCAGGTGATCTGCCTGTCTTAGCATCCTAAAATGCTGGGATTACAGGCATTGGCCACTGTGCCTGGTCCCAGACTCTTTTAAACAACCAGATCTTGTGTGAACTTACTGAGTGACAACTCATATATCACCAAGGGAATGGTATTGATATGGTTCGATTCTGTGTCCTCAGTGAAATCTCACCTCAAATTATAATCTCCATAATCCCCATGTGTCAAGGGTGGAACCAGATGGAGGTAATTGGATCATGGTGGCAGTTTCCCCCATGCTGTTCTCATATATTGAGTGACTTTCCCAAGATCTGATGGTTTTAAAAACATTTAGCATTTCCATGCTTGAATGCACTCTGTCCTGCCACTTTGTGAAAAAGGTGCCTGCTTCTCCTTTGCCTTCTGCCATAATTTTAAGCTTTCTGCAACTTCCCCAGCAATGTGAAACTGTGAGTAAACCAAACCTCTTTCATTTATAAATTACCCAGTCTGGGGCATTTCTTGATAGTAGTGTGAGAATGGACTAATACAGTAAATTGGTACCAAGGTAGTGGGCAGTGCTATAAAGATACCTGAAAATGTGGAAGCAACTTTGGAGCTGAGTAAAGGGCAGAGGTTGGAACAGTTAGACGGCTCAGAAGAAGACAGGAAGATGTGGGAAAGTTTGGAGCTTTCTAAAGACTGGTTGAATGGTTTTGACCAAAATGCTTCTAGTGATAGAGACAATAAAGTCCAGGCTGCGGTGGTCTCAGATAAAGATGAAAAACTGGTTAATAACTAGAATAACTCAAGATGATTCTTGCTATTCTTTAGCAAAGAGACAGATGGCATTTTCCCCTTGCCCTAGAAATCTTTGAGAGAACTACAAACATGAGAGAGATGATTTAGGGTATTTGGCAAAGGAAATTTCTAAGCTGCAAAGGATTCAAGAGGTGACATGGGTGCTCTTAAAGGCATTCAGTTTTATGCATTTACAAAGAGGTGGTTTAAAATTAGAAGTTATGTTTTAAAAGGGAAGCAGAACATAAAAGTAAAAAAAAAATATGTAGCGTGACAGTGCCATAAAAAAAGAAAAACCCATTTCCTGAGGAGAAATTCAAGCTGGCTGTAAAAACTTGCATAAGCAACAATGAGCCAAAAGTTAATCACCAAGAAAATGGGGAAAATAACTTCATGGCATTTCAGAGATCTTCCTGGCAGCATCTCCCATCACAGGACTGGAGGCCTAGCAAAGAAAAATTATTTTGTCAGCCAGACCCAGAACCCCACTTCTGTTCTGTTCAGCCTCAGGACTTGATGCTCTGCATCCCAGCTGTGGCTACAAGGGGCTAACATACAGCTTGGGCTGTGGCTTCAGAAGGTGAAAGCCCCAAGCCTTGGCAGCTTCCATGTGGTGTTGGTCATGCAGGTACACAGAAGACAAGATAAGACTTGAAGTTTAGGAATCTCTACTTAGATTTCACAGGATTTGTGGAAATTTGTGGATGTCCAGGCAGAGGTGTGCTGCAGAAGTGGAGTAGAGAACCTCTTCTAGGGCCACACAGAAGGAAAATGTAGGGTTTGGGCCCCTACACAGGGTCCTTACTGGGGTACTGCCTATTGAAGCTGTGAGAAGAGGGCCACAGTTCTCCAGACCCCAGAATTATATATATACTGACAGCTTGCACTGTGCACCTGGAAAATCTACTCAATGTCAGCCCTTGAAAGCAGCTGGGAGGGGGCTTTACCCTTCAAAGCCACAGAGGTGGAGCTTCCCAAGGCTATGGAAGCCCACTGCTTAAATCAGCATAACCTGTATGGATGGCATGGAATCAAAGGAGATCATTTTGGAACTTTAAGGAACTTTGGGTAAAATGACTGTTCTACTGAATTTTGAACAATTTTTTGGGCCTGTAGCCCCTTCAGTTTGTTCAATTTCCCTCATTTAGAATGAGAACATTTATCCAATGCCTGTACCCCCATTGTATCTAGGAAGTAACTAACTTGCTTTTGATTTTACAGCTTCATAGGCAAAAGGGACTTGCCTTGTCTCATACGAGATTTTGAACTGTGGTCTTCTGAGTTAATACTGAAATTAGTTAATACTTTGCGGCACTGTTGGAAAGGCATGACTGGTTTTGAAATGTGAAAGGGACATGATATTTGGGAGGGTCATATGTGCAATATGGTTTCACTCTTGGTCTCCACCCAAATCTCACCTTGAATTGTAATTCTTATAGTCCCCACATGTTAAGGGTGGGACAAGATGAAAGTAATTGGATCATGTGGGTGGTTTCCCCCATGCTGTTTTCTTGATAGTGAGTGAGTCTCACACAATCCCATGGTTTTATAAGCATCAGATATTTCCCCTGCTGGCACTCACTCTGTCTTGTCACCCTGTAAAGAAGGTGCCTGCTTCTTTTTTGCCTTCTGCCAAGATTGTAAGTTTCCTGAGGCCTCCCCAGCAATGTAGAGCTGTGAGTCAATTAAACTCTTTCATGTTTGAATTACCCAGTCTCAGGTGTTTTTTCATAGCAGTATGAGAATGGACTAACACAGTAATTTAGTCATTAATGAGGAATCTGCCTCCATGATCCAATACCTCCCACTAGGTCACACCTCCTATGTTGAGAATCACATTTCAAAATGAGATTTGGAGGGAGTAAGCATCTAAGTAATATCACTGTAGAAGTTGAACGTATGTACAGAAAGACTAATTAGCATTTTAGTAATATTAATAAATTGTATTCTTCCAAAATATTAATCTGTACTATAGTGGATAATTGTGTTTTATTCATAAATATTACATAGCCTTTATAGATAAATAGTTTATCTATTTGTTAAAATAAATTTTGGAAGCATGATATAGAGTAAAAGAATCAAGCTGCAAAACATTATAGACAGTGTTGCTATGTATGGTTAATAAGTGCATTATATATCTTTACGGAGCTATACATTCAAAGTTAAAATATAACATGAAAGTGAAACACAAACACAAATTTTAAGAATATTTTTGCCTCAGAGGATGGAAAAGTGTAAATGATGAGAGATACTAATGGCATTCCATCTGTAAAAAAAATTATTTCCATTTTAAAAGATACCTAAAAGTGATGTGGAAAATATCTACATTTTTCAATGTGGGAGGCAGGAATATAATTTTATTCTCCTACTATTTGGAATATTTTATAATAAAAAAGCAAATATATGTTTGCAAGTTACTCTTCATTTATTATTCAGGTATCCATTGATTTATTCATTCTACAATCCTATACTTTGTACCAGGTCTAGTGCCAGGCAGAAATAATGAGTAACAGACTGTGTGTTTCTTCTAAGCAGTCCCATCTCTAGGTAAGTCACAGCACAATAATATCCAAAGTTCACACTATATTCCAAAATAAATATTTTAAATATGTGATTTATTGGAGATAATTTAGTTACAACAGTTGATCCTGGTGATGAGTTTTGAAGAATTTGACAAATGAAGATGAGAAAAGAGCGTCTGTAGTCAATGTGCTGGATCTTGAATAATCTAAAAGAAAGGAACATTTAATGAGCAATGTTATTCTAGGACTTTGGTAACCCTATACAAATATACTATCTTCTCTATTATGGTATCTTATATATATGGCAGAATCCTTGGCTCATGGGAAACATTCAGTAACTATTCAATTAATTGAGTGCAAGCACTTTGGACTCATTCTTGAAATGCTTCAGCACTGAGCATCCACAGTTAGAATATTTACTCTACAGGAGCTACAAGAGAGAATCTATAATTTATTTTATTTTGAGAGCAGATGAGATTTATCTTTATTTATATTTTAAAATTATTTACACCGGTTTTGAGGAAACAGGTGATGTTTGGTTACATAAGTAAGTTATTCAGTGGTGATTTGTGAGATTTTGGTGCACCCGTCTCTCTAGCAGTATACATTGAATGCAATTTGTAGTCTTTCATCCCTTGCCCTGCTTTGACCCTTTCCCTTCAGTCCCCAAAGTTCATTGTATCATTCTTACACTTTTTCATCCTCACAGCTTAGCTCCCCTTATAAGTAATAACATACAATGTTTGGTCTTCCATTTCTAAGTTACTTCACTTAGAATCATAACCCTCCAGTTTCATCCAGGTTGCTGCAAATGCCATTAATTTGTTTCCTTTTATGGCTGAGTAGTATTCCATCACATATGTACCACAATTTCTTTATCTACTTGTTGACTGATGGGCATTTGTGCTGGTTCTATATTTTTTTAATCATGAATTGTGCTGCTTTAAACATGTGTGTGCAAGTACCTTTTTCATGTAATCACTTCTTTTTCTCTGGGTAGATACCTAGTAGTGGGATGACAGGATCAAATGGTAGTTTTACTTTTAGTTATTTAAGGAATTTCCACACTGTTTTCCATAGTGCTTGTACTTGTTTATATTCCCACCAACAACGTAGAAGTGCTCCCTTTTCACTGAAATCATGCCAACATCTAGTATATTTTGATTTTGTTTATAATAGCCATTCTTGCATTCTTGATTTACATTTCTCTGATCATTAGTGACGTTGAGCATTTTTTTATATGCTTACTGGCCATTTGTCTACAAGGAACTCAAACAAATTAGCAAGGAAAGGCAAAGAATCCAATCAAAATGTGGGCTAAGGACATAAATGGATAATTCTCTCTATATATATTTTTATTTGCACTTGAGTTGATGCCAAATGTCAGTTCCATAGCATTTCAAAGAATTTATGAATTTCTACTCACTTATACTGTCTTGCAAAAATGTGTTTTATACAACCTTATTTCTTGTTTTCATTTCAATCCAGACAATTCAGACCTCTTAAAATATAAAATTCCTAAGCTCTTTCTTTGCTTTCCACCTCTACAGCCCTAAAACCCTAATGCATTTAGAAACCAAGAGTGGATATATCTTGAAATGTACTTTCCTTATGGACTTATAGCTTCATTTGTACATTTCTAGAAACAATTTCAAAGTGTTTTACAAAAGCATCAGGTTAAGTTCTACAAAATCCCCCAAACAAAAACACACCTTGTTTACTAAAATAATTTTATTGATATGAGACCAAGTCCAGGGACTATATATATTAGACAAATACTAGAAATTTTTAAAAAGTATCACCATTACAATAAGCAGAAAATTATTAAAATTATTAACCTCAGTGTCATTCCGTTTGATATTTAATGAACACCTATTATGTGCTATCCAATATGATCAAACTCTGGTATATGCAGATAATAAGACAATGACAGGTCTTAGAACAATCTAGGGTCTAGCAAGACAGTAAAGAATAGATGGCAACAGGATGAGAGTCAAGGTGAGAAGTACTGATCCTGCCTGGAAAGTAAACTAGAGAACACTTGAAGCCTAAAGCTAAAATATAAAAGGCACCATAAAGTATAGAAAATATTCAAAATTTATCATGAAGACAATTAAAACCACTGTACAGACTTCTTTAAAAAATTAAGTCATATGGAGAACAGAGTTTTAACAGCAATTCTTGTCTCAAATTGGTTGCCTCGTCTGCAGCAAATTCAAGCTTTATTGGCTTAGTTGTTCAGTCATACTCAATTCTGACAAAGCTCTATAGAGCATCTGTCATAGCTGCTTTCTAAAGCTGACTCATTTTTTTGAACACACACTTTTTTAAAACAAATGTTTTCACCACAAATATTCATTTAAAGACCACTTATAGCATTCCAAAGAAGATTTAAGAATCTCTCAGGAGCTCTGTAATAAGAAAATGCGTCCTTTGTTTCCATAGAAATATACTTGTACATGTTATTCTCCTGGTTTGTTGTATGTGCTAAACAGATTTCAGAATAACATTTGGTGTTCTGTGGTTGAAATATGCAACTTCAAAGCAGAACAAATGCAAAATGCTGCCCTCTGTTGAAAAATGCCAAGTACACAAATCAGTTCTTGAAAGGTAGATTAAATATTATATTCACACCAGTATAAGGAGATTTGAAGAAATAAAACAATTGGTAAGAATTGTGAAATGATGATAACTTTCTTATATTTAAATAAAAAAGAACAATATAAATAAAATGATGGCATGTTAAAATGGTTTAAAAGATAAAACTATCTATATTGAAAAAATATAATACTAAAATAGAGTAACAACCTATATGGAAAAATATTGTTTCCACATGTGACAGATAAATGGGTAATTTCTGTAATTTTAAGAAGCTTATATAAAACACCAAGATGCCAAAAAATAAATAGGAAAATAATATTGAAGACACCTCACACAAGAAGGCATATAAATTTTAATATGTATGTGACAAAATGTTAACATTCTGTAACAATTTTAGACTAGAAAAATTTCTCTAAAAATTTTTAAACAAAATGCTGGTAAGATAGTTATGAAATTATTTAATTTTTTAAGTCTGAGCTTTAGAAATTGATATAAACCTTTTATAAATCAATATGGCAATAAACTGTGTGTGCCTGTGTATCTAATGATTTCATTCCTTGATATTTAATTAAAAGAAATAACTCAAGAGTTCTACATAATAATAGATATATCATTTTTAATTGCAAAACAAAACATTAAAACATATATATGTTGTATCCTCAAAATATTATTTAATATTTTGGTATATCAAAATAATAAAGTGATTTGCGGATGACACATAAAGGCTAAATAATGACCTTCCCACTTAAGATGTCCACAGTCCTAATCAGTGGAACCTATGAATGTCACCTTACATTGCCAAAAGGATTTTACATGTGCAAATAAGGTCATAGGCCTTAACATAAGGAGATAACCTTACATTAACTGGATGGAAAAATCTAACTATATGAACCTATAAAATCAGATAACTTTGCCCAGCTAAAATCAGAGAGGTAGCCCAGCAGAAGGAGTCGAAGATGTGAGACAGAAGACGAATACAGAAACATATCAAGGGTGATAAGGATTTGTTGTGGCATTGCTAGTACTGAGATACAGAGGGCTTCATGCAAAACCCAGGGAGTCTCTGGAAAATCAGGATGCCCCCGCTTCCACTACGTTGATAGCACAAACATTCAGGATTCACTCTTACAATGGCAAGGTACTAAATTCAACCAATAATCGAATGAGTTTGGAAGCAGACTCTTCCGCAGAGTCTCCCTTAAGGAATACACAGCCCTGTCCTCACCTCAATTTCAGCTCTCTGAGACCCTGATCTGAAGAGCTAAGCCAGCCCCAGACCTCTTATCTACAGAACTTTGACATAATAAATTTTTGTGTATTAAAACTCTAAATTTGTGGTAATTTGTTATGGAAATAATAGAAAATTAACATGTATAAAGGTTTTTTTTTGTATAAAAAAGCGAAGTATTCATGCCAATACCTTTAGTAAAAGGGCAAAATATTAACACACATACATACTATGTACACACACATAAACAAGGACAAAGCAACACACAAAGCTGTACATACACCATTCTGTAATTAGATAAAATATCAAAAGGCAACTATGAAAAGAAAGTATGTTTGACTTCTAGAACTAGGGGTATTTAAAATTATTATTTGCAATTATTATTGTATTATTGTTGCATCGTCCCATTGTTATAAGTTTAAATAGCAGGACATCATACAGAAAATAAAATAGAAAAATAAACATTTTTTAAACCAGTACCTTTGATGAGAAAATTTGTTATTTGTCTTTCCAAAACAGTATTCCCTCCTGTTGAAGAGCATGTGGCAGCTACACAGAAATATAGGTAAACTAACTTATTTTTGTCCAGCCTTTTAAATTCCAAACTCTCCATGGCTTTTGCCATGGGATTTCTAATACAAGCTTAGCCCAGTTCCAGTGTTATGACCATTCTCCATTCTGTTTTTGCAGCAGATGATTTGTTACTGTTATTGTCTGAAGAATATTTCCTGATCTTCTTCCTCAACTTAAGAGATGACTCTTGATTTGCTTCTTGAGAAGCACCCTTCCTGATACCAGTTCCAAAAATATGCTTTTTTTCTTTCTTTTTTTTACTGGTGTTTCAATATCTGAATTCCCACTCTCTCCCTAAATAGAGAATTAGGTAGGAAAACAAAAGTGCTGACCAGTCACAGATAAGAGAAGTTTGGTCCAAATCCAAGGAATTCTGCCATGGAAGGTATATAAGCTGAGATTCACCAACGCAGGGAAAATAGTAATAAGTTAAGTCCAGAGTCCTTGAAAGGGACTTGAGTTAAAGGACTAACAAAGTAATATGAAGAGGATGGAGAAATCAAATGCAGAAGCAGATCTGAAGCAAGTTAGATAAGGTACAGGATAATAGACATAAACTCTGGATTTTGGAATCTTTTATGAATGGGCTTGTAGGCCCACTGTATGAGGCCAAGCTACATGTTAAGTATTTGTCTCAATAAACTTCCAGACTCTCCAGCCCCTCCTGTCTTCTAGCCATGCTTTGTTTTAATCCGCCATTTGAAGTCAGGAGGTTCTGTTATCCATGTAGTCCCATGGTCAAACATCGGTGCCTGTTGAGGTCACCTACTTGTGACATGTTCCCTCCCAGCCAGCTGCAAATGAATCTCAGAAAATTGTATTTGAATCAAAGTAAACAAAAGGCAGTAGAAATGGTTGAGTAGTCTTCACCACGCTTCCAGCCTATCCTCTGATCTATGACTATGTCATCTATTTTCAACTTCCTTTCTTTTCTTCTTTTAACCATTACAACACATGGCTCTCATCTTTCTTTCTCTCTCTAAATCTGTCAGTGTTTAAAAATAAGTGTTTCAGAAATTAGGACAAGAAAATATATTAAAAAAATATAGGAATTTCCCTGTCGGACAGAGAAAGAAACCTGTCTTCTCTATATGCGATGGGATGAAGAGGGTAGTCAGGAGGGAACGGATTGAACAAAGGCTGCCCAGGGCACACATGTGTCTCTTCATGCTCAGCGAATGAATCGAAGTTAGCAACAGATTTTGAAAAAATTATTTAATTACAGCCAGAAAGTGCCCAGCTTCTGTGTACTTAAACATTTTCGAAAAATAAGAATGATATAGGAACTTCTGGGATTATAAAGAGTTATAGCCACTGCTATTACCATAGAAGTCCATAGTGGTCCAGGTTAACACTCAGGCCTCATCTTCTACTACTCTCTTTACCCACTAAATTATAGGTACTTGTGTACCCACCATTCCACATCCCCCACAATTCTTAATAATTTTAGACTTTAAAAATGTATCTGGATTTACTTATTTATGTATATTTCTATCTATGTATTGTTTGCTGTTACCTCTTCTGCCTTATCATTCCCTTTCATCATTTTCAAGTTAAACTCCTTGAGAACAAGAAACTCTATCCCAAGCACCTAGCACAATGCTTGTCACATAGACGATGCTCTATACATACTTGTTGATTGAGGAAATAGACTTAGAAAACATGAGGTCCATAAAAGCCTTAGCGATCTTTCAGATACAGTAAAGAAATCATGGGTTTTAGCCTGCAAAGGTCTGAATCATGACTCTGGCTTTACTTCCGGTCTGTATTATTTCATGAACTTCCTTTTCCACATTTGTAAAATGAAGACAATATCCTTGTATTTAAAATTAGTAAAGATGAATAATAAATGTGAATTTATGGCAACTTTTTAAAAAATGTATGATTCTTCTTTAGATGAGAAATCTAAGGCGTTGCTCTACATACACAGCTGTTTTGACATGTTGGCCTATAAACTTATTGTCACAATTTCAATTTTCATGATTTTTGTGGATGTATCTACTTTAAAATATCTATTGTGTTATGGTGTGGCTAGTTCAAGATAGGCAAACCAACTAACCATTTTTCAAGTTCTGTTTTAAATGTATCATGAGATCTATGTAAATGTATATATTCATTTTGATGCAGAGGAAATAAAGATTGTAAAAATGTGCTTTAAGATTACAGGGAACATTACAGTCCTGAGAAGGAGGGATCCTATGACGTTGGGCAAGTGCCACAGCAGAAACCTTGGGAAGTACTAGCAATTGCTCAGCAAATTCCATGTTAATATAATAAAGCAATAAATGATTTTGTTAGTATAGTAACATCTTGACAAGTGCAATAGTCCCTCAGTAGTCATGAGGGATGGATTTCAGGAACCCTGTGGATACGAAAATCCACAGACGCTTATGTCTCTGGGATAAAGTTGTGTAATTCTTGCATATAACCTACACAATTTGTCCTGTATACTTTAAATCATCTCTAGATTACTTATAATACCTAAGATCATGTGAATGCTATGTAAATAGTTGTTATATTGCATTGCTTTTTTGTGTTATTTTTTACTGATGGATTGTTATTTTTTATTTTTCAAATTTTTTTTTGGTTGTTTAATGTTCAGAAAAGGAAGCCCAGGATATGGAAAGACAGCTGTAACTATTTTTCTTGAACACAGAGACCAGTATTTTGAATTCTGCTAAGATCTATTCCAAGCCTATTTGGAAGTGGTTTCCATCCTGGAAAATTGTGCTTCAGAGAATATTTGAACACAACAAAAGAATGCTTGTTTTGACACCCACTTTTGCCTCACATTCTTCATGTATAAAATGATAATAATGATACCTGTTTTACCCCCTTGGTGTGAAGATAAATTATGATAATGTATTTGAGAGAGCATTGTAAATGAAAATAGGTTTTGTTTTTACCAAGAACTGTGAGAAACTGGGACGCCATTATTGCTGATTTGGAACCTCTATCATTGGAAGTAACACTAATAGGATGGAGTATTCAGCCACCTGTTACAACTGCACATGGCCCAGTTTTGGAGTCTAAACAGGTTTAGTGCATTAAGTATAATGGGGCCTCAACAAAGTGGTACACAGCAGCTGCCTAGCAACATAGCAACAGTACCACTTTAAAGATGAGATTTCTCTCAAGCTCATGTGAGAAATCCACTGATAACTCCCAGAAACACTAGCATCATGAAAAAGCTGAGATGCCACATGGGTAGGTGGCAAAAGAGTCTGTGGCATTTTGATTGTTGCAATTATATTCCCTTTGTATTTTTCATTGCGTTATTTTGTTGTTTTCCCTAGAGTCCCTTCTCCCACAGCTATAGCTATTTGACTCAGCCAAAAAGTTTTGATAACTAAGAATGATACTAGCTGCTTTTTTATTTTCCTGTACTTATCTTTCAACCAATAATAGAAGAAAGGTCACTTAAAGCTTTTACCACATCTTTATTAATGAAGGAATGTTCATTTGACTCTCAAGAGCACAAATTCCTAGAAATGGATTTGTGTGGAGACTGGACAGTGACTGATTATCTAAGTGCATAATTAGCTAAAATAAAGCAAGCCTTAGAAGGAGCTGTACAGAACAATGCAGTGATCCAGGCTGGATAATTATCAAGAAGAAGTGTTCTATATAATAAGATGTAACAAACACACTGAAGTGTCCATTGTGCAAAATGGTAAACATCCTGAAACTCACATTACACATATATCTGAAGAGAAAGGATCCAAAATCAGCATCTGCAAAATGGGCATTTTGGAGAACTGTGTCCTAAGAAATTCTACATAAGTAATAGCATCTTAATAATTTTTATAACAAGCTCTAAGATCCCACCAGTTTGGAAAGCCACCTCTCATCAGCAAAGGAAAAACCCTCACATATTCTGCAGTAAACTATGAAATAAGACTATCAAGAAGAAATCCAAATTGTATTTCTTTGTTTAATCTATTGAGGTTGTTTTCCTAGCTTATTTAGTAGGCAGGTATTTTTAAAAAAATATCCTATGAATCTAATGTTCTGACAAACACACTTTGCAAAAATTTACATCAGTAGTTTAATTTTATGTTCAATTATTATTTACTAACTACCTATCAATAGCTGTCTTCAATGACTGGTTGGCCATTTTTCAAAATTGAGAGTCTGATCTTCTCTATTAAATTTCTGCTGACACTCTAGAAAAAGCATGACATTCTCTACTCTTCAATTCCACTATATCCATATAATATATAATGTAAATCCTATAACAATTGACTGCTCCTGCTCCTCTTTATTTATGTTTATTAGTGTTTGTAGCCTTATTTATTATATCTTTGTTTCTCTGTTTTCAAGCATTGGTCTGTTTCAGAATAGTGACTAAGATTTTTTAATGTATCAATGAGAAGCTTGTATGTGTGTGTGTCAATGTGTGTATATGTGGAGTACATGCAATAGGCAGGATGGATTGAAATTTGAATTCAATATCTTTGTTACAGGCAAGCAAGTATAAATGCAAATTCTGGGACTATACCATATGCTTTAAACTCCTACTCTACCTTTTGTGAAAATTGGCCTGATAACCTCTTTGTACTTCAATTTTCATTTGTACAAAATAAGGATAAAAATCATCAAATCTTCCGGGCATTTACTAAGTGCTATTCCAAGTATTTACTGCATATTGACTCATTTAATCACCACGACTCCATAAAGTAAGGTGTGATTGCTATCTCCTTTCTTATGTTGTTGTTTAAGTTAATAGGTTCAAAAATATACTTAACACATGTCCTGACACGTTGTAGGCATTCAATAGATGTTAGCTATGCTTAGTTCTTGAACTCCATATATGCCAATTATATGCTTGGAAATAAAGATGCAAAGAATAACTAATTCCTATATTCAAAATACATAAGGTAGAAGTGCAATCAAAATGAGAAAAAATTAAATGTTATTGTAGAAAACAAGGTCAGAAAAACACAGATATTAACCTGAATGTAAACCAGGCATGAAAATATATGAGTTACCTTATGACATCCTAATGACAATGGTAGGAGAATAGGTGAGATAAGCTGTTGCCAAGAAAGCAAACTCTAAACCCTATGCTACGACATGATTTGAACAAGGATTTCTGTTCATGGCTGACTTCTTAAACATGCTATATCAGCCTTCCCTAAATATGCTTTTCTAGAGTTTTTTAAAGAACACGCTAACTAATTGTGTCTAACGAATTCTAACACTTCATGTTTTACCAGGTGGGAAAGGAAGTATACAACCAAACAAATGAACCATAGTCTTTGCTCCTGACACACAGTTCTTTGGTGAAACTGACATATATATATATATATATATATATGACTATAAAACAAAACATAGAA
Organism: Cebus imitator; assembly: GCF_001604975.1. Taxonomy (NCBI): domain Eukaryota; kingdom Metazoa; phylum Chordata; class Mammalia; order Primates; family Cebidae; genus Cebus; species Cebus imitator. The sequence continues at coordinate 3,600,532 of NW_016107489.1, forward strand.
AGCAACTCATCCTGTTATAATGCCTCAATGGTTAGGATTCCATCAATTAATGGTCTGCAATAAAATATGAGTTGAGCTTTTCTGTATGCAGGAAAGAAAGGAATCATAATAATTAAAACCGGATATCCTGTGCTTGATAAACAATCCATATTATCCACATTTTCACAATCTGGCAAGGTTGGTTTTATATCCCAAGTCTGTCAGGAGAAGGAGTATCAAGAAGCTGAGACTGGAAAGTGAAATGGCCAAGATCATAAAATACAAAGCATGCCTGGAATAACAACTTATTGATTCCAGTATCCATACTAATTTCACTGCAACATACTGCTTACCTAGGACTTTACTGAGTACAGAAGACAAATCTGCAGGAAACAATTAGGAAACATAAGAAATTGTATGGCTCTGGGTCAGTTGCCTTCTTTGTGTGCTTAAGCTGTTTATAACTACAATGTTGGTTCCTTTCTCTCTGCTAGAAAGCAGAGATTGAGGCATTTTTGTAAACTGCCCTTAACTTGTCTGTGCAGGCAGAGGTAGAGTAGGGAATCAGCTCTGGAGTCAACCAAAGCCCACCTTTCCCATATTTTAGCATATAATTTGGACTGGCCATTTATTCTCCCTAAGAATTCACTTAAAGTGAAATGACACATAAAGTTATAAATATAATCTAAATAACTTAGACATGATATTGCCTTTTTATTAGTTATTATTTTGCAGTTAGTATTACAGGGTGATTAGACAGTGACATATAAGCCTTTTTGCCCCTATGATTCAAGGAAATCAGGCTGGTTTTGCAAACATCTCATTAGTCCTAGCATGCGTTGATAATGCTTTATCCTAATCCTTGGACAGGCTATTTCCCTCTAAAAGAATTATACCCCTTCCATTCATTCCAATTCAACCTATGCTTGAAAGCTTGGAAAAAACAGTTTCTACCTCTACCCAAAACACACACACACACAGTTTCTCCAGGAAGACTATACTCATATATCCTTCCTCTAAACGTTGGTTACGTGGTATTAGGACGATATATTTACATTTTTATTACTTCACTTGTCTTTACCTGTTTTGATCCTGAAGTCCAGGTCAAAGCCTTTAAGGATAAGGAACATTTTTCAAGCCTCTGTGATATTTCCCACAGGACTTAGCTGGGTCCAGAGGGAGCCCCGCGCATGTTCTATACTTTATTGATTTGTTTTGATGATATGTAAAATACTGATATAATCTGAATTATTCTCTCAGTTTGAACTCACCAAATAGCTAACACTTCCGGATTCTAGGACACATATAAATGGCAAGTATTTATGTGTGTAATTGTGTATCTGCCTCATCTGATAACCACTCTAGAAAACATTTTGACAGTTTCCCAGTGTGAAGAAAAGGATTTTTGTTTAATTAATGAGGCATTTCTCAGGTCCAGATTTTAGTCTTTTAATGCACTTTCAGCTGTTAGAAAGATACTCTTAAAATGTCTTAGCTATTGACTAATGCTTAATTATTCTTTCTCAGGAGTAAATCACATTTTTTATGTAGATCAATCCTTGGCTTTCTTAGCAGGAAGTTCTTTAGATTAGTAATATATCAGTGCTTTGTGTTTATTTTCCATTTCTCCTTGTCTTATTTTAAAAGGGTGGTTTGCAAAGGGTCCCACTTACAGAAATACACTAGATAGGTACGTGCTTAGTGTGTTGGGGAGAAGTGAGCTATATGTTTAACTAAATGTAGCCAGATCAACTCCCTTACCAAAGGTTAAAAAGATAATATAAATGTGTATATTATATGTGTTTATATCTATAAATGCTACTAATGAATTTGTATATATTTATACATAGTGCATTTTATTGATTTGAGGAAACTTTATATGCTGAAGTTCTCAGTAAAATCAGCTTTCATTCAAATGTATCATGAAAGTAATAATCAGCTTATTTCATATACCTGAATTTATCAAAAGTGTAGCTGTTTCTGTAACAGAAGTTTGAAATAGTTTGCGGTTAAAAAAAAAACATAGAATAATAACCCAAACTAAATATATTTCAACATAATTTCTCCTCAAGTAGTTCGTGAGTCACAAATTTTTTTGAAAAATATGCTTTCAGACCATAAAGAAAGGATAATTTTGGATCTAGTTTAATAGTTTTCTGACATGCTGTGATACAGGTGACAATAATCCTGTTTTCAGGGCTGTAGTTGCGTGCACGTCTTCCCAGATTTTCATACTCAGTGATAGCTGGTAGCTTGAAATGAGCCATGGTAGAAGCATTTACCCCATACTGGAAATCAGCACCTCATGGCCTACAGAGGTCCAGGTGAAAAAATACAACAGCATACAAATTGAAATGCCTTTGATCCATAAAGCTTACCTTCTCTGAGAGAAACTAGGCCTTAAATAAGTCCTCCAGATAAAATATATTACTAATTTATAACAAGATATGTGAAGAAAGAGCATATAGTACAATTGAAAATGATTAAAGGGTTAATTCTTCTTATTATTATTACTGTAGGTTTAGTTTGGGGAGGTAATGTTATGAAAGACTACTCTGAGAAAATGGAGTTAACACTAAGACTGGAGTGACGAACAGAAGCTAGTTTGATGAGTCCTGGGCTAAGTGAAATCCTGTGTAAAGATGCTGGGGCAGGAAAGAATATTGAGCCTCTATAAGACTAAAGGAAAACCAATAAAAAAATAAAATGGTGATTGTGAGATAATATCAGAAACATTAGGGAAGACCACATCAATCAGGGTAGTTTTGGCCATAAGTTTTATTTACTTGAATGACATACAATAAAATAATTGAAGATTTTATTTGGGGTATAGATAAAATTGTATTTGCAGTTTATTTAAAGAGATGTCTCTAGTTGCTGTGGCAAAAGAAGTGGCAATAAACGAAGTTCAGAAGCTGTCATAGTTACACCAATTATTCAAGATGTTGATAATGCAAAGTTGGTGGTGATGCTGGGGAATGATGAATGTTTGCATTCAAGATACATATTAGGAGTTTTAGCAGTGCTTAATTAGATCACAGAGATGTAAAGGAACAAAAATGACTCTTAGGTTTCTGACTTGAAAACATAGCTAAATAACATAGGTACTGTTCACTGAGCTAGGGAAGTAGAAGATTAACAGTCTTAGAAGAATGCTTAAAATGATTTTATTATTAATATGATCATGTTGAATATGGCACATCTGTGAGAAACATTTATGTAGGGAGGTTGGCAAATGGGCATACCAATTTGAGTTCAAGAGATAGTGTTTTCTTTCTTTAAGAGATATAGCCATGGCAGGAGCATGACTCAAATATATATATTTGAGATTTACTTGTATAGCTATGCCATTTGCAGCTGTGCAAAAATGCATATAAATCCCAGGAAAGGTGTTTAGCTTCTTCTAGAAAAGAATAACTTCCTAGGACCACATGCTCAGAAAACTTAGCACACAGGACAAAAAATATATAAAAGAAATATGTTTTGAGAATGAAGCCATGCTCAACGGTTAAGTGCTGCTGAGAAGCTAAATAAGAAGAGCTCTAAGTGATCTGTGAAAACTTACAAAGTTAAAGAATAGAAAATGCATCTGTGCTCGATATCTTCTAGGACTTTCCTAGTAGCAAGGGGCATAGGGATGAACTTCAGTTATATTTACTTTATTTTACTGAATAGATTAACAAAACAATAATGATAAATTCAACAGGGACAAAAATGCAAAAGAAGACTATTACAAGAAAATTAAGTCAGTTCTAGCAACATCAGTAGTGTTCACATATATTGTATATTATTATACACCACACATGCTGTATAATCAAAATCAAATTTCACAATATCATTACCATTGTAGGGATTTATTATTCTCTTATTATAGTCAATTATAATGACCATTCAGGTAACTGATGTAGTTTGGCCAGGGGTCATATAATTAATAGGTTACCTGGTAATTTTGTGTGTACTACTTACCCCATTCCTTGAGAAACAAAGGCAAACTCAAGACGAATAAAGTTATAAAGAGAAGAAGCAACAACATGTACAAATTAATAAAGATACAAAAGTAATTGGTATAATCTGGGAAAAGTGAGTACTTCTGTGTGACTGGGGAGTGGTGGTGAAAAGTAACGTGAAAAAGAAAAGGTCTACAAAGATAGATACATTGAAAAACCATTACTTAAACCCTAACTCTGACATATGAGAAAAAAATGTGCTGAAGTCTCCTTGAGTTATGACTCTATGATTAAATATAATCCATTAATTATTTTTTACATTACTGTACTTTGTGCATTATATTTTTTACATTACTGTATTTGGTTCATTATATTTTTGGTAGGCCTGTGTTATTTCCATGAAGCTACAAAGTTCACAGAGTAATAATTAGGATTTGCATTTTTCTTTCACATATTAGGCTCAGAAAGTTTTTGCTGAATGAACTAGTGAAAAAGGTGAAAATGGCCATAATTTGTACTTTAGGTAAAGGAGTCATAGACTCTTTTCCACTGATGGCAGTATGGGAAATTTACATAAACTGTCTCACTGAGAACAACTAGAAGTTATATATGGTATGGTTATTTATAATTATAGCCCCTGTGGATTCTTAATCATGCTATCTTACTGCCTTGTATACTTTGTTATGCTTTACTGTATACTGGAAATTATATTTGAAAATGTGTTTCTAGAGATAATATGAAGCATAGCATTTTCTTACTTTTTTCCAACAATGACATTTAAAAAAATTTGATACACCATGTACCTGATAGAACTAGTGTGGTTGTTACCATGTGTGTGTGTCTGTGTGTGTATGTGTCTGTGTGTGTGGTGTACACAAACTATGGAGCGATATCGTAAGAGGTCTGAAACAAAAGACTTTCTATCTATAATTCAGTTCAGCTGATTCCATACCCTTCAAAAATGAAGACTAATGAGATTTTTTTTGTAAAAAAAAATTGAGAGAATTTGGCATCATCAGATTCACATGAAAGGAATACCAAAATTTTGGAGAGTAGAAAAACAAAGTGATACCAAGTGCAGAATTTCAAATGCAGAAAGAAATATAAAGAAAATAGTAATTCTATTGTAAATCTAAGTGGATGTTAACCTTACAGAACAAGAATAACTACATCTTAAATTTAAAATGCCTCTATGATTAAAACACATGACAATGCATCATCATATATATCAAGACGGGAATAAGCAGCTAAGCGGCATTAAAGGATTTTTAAATCATCTGATATTGCCTAGGTAGAAGGTAAAAATGAATATCTTGTCTGAAGAAAAAGTGTGCTGAGTTGTCAGGTTAACCACTAAAAGATTATTAACTGGGCCTTTATATATATATAGACGGAGTCTTGCTCTGTCGCCCAGGCTAGAGTGCAGTGGTGGGATTTCGGTTCACTACAACCTCCACCTCCCATATTCAAGCAATTCTCTTGCCTCAGCCTCCCAAGTAGCTGGGATTATAGGCACCTGCCACCATGCCTGGCTAATTTTTTGTATTTTTAGTAGAGACCGGGTTTTCACTATGTGGGCCAGGCTGGTCTGGAACTCCTGACCTCGTGATCCACCCACCTTGGTCTCCCAAAGTGCTGGGATTACAGATGTGAGCCACCCTGCCTGGCCAGGCCTTTGTCTTTTAAATAAGGAGAGAAAAATGGAATAGTAACTTTAAAATATCAATAATCACATTAAATATAAGCACCTACATGTCTACTCCAATGTAATGATTAAAATGACAAATTAAAAACTGTGTGTTGTTTAAAAAGACACATGTAAAGGATAAGTATATATAGGGGTTAAAAGTTAAAATAATGGAAAAAGACATGCCAAGATACACAAATAAAAGAAGTGCAGTGTAGCCCCATCAATATGGATAAAGCAGATCTGATGAGAAAAAGCACTACAAGAAATAAATAAGGCCACTGAATAAGTGTAATCATGGGATGTTTTAAATGTACCTAATAAATTCCAAATATGACAGTAAATTGTTAATTATAAAAATCAATTTAAAAATATGAATAAGTTCTTTACTTCTTTTTTTCCTTGAAATTGTTATTCTGCTTCTTCCACAGAATTTTTTTTTTTTTTTTGAGACAGAGTTTTGCTCTTGTTACCCAGGCTGGAGTGCAATGGCGCAATCTCGGCTCACCACAACCTCCGCCTCCTGAGTTCAGGCAATTCTCCTGCCTCAGCCTCTTGAGTAGCTGGGATTACAGGCACGCGCCACCATGCCCAGCTGATTTTTTGTATTTTTAATAGAGACGGGGTTTCACAATGTTGACCAGGATGGTATCGATCTCTTGACCTTGTGATCCACCCGCCTCGGCCTCCCAAAGTGCTGGGATTACAGGCGTGAGCCACCGCGCCCGGCCTCTTCCACAGAATTTTATCCCCCTGTAATATATTTTTATACTTCAATGTCATTGTTACAATCACGCTATCATAGTTCTACAACAAAAGTGTATAATCAAATAGATTTTTGTCTTTCCTGCAAAATTTGATAATTTAAAAAAGTATTTTAGACTGCATTATAGTTACAATTAGCAGTACAGAGTTGAGACAAATAACATACATTTTCATAAAAATTTTTAAATTTTTGAACATGTATCCTATGTTGATACGGTGGATGAATTATAGAGCTTTGATTAAACTAGAGATCTCTGACACCAATATTTTTTACTTTCTGTGTATTTGGCATCCTAGAGTTTTTGTTTATCTACTTTTGTCATTTCGGGTCAATGCCTGTGGTAAGCTCTAGATGTTTTAGTGTTACATACTTTTCTGTGTAGTGTGAAAGATGGCAATTGTAAAAAGAAAGATGGGAAAGGAGAACCATGAGTAGAGTTGTCAGGCACATCAACTAAGGATGTGGAAATCAGGTTCCTTTGAATACCTCAGTGTGCCACTAGCATGCATGTGTCCAATGTGAGGTGCCCAATCTAGACCAATACATCTGATACTTAAATCCCCTCTCGGACATCCTTGCAGTTAAGTCAGTGATTACATTTATGCACAGGATCCTTCCCACTGGACTGTTACAGTTTTCATGAGAACTGGAGTCTTACCTTATTCACAGCTTCAAGCACAAGAATAATATTAAATTGATATATCGAATAAACTCAATAAACATTGGTTGAATTGAATTAGGATTATAGGGGATTTGCCACAACCACAGGTGGGAAAATATGTTTCATTAAAAAGAGGTTGGATAATAAAATGCTGAAGCCAATGCCTTTCATGCAAGCTTATTATTTTTAAAATTTTAAACAATACTTGGTGATAACTAGAAATGAGTCAGTCTCTGTAGCACCAGGAAAGAGCCAAAAAAAAAAAAAAAATAGTTTGGGAGGGGATGGAGACGAAACAAAACAAATAGCAGATGGCAATTAGGCCCAGCCACCCACTTTCCCTGCAGGCCCTTTTGAAATCAACAGATCCAATTTAGATTCCATGTTCTGGGAGTGATTCTGCTGCTTTAGGGACATATCCCTGGCTTGGTGAACCCTTCCAAAAACCTAATTCGAGAAAAATAACAGAGAGAAATAGGATGGGTTAGGGAAATTACTTCTTGAAATATTATTTAGGCATACTTCCATCTTGCCTTTCATTTTCTGTATATCCGCTTTGTCTATTTTTTATCTGGTTTCCCAAATGCTATGTCACTCTATTTGTTAAATCCTACATCTCTTTAGGAAATTTACTATTCTGTTTAATGTCTATACGTTTTCTCCTATTTTAGGCAAGTTCTCTTTCCGTTTTCACAGACATGACAATTCTTATGGGATCCTTCTCTCTGACTAAGGTTGCTTAGGGTGTCACAAACCCCCCATTCATTGAATTCATCCCAGGAAATTAAATTAAATAAGCCAGAAAATGGGGCCATTCCAGGAAAGGTAATTTTTCTGGTGCATTGTATCATCAACTAAGGGACTTATTTTTTTTTATTTTTTATTTTTTTTTGCCTATGGATATTAGTTTCATGGAACCACTTTTACTATAGAAGAGTAAAATGAGAACCAAATTCATTACAGCGGTGTCATTATATAAAGACTGCTGAATTTTTAGGAAGGGCTAATCACTAAATCACCCTTATTCTTTTCTAAGATAAATTGATTCTTTCACAAACACCTAGATGTCTCTCTGTGTTCATATTTTCATTTTCACTAGTTTCAAAGTAAACAGTTCCATTGTCACAAAATTAATGAGTTCTGATTGGATTCAGGTTTAGATGTTTTCTTCCTTTTATCTCGCATACTCAAGCAACCCAGATGAAATTCTGCTTCTTAATCAAGTGGCAAATGTATTTCCTTTGATCAGTCCAAGACTGCTGATGTGAGTGATAAATATTATATTTACTGCTTCTTTCCCTTGTGTCTTCACAGCATGAGATTTCATATAAGAGACTTGGTTTTGAGCCCAGTGAATATATTTGGTTTGAGTGTAACTCAAAAATGAGTCATTAAATTGCTAAGCTTTGGTGCCCAAGATTCTTCTTTGTGAAAAGAGCTTCATATACTGTAAGCTACATACTATTTTTTCCTGTTTTACAGATATTGCATCTGAGGGTTAGAAAAGTTACATGGTTTTGCCAAGGAGATCCAATTACTGGTAAGTAACAGACCTCAAGTTTTGGATTTTGTATGCCTGTCACCACAGAAAGAACCCAATCCTCTCCTACTCAAGTACAGTTATTTCTCAGTGTCCATGGGAAGTTGGTTCCAGGACCCCATGGATACCAAAATCCATAGATGCTCAAATCTCTTTTATAATATAGTGTTTGCATGTAATCTGTATACATCCTCTTATATACTTTAAATGATCTCTAAATTACTTATAATACCTGCTTAAGCCAAATAATATATAGAGATGAATCTCTCTTTAAAATGTTTTATTTGGGAAGCAAAAACTGCAATTTAAGGCATGTACATAGAGGTGGTCTTTGGCATGTTCAAGGAACAAAGGAATTGTTGGGAGTTTTATTAGAAAGGGAAATGTTATATAAGGTTTTGAAAAAAAAAGCTCATTTTGAGAGGGGAAAATCTGGTGAGTGATGGTGCTATGTAAAACTAGTCTTAGAAGCATGTCAGGTCCTTTCTGTGGCTACTAGGTAAAACTAGTCTTAGGGTTACAGCAGGCTGTTTCAGCAGCTGAGGTTGTTGAAAGTTTAATTATTGGAGTAGTTACATGTGCCCTAAGTGTTTTTCCCCACTGGTCTCTTGAGTCTGATTTAGTTGGATATGACAAGAATTGCACAATCTGTATAACTAACTTCCACATACCTAAAACATTCTAAGTGCTACTTACATAATTGTTATACTGTATTTCTGTTACTTTTTATTGTTCTCTTGTTATTATTTTAAAAAATATTTTTGACCTGTAGTTGGTTGAATACTCAGATTTGGAGCCTGCATATAGGGAGGACTGACTGTATAAGAATCCTATGTTTCTGCTCCACCCAAAACTTGTATTAATTTGTTCATTCAACATATATTTATTAAATGCCTTCTCTAATTAATAGTAAATACAATAACTAAAATATTGAGTGAGGAATAAAATCATAAAAGCATATATATCTCAGCTCTTACCTTTTCAGTGTGACTCTGGTCATCATTGTAAGAAACCCACCATAGGGTTCTATTTAGGTGCATGTCTGCAACATAACAATTCATTATATGTAGTAGTAAGTTTTTAAAAAGTATGTTATAAATGAGTAAATATTGTTGGTGGTCTCCACAGGCTAATACATTGCACCTCTCTTTGCCAGGATTTCTGAACAATTTGAAAAATAACATTTAAACAATGGAATATGAAACTGTGATGTTACATTTATTATTGGAAAAA
>NW_016107489.1:3610624-3660260 GCF_001604975.1 Cebus imitator
AAAAAAAAAAAAAAAAAAAAAAAAAAAAAAAAAAAAAAAAAAAAAAAAAAAAAAAAAAAAAAAAAAAAAAAAAAAAGAAAAGAAAAGAAAAATGTGATTTTAGGCCATGGCTCTGTACGATGAAGTCTCTCCATGTTGGTGAAGAGCACCTGGAGATTCCACAATGTCTTCTTTCCTAAGGTAGGTTGTGGCCAAAAAGGGGAGAATAAGGGGGCTAAGCGTCTTCAATGGGTAAGTCATTAAGGTAAAATCTCTCTTAAACAAATGGGATTATCCAGCAACTGATGGAGTTGAGCATGGAAAAGCAGTGGTTGCAGCTTGGAAGTCTATAGCTAGAAGGGGTAGAATTCTTCATTTGCATGTCACACATCAGAAGGTCTGTTTACTCCCTGAAGAATGAATGTGGGGTATGGGTCAATGTTACTTGCTGAAATTTCCCTTAAAAAAAAAAAAAAAAGCGGCTTTTTCACCTAACTTTCTCTAGCTCAGTCAGTTCTGCTTCCATACTCAACATGTCAGAGACCCTGCTTCTCTCATTCCCACACAATCATTAGCAATCCCTTCAACAAAAACATCCTGTCTTTCAGTGTTAAGAGGTATTTATTCTGCACTGGATGAAAGACCAAGATGGTGCTGCAGAACTTAAATCATTCTGAATTGGAAAGAAAGTGCAGAATAATAAGAATAAACAGAGAAAGACATTTCATTCAGTTATTCTTTCTTATTTTTAGACAGCAACAAAGACAGACACACACGACCCTTTAATTAACTGTCCTGCCATATATGAAAAAAGTCTGCTGGGTGTGGTTGCTCACATTTGTAATTCCAGCATTTTAGGAGGCTGAGGTGGGAAGATCACCTGAGCCCAGGAGTTGAAAACCGGCCTGGGCCACATGGTGATACACCATTTCTACAATTTAAAAAAAAAAAAATCAGCTGCGCATCATGGCATGTGCCTGTGGTCCCAGGTTCTTGGGAGACTGAAGTGGGAGGACTGCTTGATCCTGGGAGGTTGAGGCTGCAGTGATTCATATTTGTGCCACTGTGCTGCAGCCTGGGTGACAGAGTGAGACAGAGGGAGACCCTGAAGATACTCAAAATGGTTCATATCACTTCATTATGATTATAAGCATGACTCAGGATAGAATAATGTATTATTAAGCTGAAGTTCTGGATTCTGGATTTCTTGAGGGAACTCCTAGGGGATAGGGCTTCAAGTTGAATTTTTGATGTCATGACTAGCAGGAAGTATTGTAAGTGATGCAAGTACTACATCTTGGCCTTCATATGCATTTTCTGAAATAGTTTCAGTGTCTGCAGTTTTACCTCTTCCTAGGAAGATGAAAGAGCTCTCTGAATTAGGGAAGAGATGAGGATACAGGTATATCTTGAGCCAAGAAATTGATTTTGCAGAATCCATAAAAGTCTAACCTTTAGTATTTATAGTTGCTATTAATCCCCCAAAGAACTTTTCTGCCTTTATTTTGACATAATCATATGGAACTAAGCACTACCCATTTGTCAAGAAAAAAAGAAAGACATATTTCTAGGGACAGTAAAATAGGGAGAAAATAATAGGAATTCATGTATGTATTTATTATTTGGAAAAGTATTTTAATTTGTGTATTTATGTCTTCATTTTAAAATACTTTATTTAAGCTTAAAGCTATCTGCAGTGAAATGTGAACCTTCACTTAAGTAATTTGCAGTGAAGATGGCTTCAAAAACAGAATTCCAACATAGTAAAAAGATACTTGAATTTAAAACTTGAAAATCAGTCTTGACTTGAACATTTAAGAGATTTTTATTTGGGAAACACCCCTTAACATCTCTGAGACTCAGTTTACTGTAAAAGCTGCGATTACTAATTTTATTTATATCAAAAATTACAGTAAGGTTTAAGCACAATCATGCTATAAATACAAAGCATTTCCATGAAATGTAGCAAATATTGATCACTTACAATTTGTTTTAAATTATACCATTAAAAGGCTCACCTCTGTTTTTTCTTGACCTGGAACAAGAGTGCAAATGGAAATTGACATGCTTAAATATTGAGTCATATAACAAGGCCATCAGATGTTACATAAAATGTGTATATGTTTGACAAATATAACTTTAAAATAATAAAATCAAATGTTTGTACAATGTTGTGATTCTTATCTGACCAAAATTGACTCAGTATCAGGGACAACTGAAGTTATTATTGCATATGCCCAGACAGTCTTTGGGGTCTAGTGATATTTGCATTTGTTTGTTAAAATACAAACTTTCCCATAAATTTTGTGATATTGAGAGTTATATATCATCAATAATTTTAAAATACAATGTAAGTTATTACAGACTGTTAGAGTCATCTTAAAAGAACTCATGATTCAACTTCAAAAGGCTTCCACTGGCCAAATGCAGGAAATTGTGAGCATCACTAAGAATAATAACTTCAGGAGATGAAAATGTATTAAATATTAATAAATGCATAAGTTAAAATGATTCTTACAATCATGATTTAGGCTAGGGAATCTATATTATTATTTTAAAATTAGTAAATAAAGAGAAAGAATTACCAACTATCTTGCCATGAATCCTGCCTTACCTAGTAAGTGAGAGAAATTTTCTGCATAGATATATTAAATGAAGGAAGAATATAACAGATTTAGAATATTACCATTGTACAACCTCTACTGAGCTAAGACCTCTGGATTTGAACATCCAGTGCAGCTAATCCCGTAAATATAATGGTTGCCAGGGTTTATGTGCTTCTTGAAGAAAGAAGATAAAATCACTAATGCAGAGTTCTTTCAAACAAACAAATAACCAGTTGGATATGATCAAACCTGTAGTTCATATTCGACCACAGATTTATAGGAAATACAAAGAACAGAGTTAAATTACACCACAGAGATGTAATTAACAAAATCTAACAAAATTAACAAAGTGCTGTCAAAAGTAGTAGTTACTATTAGCTACTTGCCACATACAGCTATTTAAATGTAAGTTTAACATTAAAAAAGCCCTTAAGTTAGTGCTTTAGAAACACTCTCCATATTTTTTTCAAGCACTCAATAGCCATATGCAGCTAGTGGTGATCATATTCAACAGCCCAGAACATTTCTATCATTGCAGAAAGTTATATTGTACAGTCTTAATTTAAACTGTACAAAACGCAGCAAGACAAACAGTTTCTAAAACAATGAGAGAGTGAAGAAAGAGAGAGAACAAGAACAAAAGCAAATGAGATAAACAAATTTATAAATACTTGTAAGATACATCAATTGTGACCTGTGCAACATTTGGATCCCAGTTAAAGGAACTATAAAACAACTAAATATAAATTATAACATTTATGAAGCCATTGGAATTTCTAAACTGACTGGATATTTCATATTAGATAACTGTTGTTAATCTATTTTAGATGTAAAATTAAATGTAATTCCAATATTTTATAAAGGTTAAGGGATGAAATGATATAGTTTAAATTTTTGTCTAAGTGATATAGGGGAGTGGATGATGGTGTTTATAGGGAAGGAGTTTTAAGGATGGGTGATGAGTACATGGGAGTTGTAATACTTTTGTTTCTCCATCATAAACCAAAAAAGAATAAAATATAATACAATTGATTCAACATATACAAATTTAGATATATAGTCATAAATGGTTGCAATGAGCTAATGTTTGCATTTCCCCTAAAATTCATTTGTTTAAACCTTATTCCCGACATAGTGGTATTTGGAGATAGGATCTTTGGAAGGTAATTAGTTCATGATAGTGAAACTATCATGAATGGGATTAATGCCCTTGAAAGAAGAACCAAAGAGCTAGCTCACTCACTTTCTACCATGTGGGAATACAAGGAGAGGTCAGCAGTCCAGTCAGGGAGAATAAATAATATACATGTCATCTGAGGAGGACGTATACCTTTAATCAATTTACCTTTTTTCTTACTTAAACTTCCTTCTCCTCCCACCACTCAATTTTACCCTAAACCTCAGAAGTAGGGCTATTCTTGGTGTAGGCAGTGGCACATTTCATAAACAGTTATGGTGTTTAGATTCATTCATGTTTTTTACATTAGTCAAGAATATGGAGAGACATTTCTTTGTAGCAGGCATTATATCAGATATTCTTGGCTAGAATTAAGTCATATGTGCATACCTAAGCCTATCACTTGTTAAGAGGGGCAGAAACAGCTTGATTAGCTTAAACTAAAGAAGGATTTGTCCTGTTCTGCACCTAAAGATTTACAATGCCCGATCTTAAACAAGAGCAGTATCTCATAGTAGGAAGAAAGGGAACAGTGGGAGTGTAGAAAGCTAGCTAGGTAAGCAACAGTATTTTCCAGATTGACCCAGATCCTATAACATAGCATCTGAACACATTAGAAATGACTATAAATGATGAAATGTTGCAGAAAAACAGAAATTACATTTCGTTTGTAGTAATGAAATGAGTGGAAATCACTCTCCAATTGGTTCAGTGTGTTATTTGTTGAAATGATCCACCCAAGAAATAGTCTAACCCTAGATACAGTAAAAAAAAAAATATATATATATATATATATGATTATAATCATGACGATCTTTCAGCTCACCATTATCACTGTCATCATCATCACAATCATTATCTCAATGTTTTAAGAAAAGTTTAACACTTTCATAATCTCTTCAAAGCAAAGGTCAATAAACATTTCCTGTAAAAGACTAGACACTTAGTATTCGCATACCATATGTTTTTTATTGCAGTTAGTCAACTCTGTAGTTAGAGCATGAATGCAATCATAGGCAATTCATGGCAAATGAACATAGCTGTGAATTAATCAAATTTATGGATACTTCAATTTGAATTTTATATGATTTTTATGTGTCAAGAAATATTCTGTTATCCCAGTGGACTGCAAGCTCTTGAAAGTCAAATCATGTACCAACTCATTTTTATGTCCCACAAAGTGGCATAAAACAGATTAAAAAATGCCATTTTGTTTTTTGAATGCAGAATAATATAGTAAGTGTAGATGTAGCTCTCTAAGGTAACATGGTCAAAATCTGGAGACAAGGCCCTTTCGTCACCCTCTGCTCTCTAAGTGTCAATTGCATTTCTGTGCAAAGTCAGTCAGTCAGTAAGTCCTGTTATCTACCCTCCTACCAAAGCACTTAGGCCCTTTCCTAAATATAATATAAATATTTAATTACCTGTTAATTACCTCTTTTAAAGCCATTGCGTGTCAGTTTATGCCACCAGCAGCAAACTCCTGGGGATAGGTTTAGGATTTTAAAACTGTCTTTAGATTGATTGCTTGCATGTCTAATGAAAGACAAGTGGCCCGACCAGCTGCAATGTCTTTGACCTGTACCATATAACTGCAGGAAAAAAAATTGACTTTTTCAAGAAACAAAACTCTTCTGTATAATTAAAGAATATTCTGTTGGTCTTACTCTTTGCACAGTACAGGTGATTGAAAGCAAGAATACCAGGGAGAGAAAAATCATGGTAAATGCAGTGACTAAGAAAAGCGAGAAATCATGACCAATCATTCTGCATTAACATAATATTAGAAGCGGCAAGTAACGTAGTACAAAGTGAACGGATGATTTTTTTCTCAGTATTGGCACTCAGTTGAAAAGTTGTATGCAAAAACACATAGGATTCTTGACACTGATATAATGTGCTAAGTGATCACTCTGGACTTAAGGGTCCCTAAGGGCTGGGTATGTATATGTCTCACAATTGCACATTTAGCTCCTAACAAATTCTTTACATAAAGTCCACATGAAACACAAAATTGAATGAATAGTCATGGACCATTATGTGGTTAACATATGGTATGCTTTTGCAGATTTCATAATATCCCTGAAAAAAATTACTATCCCCATTTTATATATGAAATAACTAACCTTCAGCTTTTTTGCCAATGGCAACAAAATCATAAATGATAAATCTAATATTCAGGAATAAATCTGTTATTCTAAGACTCCTTTGAATAAACCTACATAATTCTCTAAAATGCGTCTTCAAGGAAGAATGTTGGCTTTAAGGTTATTTGAAAGCTAAGAGGCACATTGATAAAATAATGAAAGGTTCTTCATAGAGTAGTGAAATATGCTGTCTTGGAAGGGATTGTGATTCCCATCATGGATAATTAATAAATGAAGCTCTGGGACCACTTATTGACAAAATAATTGCAACAAAGTAAAAATAATAAGATAATAAGAAAGCAAAAATCATAAAAATATGCAAATAATTTATGTTAAATAAGTACTTTTCTCATTTAATCGTTATACCAACAACCTGAGGTGATACTAATTGGATGTCCTACTTCAGAAAACTTTGAACATTGAGAAATTCCAGCTTTAATGATAATGAGTAACCTGTGCGAGTTGTGAATATGACATAGTTAATAGGTAGGGAGGCAAGTAGCAAAACTTATTACCAAGTAGCAAACCTGGGTGTATTTTGGATTTGGGAACTCAGATTTAAATTCATGTTCACATAATTTTAACCCAGATGTCTCAAGAAAAACTGTTCTTACCCGAAGTGTTCATTTGAGTCACTGGAATTAGATGTGAGGCTTCTAAAATTTTCTCTAGGATGTGTGTGTGTGTGTGTGTGTGTGTGTGAGTGTGTTCTAAAGCCTGGTAGATACTTTCAGTGTATGTTAGAGCAGTGGATCTCAATCATTTTGATCTCAGTACACATTTACACTCCTAAAAATTATTGACAACTACAAAGTACTTTTATATAGATGAAAAATCTACTAAAGTGTGTATCTATATATTATTGTATATATTATATAATTTTAATTTTAGATATAAATAATTTTAATATATATTATAAATAATATATATTTTTAATCAATATCATTTAATTAAAAAATTAAATATTATGATTTAATATTTTACTTACATAGATTACTATGGTGGAGATGAAAATCTGACCTCACACAGATATGTAGTTGGAAAGGGAAGAATAAATTTAACAAACTTCTAAGATAGTTGTGGCTATTCTTCCTAAATACTATACCAAAATAATAAAATATTATTAAATAATTAAATATTGTTTAATTAAATAATATTAAAATAATAAAATTATAATTATATAATTTTATGTTATATATTATATAATTAATAATGTATATTATCTATAATACATATTAAAATTATATATAATATATATAAAATTAAAATTAACCATGAACAAATTTTAAAATAGTTACTATTCTATTTGAAAATAACAAAAATAAATCCACTACCCATTAATTCATTATTAGTAAAATTAATTGTATTTTCCAAAACAAAAAATATATAGTAGGAATAATTGCATTAATTTATATTTTTATAAATTTCACTAGTTTGGGACTTAAGACAACTCAGTTGCTATAGCTGTTCTGCATTCAAATTCTAGCCTAGGTTACTTTGGTGGAGATGAAAATTTGACCTCACACAGATATATAGTTGGGAAGGGAAGAATAAATTTAATAAACTTCTAAGATAGTTGTGGCTATTCTTCTTGAATACTATACCAAAACTCAACAACTATAAATTTCTTAAAGGTTAGTTACAATGTGGAATCTGATTCCATATCATAAAGTTTTTATTCCATTTTGTATTAAAATTCAATAAACTATCTTGCATTTTGAATGGATCTTATACCCATGTTTTATTTTATAACACAAATATTTGTCCTTTGGAAAACAGTGCTTCACTGAGTAATGTTTATCTTCCAAATGTTGACACATTTTATTATAATCAAAAAAATTGCATTCATCAATTTCACCACCAATCTCATCAGATGTTTTGAGTACTGAGAAGCTATCAGGTTCATGGTGGAACACATACATTTTTCAAAATTCTAAGTTTTCTTGAATGCTAAAATTTTATTATTGGCATCAAATAATGCTAATTGTCTTAACAGAAATGGTAAACTTAAATATTATTTTTTTAGAAAGTCTCTGACAGTTACCCAAAAGTAAATGACAATATTTGTCAGTTGTTCCTTCAACCATAGATTTCTGTAAACTAAAGCAGCTGTTTTGGCTCAGGACTCAAGCCATTGCCTGGTGATTTTCCACAAGCTGTCTGCCATATTTCTGAAGGTAGCAGATATATTTTATGTATGCTTTTATTTCATCACATACACTATTAAAGATATAAACTTAAAGATTGACCTTTAAAAAACATAATGTTTTACTGCTTCATCCAGGACATTAAGTGAAACTTTTAATGCAAATTAGTGGCTTTGAAGAATGCAAAGATGGATGAAACAGCTTAGTGCCACTACCTTGATCTGTGTTAGAGCACCCAGTTTTGCCCATTGCTACTGTCATTATAAAGTATCTACACGGTAAAAAGCAAATATTATGAAAATAGTTTGGCTTTATAGATCTCTTAAAGGAAGGTGGGAATCCCCAAATTTCAGTAGAGCACATGTTGATAAATTTTTTCTTAGAGCAATTATCTTTAGCCTTCCTAAACTGTGACATTCTATAATTTTGATAAAATTTAATTTGGTGCTTCTTTTGCCTAGGGTAAATCTAATACAATCTTCTGCACATTTCCAGTGGCATGCTAAAATTCAGTCATATGAGCATTGAAAAGGTAATTGTAAGCATGTGTTCTTAATTTTGAATTCAGTTCAGTGAGGTAACATTGGTAGCTTAAAATTAGCCATTGTAAAACTATTTTTACCACAAAATTGAGAAATGTTACATACAGGTGAGAGCATTTTGCTTCTGGGGACCTGGTTTTTAAACATTTATCTATACACCTTGGATGTATCATTAACATAGCTCATGCCATCACTATTAACAGCATATTAGTGTGATCTCAGAGGACTCTTTACCTAGATTTAGATACTTACAAGCAGTTCAGGAATGCAACTGTTATAGGAGAGTTGTGATGATTATGATTTAAGAAAATCCATATTCTCCATTTGCATCTACCTTTTCATGCCTGTGGTATTTAACCAGGATATCTAGTGCAAATGGACACTCTTTTAAACAACTCATACCGTCTCATTCCGTAGATTAATTATTTATTTGCTTAAATATAAAACAATAAAAACATTTCCAGATATTTTGGCTCAGCCACATGTGATGAGCAGTGGTTTAGAATTAAAAATAAAAATCATCCACAATGTGAAATCATAAATCCAATCCATTAGCTGATAAAGAGAATTCACAAACCAAAATATAGAATTTAATTATGAATAACAATTATTATTAAATAGTGAGATATTTCTCCATGTATACATGTGAAAACACAGAAGGTGCTGTTAGTGGAATAATTCTTGCCTGCTGTAGGTTTGTTTACAGAGTGACCCTATTTAAGCCACTTAACTTTTTTGATATTTTGCATTCTTATTTATAAATGGCAGGGAATAATATAAATTCAGAAAGCTAATCCTGAATATAATGCTTATATTCTTTTTTTTTCACCTAGTTAATGCCTACTTATTATTTAAAATCCTCCTCATAGGTTACCTCCCTGGAGAAACATTCTCTGACTCCTCCCTGATTAACAAGCACACACATATTCCCACTCTGTATCTTGCCTCTTTATTGCAGTGTCTGTATTTACTATACTGTGAGCTTCTTGAAGACAGAGACTGTGCTTCTTATCTCTGAATCTTTAAGGCCTAACAGAGTGTTTGACACATAGCAGGTGTTCAATAAATATTTGATGAATATATAAATGAATGCTTATTTTGATGAAAAAACTCATCAAAATAATGAAAATAAAGCCTCAAGTTATTTGCTTACTTCCTTGTAATTGCAAGACTGTAGATAAATAAGCAAATGATCCTTTCTTATCCTATTACTGAATCAGGCATATTTTCCCCTTTTTTTTTTTTTTTTTTTTTTTTTTTAAAATATTTTTTTTTTTTTTTTTTTTTTTTTTTTTATAAGACCAGGTTTCACCATGTTGGTCAGGCTGGTCTTGAACTCCCAACCTCAGGTGATGCGCCCGCCTTGGCCTCCAAAGTGCTTGGATTACAGGCATGAGCCACCACATCCGGCCTTATATTTTCCCATTTTTAAAGAATATTGCCTTTCTTTTACAGATGTCTGTAAGATATAGATGGCTCTGAGTAACTAATGCATTAAAACAGAGGCATGACACACATCATGAACAGACCCTGCCTGAACATTTTCAAATGCCTTTTAGAAGCCCTTTACTATGGGAATTTTTTTTTTTTTAGTGCATTTAAGATTAATGGTTGTTTTCCTATATTCATGTTCTATTTGTGAAAACAGATGGAATTTTAAGCATTAAAGCTGTAATAAAATTTGTTACTTTCTATGACAAAGTATTCATTATACTATGCCAGAAGAATACAGATCTGAAGAGTTGACTTTTAAGTAGTTTTCAGGCATAAATACTTGATTTATTTATTGAAGTAAAAAGTAATGCTGTAAGCTCTTGCAACAGTAAACTATATTTCTATTTTCCTGATAATCCCTTTTATTAGCCATAGAACTGTAGATGCGTGGGAACAACATTATTTCATCCATAGGAGGAATTCTTATTCATTAAATGCATGTTTTGAAAAAGAAGAGGTTATTTACTTTTCACTGGAAACAACTACAGCGTCCACTCAAAAGCAAATTGTGTTCTCAGGGCAGAGATATTAAATTGATATGAATAGGCATTCTATTCTTGAGCAACTGATTCTGTTGGTTCAGTTATTGCTCCACCTTTGGAATATTGCAGAATCAATGACCTAAAGGATTTCATAGTCTCTTATATTTACGGTTTGGGTTTTTCCTTGCTTTAAAAAAAAGTGTGATGGTTTCCCCTTAGAATCTTTACTCTGCCATTGTTTTACAGTTGGAAAAAGCTCTGAATTGATGTTTAAGAAAAGCAAAGAGAAAATGGCAGATTTAGGTTATGAAGTGTATCAGAATATTCAAACAGCCCAGAGTTACCATGTTTTAGAGTAGATATATACTTAAGTTTTGAAATCTTTTGTTAAAGAAAGTTTCCTTCCTTCCTTCCTTCCTTCCTTCCTTCCTTCCTTCCTTCCTTCCTTCCTTCCTTCCTTCCTCCCTCCCTCCCTCCCTCCCTCCCTCCCTCCCTCCCTCCCTTCATCTTTATCTCCTCTTTCCCTCCCTCCCTCCCTTCCTTCCTTCTTCTTTCTTCCTTTTTTCCTTCCTTCCTTCCTTCCTTCCTTCCTTCCTTCCTTCCTTCCTTCCTTCCTTCTTTCCTTCCTTCCTATGTGATTTACCAACCAGTTTTCAACTTCTTTATCTAAAAATTCCAAGTGAGGAAGTCAAATGAAATTTACTCGGATCTCCAACTGGATGTAATATATGTAGCAGTACTTTGTGAGCTATCAAGCTCTACAAAAAGAGGACAAGCTAATTATATTTATTCATATGTTTAATTACTGATGTGCTTAAAGCCATAGGATTGAAGGAGGTACTCCAAATTCTGAATTTAGAGAATAGCCTCTAGGAAGGAAAAAAAGGGATAGAAAAAAAGAATATTGCAAAGAAATGGCTCAGAAAACGTTATTCAACATTATCCAATTAAATAACATTTTATTACTACATATAATATTATATATAACTACTTAAGTGGGAGGCTGTTCCCCAACAGTGGAAGAAAAGTTTTCCGTGTTATATCTTAGCATTTATGCTGCAGATTACATCCCCAAATACTGTGAGGTTCTTCATGGAATTTATCATTGCTCTTCAGCTTCAACTGTCTGTTGATATCTTAGAGTCTCTTAAGTTCTCAAGGTTTATAAATTCTCCAATTCAAAAATTAGCTAAGGAATATTAGATCTGTAGTTGGCAGGCACAGGTTTTCCTTTACTAGCTGTGTGTTTGTGGATATGAAACATAAGAATCATTAATTCTACAATTGTTTCCTTATCTGTAAAATAGCAATAATATTACCCAAGTCATAGGTTAGTTACAGAGTTTCTGTGAGATGTTTATCACACATATTATTGATGGCAGAAAACAGTTGTTAAGTAAATATTAAATTCCTTAAGACCCCTGACTGTTTAATTCAAACTTAAGCCACATTATTTACTTCCAGCATGGCTTTTGTCTTTTTTTCCCCTTATTTCCTTTCTTCCTTCTTTCTTACCTCTCTGCCTCTGTCTCTTTTTCCCTCCCCTTCCTTCTTCCCTCTCTCCCTCCCTTCCTCCTCCCTTCTCTCTCACTCTCTCCTTCCTTCCTCCCTTCCTCCCTCCCTTCTTTCCTTTCTTACTTTTTTCTTTCTTTCTTTCTCGTTCTCTCTTTCTTTTTCTCTTTTTCTTTCTTTCTCTTTCTCCCTTTCTCTCTTTCTTTCTCTCTCTCCTTCCTTCTTTTCTTCTTTCTTTCTTTCTTTCTTTCTTTTTCTTTCTTTCCTTCTTTTTCTTTCTTTCTTTCCTTCTTTCTTTCTCTCTCTCTCTCTCTCTCCCCCTCCCTCCTTCCCTCCCCCTCTCTCTCTCTCTCTTTCTCTCCCTCCCTCCCTCCCTTTTCCTTTTTCTTCAGGGAAATCACATCATACAGATCATCTGCAAATAAATAAACAGGTACATGCATTATCACAAAAATTTAATTTCATTAATAGCTAAATTAGTAAACTGGAAATCAGAGGAGTTGGTCTTCAGCTCAATTTAATAGATTTTTATGATAAAATACTGCATGTAAAGCCCTGAGCATCGTTTCTAGTACATATCATGTTCTATAAATGGCATTTCCTTTCTTTTCCACCCAGTACTTCTAGAGGGTAGAGTGATATCTTACTCAACTTGGCTTCTCTAGTGCCTAGTATAAATCATATCTCAAAAGTTGTTGAAGAAATTCTGTTTCCAGAGAGAAGAAGCAAAGCAATCTGGCATGTGAGCAAGGAGAGCTTGGCATAGGTGCTTGTGAAAATGGAAAATGTTCACAGAAGCGAAGGCTCTGGGAATGGTAAATGTAAACAACCAGAGGAAATGAAAAGTATCAGGGAGTAGCACAAAGGGTCTGGATATGACAGGCCAACATGACTCTGCCTAAGTCAAGCAGCTATATTACGTGGTTTATGCCATCACTAAGGAGACCATGAAAGCTGAGGAGACACTCAGACCTAACCACTGAATTGCCCCTGACAGAATACCCGTAGGGATGGCTTTCCGTATTGATAAAGTCATCTTTGAATATAAAGTCATATTATCTGTAGCCATATAGTTTCAACCTTTAGGCTAATCTTGCTTAGTTTCAATGATTTTGTTTGATATAGTAGAATCCTGATAGAAATGCAGAAAAGTTTAAGATTTACTTAAACTCAGGATGGATTTTCTAAAATTATTAAATCCTCAAAGCAAGACAAAGCTAAATGCTAAATTTCCACAATGAATGAACATCCCAATGTAAATAAAAGCACACTTGGTTTCAATATTTAATGATGGATTTGTATTTTATTAGTAACAAAATGGTCTCCTCAAAAAACAAAACAAAACAAAACATGTTATGCATTCTACAATTGGAGTTACCCTAGGGAAAAACCTGTAGTAGTATATACTTAGAGACCAGTTCTATTATTTTATTTTACTTTAGAATTGAAGTACTTTTTTAAGGTCATAATCATAACTTCCATTCAGTTTTGCAAATTAGAACACCACTGAATCTTGGCATGCAATGGTACAGTATTCAGCTTTTTCTAAAGGCATGTGAAAAGCTACAGTTCTGGCCAGGAAAATATACTATGAGCTTCTAGGCCAGGGTGCAAGAGGAATTCAGCTAGAAAAAGAAACCCACCGACAGCCAAGTATCACGTCTTAGGGGTGTTATTGTTCTCGCCTTATGCTAAATCAATACTTCTCACAACAGATCCGTTTTAGAACCATTTATGAGAAAAACAAAAAAGGTATATGTTAAAGAGTGTCCAATAAATATTTGCTGGATAAATGCGTAAATGAATGGATATGTAATATAGAGCACACAGAGCCTCTGGAACAAAGAAAGCCGTCAGAAAGCCCTTGTACTTTCTCTGTCTTTTCAACACCACCTCCAGCCAGTGCTATTATTTTTCATTTCCCTACATGAGGCCTTTGAGGTGAGTCCAGAAATGAAAAGGCCAGTCCAAAGTGTGTGCTTAAACTCTGATAAATATCAGGAAAAAACTTTTCAAAATGTAAAATTCTTGGCAAAATAAATGAAAATGTAATTAACAGTAATGTCAAATAATTTCATCTTTAATATGGTTTTTATTTTAATCTTTTTTAGAATGAGAAGAATAGAAGAAGTAATGTTGCCCAATAGCACATTCCACCATTCTGTGTTGGCTTCCATACCTCTGAATGTTAGCAATGCCCTTTAATTAAATCTTTCTTGTATGTTTTTTATAAAGGTAGAAAATTAGTATAAATTTAGTTTCACTACATTACTCAAAGACATTATGAAATGGTCCATATTAACTCTATGAAACTATTTTAAGTAACATATATGATAGCATATATTTTGCTACATATTTTTACTATTTTTCATATATATATTATTTCATATATATATTATTTTCATATATATAAAGCATATGAAAAATCTAAACAATTTAAAAAACTAAACATAATAAGAAACAAGTTTACAAAATACTTATATAAGAAGAACTAGAGTGTCAATAAACTGGACAAGGATTTAATAATCAAATTCAAATTAGATGCCAAGATGCATTTTTGTTAAAAAATTTAGAGATATTATTTTTAAAAATGAATTTCTAATGGAAGGCTTTAGAAAGTGTGTATCAGAAGCATAAAATTCCTCACAATTTTTAAATTGATTCTGATAATAACAATACTAATAATTATAAACAATTTAAAATTGTAGTTTTAAGGATATTTATCAGTGCTCTTAAAATAAAACACTTGCAGAAATCTGAGTGCACAACAATAGAGAAATGATTAGTTCATATCCATTCAATAAAATGCACTAACTAAAATTATTATAAAATAGAAGTTTGGGGGTGAGAGGGTTGGGAGGTGGGTGTAATGGCTAGCAAAATCTTCTGGGGAAATTTTTCAGAATACATTTGCCTGCCAGAGTTATTTACCAAGACTATACGTAGTGTACACTACTTGTGCTTAGAAATGTGGTTACAAGTTATTCTAGTAGATGCTCTTCATTTGTTGCCCTGTTCTCAGGTATTGTACTAATGATAGAGAAAAACATGTTTAATGTACTGGTAAGATTAAAAAGTGCTTATAAAACTCTTAGCAATGATATTTTATTTAAAAATATAAAAGTCAAAATATCTTGCTATTTATATTTTTAAAGGCATATATATATATTCCAAAATGCTTATTATAGTCATGTGGTTAATGGAAATTATAGATAATTTCGACTTATTGTTTTTAATTCTATATTTACCAAATTTTTATAATGAATACGTTTTATTGTTTAATCCAGGCCTTATTTAAAATTAACACTGCAACACACATACTTTTTTTCACTTTTTTATTTAATTTTTTTTCTCCAAAGAAATTCTCCCTCTATTCACCATCCCTCATACTATATATTCCACTTATGTTTTGTGGCTGTTTACTTTCTGAGCCCCTCAAAGAGAATGGAAGCTCTATTTGGGCAGAGACGTGCTGTAACCCTAACCAGGCACATAGTGTTGCACAATTAAACATTTGCGAATGCATGAATGTTCTCTATTTATACACAAAGACCTTCAATTAAATAGTGAACTAAACTTTCACTGTCAAGGTGAATAGTACACATTGTATGTAGTTGTCATGTTAGTCTTAATGAAACTTAACAATTAGAAACTTTTCATTAAAAAAAGGCAGATGAACAGACAATATCCATCCATTGTTCTGTCATATCTTCTCAGTTCCAGATCTATTAAGTATATTTTTCTTCCAGTCCTTATGACCACGAGAAGCACATTTCTTTAGAATTGGCTAACCATTTATTCAAATAATCATTAAGTAGCCTAATTTATTGACATATTTTATCCTGTGATTATATTTTATTTAAAAGTTCTCTGTGATATTAACCTGGCACTTACCAGACTGTAAAACTTTGAAGGTAGGAATTATATCTTCAAATCACATATGGAATTTGGCTTTACATCATTCCTTTATGGAGCCTAGAACAATGCCTGGTACGTTTAAAAAATGTAATTCTGGTTGAATCTTAAATGAATGAATAAGAATTATTTACACTAATATAAAGAAGCAAATAAAGTCAGGCAGTGTAAAATTTGATTTCAATTCTGCTCCATTATTTACAGCTGTGTCACCTCTGGCCTTACTTAATTTTCCTTTTCTTAAAGTACCTCATTTGCAAAATGGAGTACCTGAGTACTATAGAATAGCTGGGCAGAATATGTAACATATTGTTAGTATATATAAAATATATAAAAACTGTAGTATACTATATATATTATTATACATAAAATACTATGGTATTTTATATATAATACTATTTTATATATTATATAAAATATTATAAAACATAAAATATTAAAAAATATAATTATATGATATATAAGATATATACTAACTATATATTATATGGTATATTGTATATACCATATAAAATTATATAATAGATATATATAATATAATATATATTTTATACATATGATACATCACTTGGAACAATGGCTGGCATATAATAAACACCACATACAGGTTACCTATTATGTCATTTATTGTTATGATATCATTATGCTGTTTGTGTTATCATTATTGATTTCTTATTACATAATCTTGATTTGAATCATGGTTAAAAAAAAGGGGGGGCATCTGCCATGGTAGTAGTGAAGAGAAGAGGTTATGCCTTGTCCCTAATCTATCAGAAAGACAGACCTATAATTTGTAACATTGCATAATGGGGCATATAATAGTAACATATTATTGCTTCTCATTATAGGTGTCATGAAAAGGGCTTTGGTTGTAGGCTACACGTGGTGGGCACACCTCATTATTCCATTTGCCAGATATGTTAAATCACATATATAATAGACTAAAATTGGGATGACTTTCAGAAAAATTTCAGGTAGTATCTGTAATGCTGGAATTGAAAAGTTCCAAGCTCTTTCATTTAATTAATGATTCCCAGAACCTGAAGTTTACATCTGTCTGGGCACATGGAAGTTGAAAATGCTCAGAGGTTCAGATGTTGCTGAGGTGGCCTTTGGATTAGCAAAGGAAACATCTCAGTGAGAGTTACTGCCTGTCTAATTTTGTATAACCCTTATTCTGCTCTGATGACTTCAGTCTCTGACTTGAAGTAGGATGAGTCTTCTTGAAGGACTAGGAAGGCACTAGGGAGACACTCCCAATTTACTGTCTGACATCCCTCTTGTCCTAATTAGTTACATTACAACATTTACTTCGGCTTAGTAAGCATTTATTTACCACTGCTACTGCAAGTCCTTATGTTTCGTTTCTGCCCAGCCCCCCTTTACAGCAAGCTTCCCTTCTTCCTGTTTTGGTGTAGCATCTTATTATATAGCCTTTGCGTTCTGTGTCACAGACTTTACATTCCATAAAAAAGAAAGAAGCATGTACATTTAAATTTTTGAACATCCAATATACTGTCACAAATAAAATATATATCAGAGGTGCACATAAGTTCTGAAAATTAATTTGCACATTCATTCTAATTTTCTGAATTGATCTAATGAGACAGAGAAGAGTTAATGAAAGGTCATGGAAAGTCTTGAATTTAGATACTGTAGCATTTATTTACATTCACTGGAATTTATTTTATCTTGCTGCAAATCCGGCATAAGATAAAAAGGTGATCTTTGTTTTACAGGGATCAAAACGTTAGGCTCAAGACAAATAAACATGTAAAAACAATTTTAGAACTATAATGTTTTCTATAAATACATGAAGGTGTTATTGTTATTTTACTCTAAGTGAACTATTATAATATCAAAAACAGTAATTACTTTTGTGCAAACCTAATAATAAAAAAGTAAAACACAGTAATAGTTACTATATTTTGTTTTTTAAAGGGCCCTCAAATATACATATGTATAAACCAGAAGTGCCCAAATATATCATTGTGTTGTTACATGTATAGATGCTTTTTGTAGTTTTTAAACAAACTATATTTGTCATTTGCTTTAGTCTTGATGTTTCCTATTTCTGATCTCTGGGATTATGACTTAATTTTAATTGAAAGGATAAGGTAACATATAAATTAGACATCTAAAATATTTTCTAGTACAAAGTGGCATATATATATATACACACTTTAAATGCATAAATAAACCGTGGTATGAGCTTTAGGAAGTGTTCAGTGATCATTGATGAGTAGATTTTAGGATAACATACTGTGCTGATAGAGAGATCAAAGAAGATCAATGGTCTTTGCAAGATCATCAAAAGAATGGCAAGGTAAGGTCAGGATACAAGATCCTGACAGGTGCAATGGTGATGTCCTTCATGAATTTGTCAGTCACCAAACATCTGTTTTACATTTTCCAAATCTAAAAGATAACAATATCTACTTGACAGGGCCAATGTAGGGGTCAGTTTAGGTTTGTGCTTTGAATATGAAAGGTTCTCCACAAAAAGGCACATTTTTATACTTTGTTCTTTTATCCAATATTTCTTCAAGATAACACAATACTCGAAATGTAAAAACAGAAATGTATTGATAACATGACATTTCTTTAGCAAATTTATTAAACCAAGTTCCTTACAATCATTCTTTCTAATAAGTCCTAAAACATTTATGGATAGAAATGCACATGTCATGATTAATGTGTACATGCATATCAGGGTTGATGAGCCTTAAAGAGTATTAATATAGTAGTAGTGAAGATACTCAATACTTGAGTTTAAACCTCAGTGTGGTACAGCTTTCAATAAACTTTCTTGAGTGTTTCGTTTGGCATTGATTTAATACTTGCCTGTTTTGGAAGTTTGGCATGAAGACAATTAGGCAGGTACATATGTACTAAAGACAATGATAAAAACAGCTTATCTTTACATTCATTTTTACATGTTTTCATTTTATTTCTTATTCCAGTTATTTTTGCTATCTTACTAGCCTTTTATAAATTTACTTCTAAGCAGTACCCCACGCTTAACCCAAATATATGTTCCTAATGAATATTTGTTGAATGAAAGAATGTCCCAAAGTGCTACTCAATCTATCTGTATTACTTCACAATTTATCTTAAATGTACTCCCATCGTGAAATGTTCAAAAAAATTGTTCTTTTCTCCTACCTGAGCTCTAAAGATAGCTGCTTCTATTCCTTACATGTCATTCCAGTCATTCATTTTCTGAATTATTATTTCAGACTTAAAGTTGTAACCTTAGGCTTACAGCCTGATGAAAGAGAAAGGCATGCAAATCAGTAATTGTAGTTTCGTAAATTCTAGGATAGATATGTCCAAAGTACGGTGCAAAAGGAGATGACAATGAGAAAAATAATTTGCGGATATATTTATGAAAGCTCCATAAAGGACAGACCATGTGATCTGAACCTTGTTGAATAAGAAGAGTTTGAACAAATGAAAACTGGTGGGAAATTCATTCTATTCAGGAAACCATATCAAAACATCATTAAGGGAAGGCAGCCTGGGGATATAATGACTTTTTTGAATTTTCTGCTAATTATATAATATCCGTACATACAATGTGGTGACCCGGTATTTTTTACGCCCATTCCCCCTCTTTCACACTCTGATTTCTCTGCCTTTCCTCCTACCTTTTTCCTTCTATAATTTTATTCTTCCTTTTTAACTTTTAAAAATAATTTTGAAACAAGATATTAAGCTGTTTCCTAAACAGAACTCTGTTTCTACTCTGAAATAATAAATTTGGGGAAGTTGTTTTTTGTTTGGAATTTAGTAGTATATGCCTCAGTCTCTTTTCTGTTCACAACCATACCCCAGATTCTGAAAAGGAAAATAGAAACCATAACACAATTTTAACTTTACGTCATATTGCTAAGTTTTTCCTCTCTTTGATTTTGATCCTAACAGGAAGTACTTATACCATCTCTTTGCTTTGTACTTTTCCTGATCAAAGTAGGTATTCAGTGTTGACTGACTGAAGGATTTGCTTTTGTTCTCACATTGCACCTAGCAAATTAGCAACACTTCTCTGGTTGGTTGAAATTTATTTTGAAGGGTAGAAGAGGAGCTGTAAATTCATACTAATAGTGTTAGTAAACATTGGGATTAAATTAACCAAAACCCATTACAATAACAATTTTAAAATGTTTTTGATCAACAACAACAAAAAATTGTTTATCTCTATATCAGTTTGCTAGGCTGATAGCAAATTGCTACATCCTGGTGGTTTAGACCACAACAATTAATTTTATTTCAATTCTGGAGGCTAATGTTTAAGATCAAAATATCCATGTCCGTGGGGTTAGTTCCTCCTGAGAGCATCTTTCCTTGGCCTGCAGATGGTCATGTTCTCCTTATGTCTTAACATTGTCCTTCCTCTGTAGGTGGCTGTCCGAACATGCTCTTCTTACAAGAACACCAATCATATGGGATTAGGTTTCACCCCAGTGACTTCATTTAACTTTACCTCTTTAAAGACTCTGTCTCCAGTGCAGTCACATTCCCAGAAACTGGTGGTTAGGATTCTAACCCAATAAATTTTAGGTGGTCACAATTCAGCTCATAACACTCCTATTCAGAAGGAAGAGAACTTTTGGGCCTGTGTGAGAGCACCTTGGAAACAGAATAAAGATGATTGATCTTTCTGAAAGTTTCTGAAAAAAGGAGCAGGGACTGTAGAACTGTGTGGGGAAAAGGTCACATGATAGAAGGAGACCAACTGGAAAACGTTACTGGACAGTAAATGATAAGGCTGTATGCTAGTTACTTTAGGAGTATTAAAAAAGTGAAGGCCAGGATATATGATTTTACTTATTTGGCAGTAACATGATGCTTTTCTCTGTTAAGATTTCAATCTTTTTGCTAGCTACTCCTTTATCTCCTCCTCCCCACTGTAACTTTAATTACATTATTGTTGCTTTCCAAGTGATTTTAATAGGAATTTTATTTCATTTGATGCAACTTGTTTGAATGCTAGTTGACACCTAGTGATCACTGACTCAGAACTGGAAGATGTTGTCTCTGGGGCGATGGTAGGATGAGAGCTAGTCCACTTTTCACCAGGGTCAAAGGGAGATGGAAGACAACAATTTTGCAGGCATGATGGCTCACACCTGTAATTCCAGCATTTTGAGAGGCTGAGGGAGGAGAATCAAGAGCCTGGAGTTTGAGACCAGCCTGGACAACACAGAGACCCCCTGTCTCTATCCAAAAGAGGATGAAGAAAGAAGAAAGAAGACGAAAGAAGGAAGAAGGAAGAAGGAATAAGGAGAAGAAGAAAGAAAAAGAAGAAGACAGAGATTATAAAAGGTAGCAACTGAGAATGTGAAGAGAAGTATGTTTACCATCTGAACAAAGAAAGAGTGTAGGAAGTTGTGGACAGCTGGTCATCTATTCTCTCTATACCAATACTGGGTACCTTGAAAAAGATCAACCAGATTTGGGAAAAGAAATGGACTTTATAGACTATAGAGCCTTGATAATATGCATTTTACTCTTTATGTTGGGTAACCATGCCTTATTACTAGCTTATATACTAGTTTAAAATATTCAGTAATGTGGTAATACAGACAGCAGAAGTAATACAAATTTATTAGAAATCAACTTGGGCATGTAGATGATTGAAAATTAGAACATAAAATAACTACAAAATACCAATTTTTTATGCATCTTTTAGCTTCAGTTTCAGTGTAATAAAGGCTCTTAAAAATCTGTTTTATGCTTCATTCTCACTCAGAATATGGAAAGTGTAGGCTTTTTTAAAAAACAAAATTTTATGGAAAAGCATCCAGAAATAGAAACTACTATAAGATAAATAAATATTATTACAGAGTTTGAAATGAGAAAGACTAGCTTTTTTAAAGCTTTCATTTTTGGTGACCATGTTGGTTTATCTTAAATTTTCAAAAAGTCCTTGATTCAGTAAATATAAACTATATATTCAAATCTCAGAGAAACACAAATCAAAGAGTTCAAAATTTAAGGAAAGAAAATATTTTAAAGTTCCATAGAAAAATAATGGAGGATGATACAAATTTTACTTTTGAGAAGAGAGGTAGGGTGGTTTTCACAGAAGCATGACATATACTCTGTGCCATAAAATATGAATGGTTCACAGAAACACAAGTTAAAGATAGACGTCTCAGTAAAGGTAACCAGAGTAGCAAAAGCTAAGAGGTATGATAAATATTTGTGTGTGTGATGCTTAGGGGATTGGATTTTACCTGTACACAGTGAGGAGACAATTCTGGTTTTTACACAAGAACATGGTATGGTATAGCCTGATGGAGTTAACCTGAGAAGGCTGGAGAGGACAACTGAGGAGTTGTTGCCATTGTCCAAGCAGAAGATGATTAGTCGTGAGAGAAAACAATAGTGAGGAAAAGGAAGAAGAAATGAATTCAGGTCACTGGATTCAGATCCATGCAAGATCTTTGGTAAGCAGTAGTACCAGACATTTCTAATGTTAAAATGGGTCAATTCTATAAAAACAAACAAATAAAAAACACTTAAAAATATCTTGCACTTATTTTGAGTGGGGCATGAGATCTACCACTTCCATGGAAACTATTGCCTGTACAATTACAATCCTGAAAGAGCAATAGAATGGGTCCAGGAGTTGAGCTCATTGCAACCATATTTTATGGGCTTGTTCTAGGAGCTGGACAGTGGAGACACATGAGGACAGAGATTCCTGTCTATAACAATTTGTAATGTGGAGGAAATAACCAGTTTACTTTTAGGACCTTGAGTTTCTATGTCATATTTTTTAATCTTCTATCTCCAAACATTAGAAAGATATTTGTTAAAACAAAATTTTACTTTAATCCAGATGTAAGGGCAGGAGAAGTTTGATATATTATAATCAGATGACCTCTGAGGTCACTTGCAGCTTGCAAATTACAATACCTAATGGATGCAGTGCTTAAAATCTAGATGATAGGTTGATGGGTGCAGCAAGCCACTTATGTAACAAACCTGCACATTCCGCACATGTATACCAAAATTTAAAGTAAAATTTTAAAAAAGTTACAAAGTCCTCTAGTCTATTCTGATTCTGCTCTAAGCTATTCCCTGTTACAGGGAAACAATTGATGTCTCCTGTGGTAATTCACTTATTTGGGAAAATTCATTTAAAATCAGAATCAAAATAAGAATATGTATTGCCTTTCTCCACTATCTTACTTTTCTTACCTCTCCTGGCATTTTTTTTTAAACGGTTTTCATGACACACAAGATACATCTCTCTTCAGTGTAAAGGAACTCTGAAATGGCAAATGTTCCTCAGAAGGCATGGTGGAAAGGACCCTCACCTTCTCTGGCTACTCAATTCTCAATTGCATGCATTGCATTTTCCTGCATCATACTTCATTTTGTGAGTGTGGTTCTTAAAATGAACTCAATCTCTAGGCATTTCATCCAGGTGAGATAAAGCTGGACTGTCATTTCTGTTGTAGCTGATGTCACAGATACAACTTCACTCTTCTTATAGCTACTGAAGCTCATGGTCTTCTTTGGCAATACAAGTAATGTTTATGATATAGATTCTTCTCTCAAAGATATTGATTGCTTAGGTAGAAACATTAACCTTTTCAATTCACTGTTACAAAGTGCTATGCTTTTTGAAAAAATATTAATACATTGAAAATATGAGAGACAATTCCAGGATGAACTCTAGAACTTTAAAAACAACATAAACTTTACAAACCAATTATATTTACTTAAGCCTTCTATTTTTGGAAAACAAAAATCAATAATTCCATGAACACAGCAGAGACTAATTTGTCTAATTCATCAAATTTACTACCTTGAACATACCAAGGACTCATTAAATGTTTATTAATATTTCTTAATTTTAGCAATACAATATCACTTTAGATTTTGATGTTCAAATAACTAAAGAGATGTATCCTGTGGGGAGGCTTTCCTTCTTTTGTTCTTCTTTACATTATCTATCTCCCCCTTCCCATTTTCCTGTGCTTCTTTCTCCCATTTTCCTTCTTCTTTGTTTTTGTTTTTTTTGGCAAGAGATATGTGTGTATATATACCTTTGTATTATTCAGGATTATTTACAATAATACCTCAGAGACATGATTGTTTACAACTATTAAACGTTAAACGTATTTTTGTTAGCTTCACCTCTTAGCCTATGAAAGGGCTAAATAAAGTACTCAGGCTTTAATTAACAGTGTATTATATATTTGTTTACTGGTGTTATAAGGTTGTTACCCATGGGTAACTGTGGTAGGCAAATGGATTTAAGAATGAGTTATATAATTTTGGTAAAAAAAAGTCCATATTGCCTCACCTAAAAAAATTTTATTGTCCCTTTCCAAAATGCAGTACAACACTAGATTATGCTGGGGCTTTGTGAAAACAAAGACTCATTTAATCAATAACTTTAGATTTAATGCTCATCAGTGCTAAGACCTGAACCAACACTGCTGGCTGGGGATATGAAAATGAATAAACAAAATTTTTTTTCTTAAAGAGAGAAAATGTTACCAAAGAATGCAAGCATGAAAATATATGTGTGTATACACATATGCACATACACAAACGTTCATATATATGTATGCATATATGTATCATCTATACATACATATATATACAAATGAAATAAAAGTTTCAAAATACATTGGGAACATATTAGAAGGAGAGGTTATGTCTAACAGCAGAATGTGAAAGTTACAAAAAGTACTGGTAAAATATGAACTAGTAAAAAGGATGAATAAAAGATGCCTTGAGAATTTGCCAGCTGTTAAAGCTTGAGCAAAAGCTGGGTGAACATTTCAAGAAAGACTAAGTTAAAGACACCTTGAAACTTACTATGGACCTGCTTAGTGTAAAGCTCTGATATCATTGGAGGGGTGGACACATTTTGAAAGGCATGGAATGCAAATACAAACAAAACGGTTTCTGCATTAAACAAAACTACAGTATGGTTCCCTGTAGAAAGGAGGATTCTTTAGCATGTGGTGATAGCTAGACCTTGAGGGAAGAAAAGAGTGGATTTAATAAATACAGAGGGGATATGGTATATGCTGGGAAGTGAAACAGAGTAAGCCAATTTTCCATAACCACAATTTTCCTGTTTCTTGATTTGAGGCACTAAAGCTGGCCTTTGTGGAATGGAGAATGTGGAGATTATGAAAAATAATGCTGCATATGTTTATAACAGATGTCTACATCCTCACTTTCTCTTACTCATGAGATTTTAGATTCTGAGAACAATCGATTTCAGAGGTAGAAAGAATAAGTAATCCAATCTTCTCATTTTAAAAAATGAGATTGCATTGTTTAAAGGAACAGGTGGTGAAAGGAATGGCACACTTGTAAAAGACAGCTAATAGGTTAGCTGAAATGCATAAAAAGATGTACCAAGCGTTAGCAGGCAGGCAAGGGCTAACTCATGAGGGGCCTTGAATGCTTTGTCACCTGGTTTGGTTTTTATCTGAAAGGAACAAAGCCCCCCGAACCAGGATGATGGCACATGCCTGTTCTATAAAAGCAGTGGCACAGAGTAACACACTGTATTAGGCAAAGTTCATAGAATTACAAGTTGGTACCATTCCTCAATCTGTTAAAACCTAAGAGTTCTTAATTGACTATCTTAACCTAGTTGTGTAAGCTTCTCACACTCTGTAAGATACGAGGCAGAACTTGGTGTACCACAATACATACCCCGTCTTCCAGTATAATTAATCAATACCTTTATCTGTTGACATTGGACTTTTCTTCTCTCTTTTTAAAAAAAAAAAAATACAGTGTTAGATAACTGAAGCTGTTCTGACTGGCGCTGGCCCACATTATCCTTTCATGGCTGGTTTTGGAGATCTAGGTCCATAATGTTAATCAAAGGTCAAAGCAAGACCCGATGGACTGAAGCTTGACAAATGAAATATGTTTGCAGAAATGCTGCTGATTTTCTAAGATGTGCAGCTGAGGGAAGAAAGAAGTTAGAAGGTGTCAGATTATCTTCTTAACACATTCATTGTTTCAGCTTTGAATTTAGATGTTAATATGCTAACACTGAAGTGATCAGAAAAATTGCTGCGGTTTTTGAGTGCACAGCAAAATGTGAAAGATAACATCATGTACTTTAGGCTGAGAAGCAAGTCTAATCAGAGAAGGAAGTTTAGACTTAAATACACGTAGTTTTAAAAATTCTCAAAAATCTTCTTTGGTGCAATTATTTGTTGATCTATTTTGAAATCTAAATTGAACATCTCGGTGTTTGTAAAGTGTTGCTTTTGTGTGACTCGGTTTTACCATAAATAAAAGTTAGCTCATCTGTGAAGCAATCAACAGAAATGAAGTAAATGCAGTTTAATAATTGAAGTCGTTCACAGGAACTGAGAAGATTTATTCATGCAGCACTTGCCAATGTAGAAGCCAGGCTGTGGTGCTTTTTACTCAGGAGCTGGCAGTGCTTTCTAGAAGTTAGGATTCTTCTCCAAAAGTGTTCTAGCTAAGACCACTTCTCACATAACTTTGAAGTAAAATATAAATAAAATAAAATAAATCTGAGTAGTGACAAAAGAATGGCAGATCATTCATTCATTCATTTCCCTGCTTGCTTCTTAGCAGTAAAGCTATGATGAGTTATTACTTTGATAAGAAAGCCCATGTTGAAGAGATTAGTTTTGTTCAAATCTAGACATATTCTCTGTTGTTACTCTCCTTTCTACTTCCCTTTTTCCTTCCTTTCTTCCTTTTATCTTTCTTTCGGTAAGCATGTACTGAAAACCAGCTAATCCTAGGCAAGGTGTAGGCATACATGAGTGACAAAAAAGTCAAGTTTCCTGCACTACAGATTAATAACACAGAGGTTAGTAACCTTTTCCATAAAGGATGAAGAAATTAGAATACATATTTTAGATTTTGAAGGCCGTAAGGTCTCTGTCACAACTACTCAATTCTTCTGTAGTGAAAAAGCAACCATAGCCAACACTCACATGGATGTGCCTGTGTCCAAGTGAAACTGTATTCACAGAAGCTGACAGCAGTTTGGCAAACATATCTTATATTCCAATGCACACAAAATAATGGGAAGATGGCAAGGTGTGCAAATGGCTTTGGGACTATATTCCCAGCTCTGTCCCTTTTTAGCTGCTTTGCTAATGATTCAGTTACGTCATTTATAAATGTTGTTATTGCTTTTTGTTTGCCTGATTTGGCTTATTCTGAGGATCACACTACAAGATTGAATGTATTTAATTTTAAAATTATTTATTTTTTAAAGTTTATCAGAATCATGCACTATCACATCAAATCTTTTGGAGTTTTATTCCTTGTGTGTAGTGCTAGAGAGCTGTAAGAAGATCAATCAAAAGACAGAGATGACCTTTATATACTGTATGTCTCTCAATGCGCACTGTTCTGTAGAGCATATACATTCGTACTTAATTTATTTTCCCATTTTCAAAACAGTGTAAATGACACACAGGAACTCTAAAATGGTTAGTTCAACACTAGGGATTTATAGTGACAGAATCAAAGTAAAACTACGTGTTTTCTTATCACCTAAGCCATTATTAGAACATAATTTCTTTTAAAATTAAAAATAAGTAAAATGCAGTCCCCTAAACTTATAATACGTACACAGAAAATGTCTATTGTGTGAAGTGAGGATAATTTTACAGTAGCTAGAACTGTTTCTCCAATTTGTCAAGTAAATAATTTTAATGACTGTGATTCTTAAGAATGTTAATAAGATAATAAAATAAAATAAAGACATCCTTTTAGTAAAAATAGCTTTGGTTCTTCAAAGCTTTTAGTAAAAATAGCTTACTCTAAACAACAAAATATTTGGAGATTTTAGCTAAAGTTGTACCCCGTGTCCTTTTATCTAAATATCCTATTTTCTTTAAGATGTGACATTACAGCTTATCCTTGCTGTTGCTTGAATGGAATTTGTAGTGTGAACTAATAGTCTCTTGTGCAAGCTGCTTTGAAAACCACATTAAACTTGAGGCTGTTGTACATTCATCTTGGCTCCTCAAACATAGCTTCTGGGCTATAATTTAGCCTTCTTTCTATATAACTGATGCTTAAAAGAGCTTTCAGATAGTCACATTTTATTTCTTGAAGATTTTGGAAAGATTGAGTTATCACGTATACACTCTGGTGGAAGGCACTTGCTCATACTCTGCTTATTGATGTTTATTCAGAAAGTATGTTTTGGCATCGCCTCCCAACCCCATCATGTTGTGGACTAAATGCAGACTCTGAACACAGAGAGTGTGATCACAAAGGAGATATTAGGAACAGAAGCTCTGTATCCTCAAGAAGAAATGCACAAATTTTAAATTTCAATATTATAAACTTCTAAAGCTGACATTTAAGTCCCTCTACACTAGTTCCCCAAATGACATTATTCAGCCTTATCTTCCTCAAATTCTCTTGTGAAAAATATTTATTCCAGAAAAACTGGAGAACAGTTCCCATGAAGGATAGCACTTCTTAATGTCTGCTTTTTTAATGCAGTGCTTTTAAAAAAATAAACTTTGACTTTAGATAGAAAAGTTTAGGGATGCCATGCCCCAATGCCCCAGAAGCATCTATATTTATGTACATTCAAGAGCCTGAAACTATAAAATGCTCTGATTCAAGAAGACGTATGAATAAGAGATTCTTTAAATAGAAAAAATGAATGGAAATCCCTGTTATTTCATATACTTCCTAATTTAAGGTCATGAATATGCTACTTCGTATACAGTAAATACCTTGAGCTGAGGCATTATGAACAGGGCTAGGTTGGGCTTTTCTGTGCGCCCTCATGAATCAGTAATTAGATGGTCTGGAATCATGGCACGGGTTAGCCATCTAAGATTGAGCTGATTTCTTCCAACTCTCTCCTCTCAGGAAGAATTGAAATGAGCTTTGAAATATCAGGTTGAACCTGATTATTTAAGTTTGGCCTCCTACCATATGTCTGTATGCCATTGAGGAATTGGCAGTGATGTTCTAAGTCTCATTTGCCATCCATGAAGAGTGGAGAAGATCACAAAATAAGGCAGGTACTACAGATAATATTTATCTTTGAAAGGCATAATAAATAGTTTAAAACTCTGATCCTATAAAAGCAGATCATGCATCTCCTGAGAAACAAAGGGCCACCCCCTCAAATGATTTGGCTGTGTCCCCACCCAAAATCTCATCTTGAATTGTAGCTCCCACAGTTCCCACATGGCATGGGAGGGACCCAGTGGGAGGTAATTGGATCATGGGACGTCCTGGTGATAGGTAAATACAGCTCATGAGATCTGATCATTTTATAAGGAAGAGTTCCTTTGCACAAGTTCTTTCTTCCCTGCCACTATGTAAGATGTGACTTGCTCCTCCTTGCCTTCTGCCATGATTATGAGGCCTCCCCAGCCATGTGGAACTGTGAGTCAATTAAACCTCTTTGCTTTATATATTACCCAGTCTTTGGTATGTCTTTATCAGCAGTGTGAAAGTGAACTAATCCACCCCTTTTGCCTGTAACTTTGAGTCATTTAAGAAAAAAAAAAAAAAAAGGCATATGGGTTATCTTAGTTGACTGAATTTTATTGCAAGAATATTCTGGGACATTGGTTGGCATGAGAGCTATTCTCATCAACCCTAAACATTTTAGAGTTAGTGCTCTCAAACTTATATGATTGTAAAAAACCATAGGAATACTATAGATTGTTCAGATCAATAACCTGAGTTCATGCATCTTATTTTTTTATTTATTCAAGTATTTAAACTTCCATAACAAGATTATTTCTTTGGGTCAGTTTCACCAATATTTGGTGACCTAACAAGCAGAATTTACCAAAAGCTCTTTCAGGGGAGATAAGACCTTCAAGATAAGATTCTATATTTGATTCTCATAGATAATTCAGGAAATCAGTAATAGTCATATTTGACATATCTAGTTCAAGGCTTATATATATACACAGGAAATCATGTGCAGAAACACAAATGAATACTGAATAGCATATTTATTGATATTGCATTACAATAACTGGTAACATAATTCTTTGTATGTTTCAAAACTTTATGATCTCTATACATATTATAAAGAAACTCTTAAGTCTACTTTATACTAAAACTGGCAGGTGTCATTGGAAGGCATTTTAAAATTTTATTGTCTATCTAGCAGGTTCTAATGTACACTTCCTTATGCCACAGAATATCCCTGACTTTTTGCCCTACTGTAAGTACTCCTTTTACCTTTCAGGCTATTCCTTTACATCTTTCTGTTAAATGCATATTTCTGGCTAAAGAACATTTAGTTTAGGTATCAAAGCCCAAAACACTGCACTAACAAAAGACTATGAAGACAACCAGTTTATTACCATTTAGGGGTTTTGTCTTTCACCCTCAAGTAGACTCTTTTGTCTAGGGGCTAAAAGTCTTTGAGTGATTAGGTGTTTTCTACAATAACCTAAAGAGACTTAAGTGATCATGCATAATTATGGCTCTATCTTTCTGAACACAATTATGATCCTTACCTACTTGATCACCAGTTGGACTTTTGAAAATAGGGGAGGGATGTCTCCCCTAGGAGGCCCAGGGCATTCTTACCTAATTGGGTCATCTGAGAACCCATCCAAATGTATGCCAATAAATATTATAGCCAGGGGTTTAAAACAAAAAGCTCTTCCTAGGTCTTCACTCTTCACCCTCAAAGTTGTATCTATTCCTGGCTGCTGTTGTTGCCACTGCCTGGCCAGAGAGGGAGAGGGGAGACTATCCATCTTTGCGTGCACCAGTGGTGGGTTCTGCTTCAGCAGGAGGCCATGGGCCCCACGGCTGTTAGCTCCCTCTGCTCCCATTGAGGGGTGTTACCTTGCCTGGCCAGAGGCCCATAGTATAGCCACCCTGCCCCACCTTAACATTTGAGTGTAGACCAGCCCTCCAAAGCCTGTGTTTTCCCCCTGAAGCTTCCAGCTTTGTTACTACACCTCCTTTGCACTGCCAACTACACTGCAGGGCCAGGGAGGGAGCAGGAAGACCAGGCACATTCATGTGGCTCAGTGAAGGATACCACCACTGCTCCTTTGGGAGGGAGGTGCAGGCAGGCAACACTTTACAGCTCCTGACTCCACTGCTGCTGATGGGGGCCTGTCTTTGCCAGTAACAAACCTGCAGCACAGCCACCCTGTCTCATCTGATTATTTCAGCTGTGGCCTTGAGCTCTCCTGAAGGCCCAGCCAACAGAGGCCTGGGACATGCCCTGTGGCTGCTGCTACCTGAGCATTCTCTTACCGCCTAAGCATTCTGCTTGTTCTCACCTGAGTGACCTGGGGATCAGCCTGCCCCACCCCATCACCTTCCCTGAGGACCTGGGGACAAGTACACTGGTAAGTTCTCAGTCCAGTCCTTCTATGACTCATGGACTGCCATGGAATAAAATTACAAATCAATACTAAGAGGAGCTCCCAAAATTATACTACTATGTGGAAACTAAGCAACTTGCTCCTCAACAATCTTTAGGTAAATGATAAAATTAAGGCAGACATTAAAACAAAAATTGAAACAAACAAGTATAGCAACATGACATACAGGACTTCTGGAATATAGCAAAAGCAGCCCTGAGAGGAAGATCCATGTTATTAAATGCCTGCATCAAAAAGAAATAAATATCTCCATTCATCAACCTGACATCATACCTCAGTAAACTAGAAAAACAAGAGCAAAGCAAACCCAAAGCTAGCAGAAGACATGGAATAACAAAAATCAAAACATAACGAAATAAGATTGAAGCAAAAAAAAAAGATTAAAAATAATGAAAAGTTATTTCAAAAAATAAACAAGATTGATAGACTGTTAGCTGCATTAACTAAAGAAAAGAGGAAAGACTCAAATAAGCACAATAAAAAGAGAAAAAGGTGACATTATAACTGCTACCACAGAAATTCTAAAGGTCATCAACAACTACCATGAGCATCTCTATGCACGCATAAATTAGAAAAAATGGATACATGTTTGGAAACATACGACTTCCCAGGATTGAAACAGGAAGAAATAGAAACCATGAACAGACCAATAACAAGGAATGAAATTGAAGCAGTAATAAAAAAAAAACCTCAAAGCAAAAAGCACCCAGGACAAAATAGACTGGCAGTTGAATTTTACCAGACATACAAAGAAGAGCTTCCATCACTTCCAAAGAATTCCTAAAATTCATATGGAATAATTAAAAAAAAAAAAAGCCTGAATAGGTGAAGCAGTCCTAAATAAAAAGAATAAAGCTGAAGGTATCACATTACCTGATTTTTAATTATACAAGGATAAAGTAACTAAAACAGCATGATCCTGGTATAAATATCAACACACAGATAAATGGAACAGAACAGAGGACCCAGATATAAAGCCACATACCTACAACCACCTGAACTTTGACAAAAGTCACCAAAAATGTGCAATGGAAAAAGGACAGCCTATTTAATAAGTAGTGCTGAGTAAATTGGATAGCCATAGGCAGAAGAATGAAACTGGACCCCTATCTCTCACCACAGACAAAAGTTAATCCAAGATGGATTCAAGACTTAAATGTAAGGCCTGAAACCATAAAAGTCCTAGCAGAAAGCCTAAAACAAACACTTCTGGAAATTGGCCTAGACAAATAATTTATAATTAAGATCTAAAAAGTAAATGCAACCAAAACATATATAGACAAGTGGGACTTAATTTAACTAAAAAGCTTCTACACAGCAAAAGAAATAATCAACAAAGTAAACAGATCACCTACAGAATGAGAGAAAATTATTAGCAAACTGTGTATCTGACAAAGAACTAATATATAGAATCTATAAGGAACTTGAACAACTAACCAAGAAAAAAACAAATAACCCAAATTAAAAAGAAGGCAAAGAGAAAGAACAGATATTTCTGAAGACAGACAAGCAGCCAACAAATACATGAAAAAATGCTCAAGATCACTGCTTATCAGATAAATGCAAATTAAAACCACAATGATGAAACCAGCAACCACTAGTCAGATGGCTATTATTTGAAAGTTTAAAAACAACAGCTGTTAGCCAGGTTGTGGAGAAAAGAGAACACTTAATACACTATCAGTAGGCATGTAAATTAGTACAAAAAAAAAAAAAAAAAATATGGAGTTTTCTGAAAAAAAAAAAAAAAAAAAAAAAAAAAGAACTACTATTTGGCTCCACAACTCATTATTAGTATCTCCCAAAAGGAAAAAGAATTCTAGCAAAAAGATATGTCCACTCATAAGCTTATTGTAGCACTATTCACAATATCAAAGTCATGGAATCAATCTTAGTGTCCACCAAAGGATGACTGAATAAAGAAAATATGGTATATATACAGCAAGAAATACTATTCAGCCAAAGAAAAGCATGAAATCATGTATTTTACAGCAACGTGGATGGAACTGAAGGCCATTATCCTATGGGAAATAACTCAAAAGCAGAAAATCATATACTGTATATTCTCACTTACATGTGGGAGCTAAACAATGAATATCATGGACATACAGAGGGAAATAATAAACAGTGGGGACTCCAAAACAGGGAGGATGGGAGGGAGGTGAGAGTTAAAGAACTACCTATTGGGTACCATATTTACTATTCGGGTGGTTGGTACACTAGAAGTCAACCTTACCACTGCACAATATATCCATGTAACAATCTTGGATAAGTTCCTATTCAATCTATAAAAAGAAAATACAAAAAGAAAACAAAATGTAGCTCTGTTCTGTGCACTGTTGCCTTAGAAGGCAAGTTTTCCTTGGAGGTTAGATTTAAGGAAAAACAGTATTAATTCAAGATAGGAACTTGGCTATCTGTTCCTCCATGGGAAACTATCTGCTATAGTTAAGTCTTATGTTTACTAAGAGATATTTTCTTGGCTAATTTAACCACCAAGAAAATCTCACTCTCTTGAGTTCCAAGTGCACTTTGGATTCTAATGCCTCCTATAAATCCAACCTTTTGACCAGTTAATTTTATGGCAACCACACCTAAATTTTTCTGAAGTAAAGTAGATAGAGGGAGATCTATATTGAATACACTAATAAAATTATATGAACAGAATGAATCACAGAGACACAATATGGAATATACTCATACAATTAACCTTTCTACTATGGATGTATGTCTATTTTTCTCAATGATTATAGTGTGGCTGGGTCAAATTTTTTTACACTTTTCTTCCCTACTTTGACAAGGATGAGAAGTTCAAGTCCACATTATCTCCCTCCTGATTATTTCCAGGCAACATTTATAACTCACAGTTGTAAACTCACCCAGGCTCCCTGTACAAATAAGTAGTGATTTTTAC
This sequence comes from Cebus imitator, assembly GCF_001604975.1. Taxonomy (NCBI): domain Eukaryota; kingdom Metazoa; phylum Chordata; class Mammalia; order Primates; family Cebidae; genus Cebus; species Cebus imitator. The sequence goes on from NW_016107489.1 coordinate 3,644,932, forward strand.
AAAGATTTTTACAAGTGATTTTTATAAAGTGCGGCCAGGTGTGGTGGCTCATATCTGTAATCCCAGTATGCTGGGAGGCCAAGGTGGGAGGATCACCTGAGGTCAGGAGTTTGAGACCAGCCTGGCCAACATGGGGAAGCCCTGTCTCTACTAAAAGTATAAAAATTAGCTGGACATGGTGGCAGGCACCTGCAATCCCAGCTACTCAGGAGGCTGAGGCAGGAGAATCGCTTGAACCCAGGAGGCAGAGGTTGCAGTGAGCCAAGATTGTGTCACTGCACTCTAGCCTGGGCAAGAAGAGCGGGACTCCATCTCAAAAAAAGAAAAAAAAAAAAAAAAAAAAAGAAAAAACAAGAAAAGAAATGAAAAAATATGTAAAATGAAATAGAAGAGAGCTACTTATTTTCTCTGAGTTCAGGGTTTTGCTTTTTTTTTTCTTAGACATTATTATCTTACCTGTATACACATCCCTGACAAGACAATAGGTCCTAAGCTATGTCTTGAGAGATTTACAAGGTAGAGTAAAGATGAAATTGGCTTAGGAGAGCGGGCTTTTGCAGATAGGAAAATATCAGAAGCTTATATTATTTTCAGAGAAGCATTTATGATCAATCTCTAACTGAAAAGCTAGCAAAATTTGTCATTCTTGAATAATAATTTCATCTTTTGAAATTTCTTTGTCTGTAAATTCTGCATTTCCTTATGCCTTGATCAGAGCATAGTGTGAAATAAATCTTTTAAACAAATTAACTGTGGTAAATTATATTAAATCACATACTGTGGAATGGTGTACCTGGCCCTGAACAGTTCCTTGGATATATGCTGGATGGTGGATGATAAGATATAACTCAGTCACATCTTGGAATTCCTTTGGCATATTCTGCTAATATCTGAAACCTCCATAATATTATATAATTTCTACTGTATTGTCTAGACCTTCAGAAACACTTCCTTGCTGTTTTGGTTCAGGATCTTCTTACACAGGTACTATAAGGGTTGCTATGTCATTAATGTCTTCCTTTAGATTTGGTCATGGAAAATCATATCAAGTTTTTTGTTTGTTTTATTTTGTAATCACTCTGCTTACTTCTCCAAAAAGCCTTTTAGCAAACCACAGTCTTTCAACTCAGTGTCCACTATGTAGGAATTGAGGGAGAATCAAGAAACTTAGGTTAATTCTCCAACTCTCTGACTGATTCCACAGTTCTATTCTTTATTTTATTTTATTTTATTTTATTTTTAATTTATTTATTTTACTTTAGGTACATACTATATCTGGCATTTCTCCCCATGTTATCCCTCCCCACCCTCCCCTCTCTCCCCACCCCTTACTGTCTCTCCCCTACCCCCAAAATGCCCCCAGTGTGTGATGTTCCTCTCCCTGAGGCCATGTGTTCTCATTGTTCAACACTCACCTATGAGTGAGAACATACAGTGCTTCGCTTTCTGTTCTTTTGTCAGTTTGCTGAGAATGATGGTTTCCAGATTCATCGAAGTCCCAACAAAGGACAGGAACTCATCGTTTTTTATGGCTGCGTAGTATTCCATGGTGTATATATACCACATTTTCTTCTTTTAAGTGTCCTAGGCTGCCCCACTAAGTCAGTCCCCTGGCAGAGAAATATCCTCCAAATTACCAAAAGGAAGATAGATCAAGAGATCTCTGGGTTCCACTTCCAGCATGACAGCATGAGGAGCTTTAATGATGAACTTCACTGTGGAACTATTATTAAAATAACAAAATTATTAAATTATTGAAAACAACAAGAAAAAAAAAAACCCTAAAGTTAAAAACCAAGCATTTAAAATTCTAGGAAATGTCCCTAAGGGTATATTGAAAATAAATATTAACTAAGAAAGAATAATAAAATTGAGAAATACGAAGCCTCTGGTAGTTGAAATAAAACATTTATTTTTCCTCTTTCTGCAGTTCAGTGAGAAGGAAACACCACCCCATAATGACACAGGCATGAACACAGGGCTCCCTCTCCACCAGCTGGCAGTCAAAATGCTATCTTTCTTAGAGAGGCAGGATTATCTCTGTGTCCAGCTCTTAGTTACTGAGACAAACTTGTGGGCAAGTTCAGCCAAGAAGTGGGGATTTTCTTCATTTGGCTAATTCTCAATCATGGGATTAAGGTTCTGTTTTGGACAGAACATGACTGAGAATATCTGGGCCCTCATTACCCTTAGTCAGGCTCATGGGGTAGCCCAAAGAGGCTAGCAGATCAAGGGCTATCAGATGTGTGCCAAATACCAATCTCTCAGCTACTAAACCGGAGGTGTCACTCACAGAAAAGTGCACCATTGACCTAGTGGCCTTGCCCTGAGCACCAGGGCTGGCAAGAGAAACAGGACATAAAATAGAGTTCCAAATCTCTCCACAAATGACCTAGCTTCATTTACAACAAAATGTGGACAAGTTCAAGTTGTAAAAGGCATTTGGTAGGCATGACGGTTAGTATAAAGGTGTTAACATGATTGGGTTGAAGGATGCAAGGCTGCCAGCAAAGCTGGAAAAAGCAGATGGAAGAAGGTGGACTAAGCTGGCTTGCTGAGTCTTCTGGTTTTCATCTTTCTCCCATGTTGAATGCTTCCTGTCCTTGAACATCAGACTTAACTAACTTCTTCTGTCTTTGGACTTGGACTCACACCAGTGGTTTGCCAGGGAATCTCAGGCCTTCAATCATAGTCTGAAGGCTTTGCTTTCTCTACTTTTTTGGCTTTGGGACTTGGACTGAGCCACTACTGGCTTCCTCGCTCCTCAGATTAGAGATGGCTTGTCATGGTACTTCACCTTGTGATCATGTGAGTCAATTCTCCTTAATATAAACTCCTTTTCATATATACATATAACCTATTAGTTTTGTCCCTCTGGAGAACCCTGACTAATACAGCAGGTGAGTGATAGATTCATTGGCAATACAGGCTAAACTGTAGTTAACAAATAGAAATTGGGCAGACATAGTCAGAAAGAGCCCCTCTGGGCCCAGAAGAGATATCAAAACTAAGCTCAAGGAACCATCCCTTCAAAGAAACCCAAATTTGATTTGATAAATTGATGAGGTAACTGATGCCTGAGAACATCTTTTAAAACAATGGAATAATCAGCCAGGAATAAATGGAGTGGAAAAGCTAGTTTTAGTTGGGAAAGGAGACAGTAAAAAAAAAAATCACTTCCAAATCCACTGGCATCCCAGGGTGAATATGAGTATATCCAAAGCTGTCTACCTAAGGAAAGACATCATAGACTTTATTCTGAAAGACGCAATTAGACACTCCTATATTTGTTTCAGCACTGTCTGCAAAGCTATGTTTTGGAAGCAACCTAAGTGTCCACCAACAGATGAATGGATTAAAAAACAGTGGTACCTTTACACAATGGAATAGTATTCAGCCATAAAAAAATGAGACCCAGTCATTTACAACAACATGGATAAAACTGAAGATCACTATGTTAAGTGAAATTAGCCAGGACAAACATCACATGTTCTCACTTATTTGTGAGATCTAAAAATCAAAACAATTGAACTAATGAACATAATAAGATTGGTTACCAGAACTGAGAAAAGTAGCAGGGGTTTGGGAGGAAGGTGGGGATGGTTACTGAATACAAAAAATTTTAGAAAAAAATGAATAAGATCTTCTATTTGATAGCACAGTAGGGTGACTATAGTGCATAATAACTGAGTTGCGTATTTTAAAATAACTTTAAAAATGTAGTTGGGTTGTTTCTAACTCAAAGGATAAATGCTTGAGGGGATGAATTATCTATGATGTGCTTATTTCACACTGTATGCCTGTATCAAAGCATCACAGGTACCGCAGAAATATACACACCTATTATGTACCCACAAAAATTTTAAAAAATAATTAAATGTTTCTAAAAGTGAAACTTTATAGTGACCATATATGAGATTTAACAAAGACTTCAAAGTAGCCATTATGATTATACTCAAAGAACTAACATTTACCCTGATTAAAGAAGCAAAGGAAGGTATGTTAAAAATCGCACATCAAATAAATGATGTTAATAAGGAGATACAAATTCTGAAAAAGTAATAAATGCAATTATGGAGTTGAAAACTACAATAACTGAAATGAGTAGAGAGGATCAACAGTAGATTTGGACTGGCGTTTTAGAACTTGAAAACAGATTATAGTGATTATATCATACCAGAACAGAGATAAAAGGGAAAGGAGAAAAGTGTATAGAACCTCAGAGAAATGTGAAACACCATTAAGTGTACAAACCTATGCATAATAAGAGTACAGAAGGATAAGAGATAAGAAAGAAGCAGAAAAACATATCTGAAAAAATAATAGCTTAATATGTCCCAAAATTATTAATAAACAAAAATCTATGCATTCAAGAAGCTCCAAAAATTTCAAGTAGGACAAATAAACACATGATAATGGAAAGACTGTTGGAAACCAAAGATAAGGAAATGATTTTATAAACAGAAAAAGAAAAGAAGTTATAGTTCAGGAAAACTTTGTTAAGATTAATAGCCAGCTTCCTGTCAGAAAAAAATGGAGGCTAGAAAACAGTGGAACCACGTATTCCAAGTGTTTTTTTAAGAAAATAAAGAAAACATAATCAAGAATTCTATAACTGGCAAAACTATTGTTTAAAATGAAGGTAGAATAAAAGCAATCTCAGATAAACAAAGGCTTAGATATATCTTGTTAGCCTACATACTTTACAAAAATTATTGGCAGAAAGTTTCAGACTGAAATCATTGATGTCAGACAGTAATTGAAATCTACATTAATAAAAGGTTACTGATAAATATAATTATATAATTACTAAAAAGTATAAATGTACATTTCTTATCCTTCTTTTAATTGCTTTAATACATAATTGTAAAAAAAAAGTATGTATATCATAAATTGCTGTGCCTGTAATATATAAATATGTAACATATTTGCCAATAACAGCACAAAGGAAGTGAGTGAGAACAAAGTTGTTGTATTGAGCTTAAAGACTCCACATGGTCACTGGAATCCACAAAAAGAAAAAACAAACAGAAATAATAAGAATATAATATAGGGAAATATATAAACATATACTTGCTATTTTTGTCTTTGAAAGGATCAAAAGCATTATAAAGCAACAATCATAAAAATATATTGCTGGGTTTGTAACATTAATATAGGAAATATATATAATATATATAATGCAGTAAAAAAGAGAGCTGCATAAGAGTGTCATTTCTGTATCTAGAATAAAATTAGTACAAATATAAAACTATTTCTAGTAAGTTAAAATGTGTATGATTAGGCTTTGAACAATTACTAAAGAATAAATCAAAGCTATCCTAAGTATCATGGAAGAAAGATAAAATGCCACATTGGAAAATGTTCACTTAACACAAAGAAAGTAATAAATAAGGAAAAGAGAAAATAAAGGACTGGAGACATGTAGTAAGCAGAAAGAAAAATGGCCAACATAAATCCAGCTATACCAACAATAACATTACATAGAAATAGAATAATTAATTAAATGAAAAGGTAGAGACTGTCAGGTTGGATAAAAAAATATCATCTAACAACATGCTGTCTGCAGGTGATACACTTTACATTCAAAAATACAAATAGATTAAAAGTAAAAATATAAGAGTGGGGTGATGTAAAAACAGTGACGAAATATAAAGCTCTTCTTTCCTCATAGAGGCATTGGCCTAAAAACAATATGTAGCTCAAATTATGAGAACTCCAGACAACAGCTAAAAGTTGTAGTACTCTAGATCAATGCTAAGCCAGAAACAGCCATATTAAAATAAATAAAAAGAATAGTTTTACTGTATCTGCAATTATCACTGCAATTATCCAGCACAGCTTAGTACCTAGAAGGAATGTTCAGTTAATAGCTTCTCCTTCTGGAGGAAAAAAGAAGGAATGAAACGTGTATCCAGAATTCCAGATTTTTGGAGCATTGGAACTGTTTTTGTCTCACCTGAGTAAGAACACTTAGGATACTGTCATAGCACAGATGTCTGGGGACTACTAAAAACAAGAGACAATGGAGACTCTACTGTGGCACCAGAAGACCTAAACTGACACATACACGGGCAGCATGGTGCAACATAATAAGGAGAAAGTGCCCAGTTTATGGCTTTTGTCTTGGTGGAGATGGAAAAGTGTGGAGTATGTATTAGGCATTCTTTTTTTTGTTTTTTTTTTTTTTATTTTTTGGAAAACTTTCCATTGGACTGATATCTGTCTTGTTTGTTTCAAGGTGCTGATGAGGAGGTGGCAAATTTGGATGTGGGGATTACTGAGAAAAAGGAGAATGAATGGCTTGCATTAAGTGAGTAAAAAATTTGTAGGACACACTTATGTAGGTCACAGGCCCACTAAAGGACTAAAATCTAATAATCAAATCATAGTATGCTCTTCATTTCCCATATGTTCCCACCACTCAACAGGGCCCCAAGAAATAATATGATTGTAAATGAAAGATATACAAAGCACAGTCTATATTTTTAAAAATTTTTTTATGGAAATCTAAAGACAACAGGGGTGACAAAAATGAGGAAATGAGAAATTTCAAGCTTCTAGTAGCCACAGCAAATGTTAAACACAGCCTACCATCCAGCAGAATAATATAAAACACCCTAAAGGTCAGTTTACCTTAGTTCCTACTACCCTTTACATCGTTTCCAGTTTTTAACAAAAGGAAATTAGAAGGCACGTTAATGGCAAGTAAAAATGCTGCTTATAGAGACAAAACACAGCAAAACTAGACTCTTATCAAGAAATATTTTTAAAAGTTCTTCACATGGAAGAAAAATATAGAGAACATAAGCTCATGTCTACAAATATGCAGGGAGGAATATTGAAGTAAGAAATAAAGTTAAAATAAAATATTTTCCCTTTTACATTCTTAATTTCATAGAAAACTATTAAAAGTAACCATAGTTTCAATGTATTCAGGGATTATAGCCTATAGATTAATAAATGGATGATAGTAATGTAATAAGGGATTAGACAGAGGAATTGGAAATACCCTATTATAAAAGGTATATGAAATATCCATGAAGCCATATAGGGTTATTCAAAAGCCAACTTAAGTAGTTGAAAATATGATTGTAAACTCTAGGGCAATAACCAAAACAAAATTGAAATGAATTAAAATTGATGTACTGAGAGGTGGAAGAATCAAATCATATTAAACATACAAGCAAAACTAGAGGCTGAGTGCAGTGGCATGTGTCTTACGTTTGTTCTGCTGAAATATTGACCCCCAACACCTCAGAATGTGACTTTATTAAATATAGACTTTGCAGATGTAATTAGTTAAGCTAAAATGCGGTCATACAGGAGGAGTGAGGGCCCCTAATACAGTATGTCTAGTCTTATTACAAAAACAAATTTAGACAGAGGTATACCCACAGGGAGAACATCATATGAAGATGAAGACCGAAATGAAGGTGATACTTTCATAAGCCAAGTCATGCCAAATATTGTGAGCAACGTGTGAGAAGTTGTGGGAGGCTTGAAACAGATTCTTTCTCATAGCCCTGGGAAGGGACCAACCCCATTAACGTGCTGTCTTAGCTTGTTTTGTGTTGCTATTTCAACGTGAAATCTGAGGGCACACGCATTCAAACTATAATAAATATCAAGGACAGTGACTATGGTAACAATGCATAAAGATCAAAGACATTCATGGTGCCACATAACTGAAGTCAGAGCTGCTATAGAAACTTTCCTCTCTACTGGTTGTTTATTGAATCCCAAGTGTCTACTTATGTTTTGTAGCTTAAATTGGACATTCTGAGAGTGGCCACTATTATTATTGTTATTTTGATAAAGGCTTTCACTCTGACACCCAGGCTGGTGTGCAGTGGCACTGCAACCTCCACCCCAGGGGCTCAAGTGATCCCCTCACCACAGACTCCCGAGTAGCTGGGACCACGTGTTTGCACTACCACACCTGACTTTTTTTTTTTTTTTTTTTTTTTTTTTTTTTTGTAGAGATGGGAATCTCACCATTTTGCCCCGGCTGGTCTGGAACTCCTGAACTTAAGTGATCCAGCCACCTTGGCCTCCCAAAGTTCTGAGATTACAAGTGTGAGCCACTGCACCCAGCCCAAGAATGGCCTTTAGTAAATTTCCTCTTTTCTTTTACATTGTGAACCACACTAAAAATAGACACTGCAGTCTGATGAAGATAAGTATTAATAACTGCTTTATTAATAGTAAAGCTGTATTTGAGCTGACAGCTATGGCTTTTGGCCCCACGAAATCTTCCCGTGCTCTTCTAAAATTAGACATGCATACAGTTCACCACGTGGAGATCTGCTTCATACTTTCTCAGCCTTCAGAGATACAAATCTAGATAAAGTATGGGGACAACCTAACTTTGCCTCCATCTCACCAGTCAGATAAGTCAGCCCTTTTTCCATCTCATGAACTAGTGGTGAAACTAGTAGGAAAGAAAGAAGTTGAACTGGTTATAGAAGACTGCTTCTCAGTCTTTTCTTGTAAATGGTGTGGGAAGAGAAAACCCATGTTTAATAAAAGAATGTCGACAGGATTTTTAAAATGTACACATATACAACAGGTATAAAACTAGATTGCTTGTATTTAAGATTTAAAGTAGATTAGTTCCTGTCATAAATCCTGATTTTCTTATTTAATCCTCACTACAATATTGTTCAGTAAGTTACATATAATCTCTGCGCTACAATTTGACCAGTTGTCTAATTCACGTCCTTTACAGGAAAATAATACAGGTCCAAATTTCACATTGCATTTAGTTGTTGTGTTTCTTTTACCTCCTTCAATATAAATATTTCTCATTATTTATTTATTTATTTTATATAGTGCTCCTCAATTTGTTTGTCTAATGTTTTCTCATGATAGTTTTAATTTATTCAGTGTTTAACAGGAAGAACTCTAAAGTGATGTTCTATGTTCTCATTCCATCCTATCAGATTAAATATGATTTTATTTTTCTCATACTTTTCAATGTTCAGTTTGATTACTTCATGAAGGGGAGCTCTTCTAGTTTTCCTTACTTTATTCTTATTTTTCTTTGTAATTAGTATTTTCAGTCGAGTTAAATTTGGGAGTGACTAAATTTTACACTTATCAAAATTTTAATTTCCACTTTAACATCTCATAGCTAGCTTTGCACAGTGGCAGTATCGTAGCCAATGAGGTTTATCTGAAGCGCGATTATGGCTAATTGAAACATCTCATAGCTGATCTTTTTCCCACACAGAAGCATTCCTCACCATGTTCCAGGCATCAATTCCTGGCAGCATGCCACCATCTTTACTTTCGGATATGCTTGCCACTTGGTTGGCCTCCAACACTCTACTTTGCAAAATGATGACTCTCCACTCCCACCTTGGCATGAATATGTGCCTTGCATGGACTTTCTAGTTACATTAGTGCTAAATTGTTTATTTAAAAAAGCAGAAATAATCACTTTTGTGTAGGGATGAAAGGAAATATGGTGAAGGAGAACTGATATGTGGATCTTTTATTTAAGCTTATTTGTTCATTTGTTCAACAAACTGATAGAGTGCTGGGGATGTAATAATGAAGAATCAGACTTCTTATACTAGTATATCAAAATATAATAATTTTAATCCTTGCTCTGCTATTTATGAGATATTACATTGTAGACAATTTACTTTTCTCAACAACAGTTGCCTCCACTGCAAATGAATGGTTTTCGTCATAGCCCTTTGTTGCTATGATGTTCTTAGTTTTACTGAAGATCAGTTAAAAAGTCCTTGATGAGGAAGCTGTGTTTCTCATAATTAGCATTCATGGCTTTCATTTTGATTTTTTTTGAGCAATCTTGTTTCATATCCAAAGTAAATCACTGATGGTATTGAAAATAAAATTAATTATCTTTTATTGTTATTCTTGCAATTGGATATCTCTCTGATTTTTATGATCTCATTAAATCAACTAGAAGTAGAATCTGTTATTGGATTTTTATCTTGTAGTGAGAGGAAAGTCTAAGGTATATGGTAATTGAATTGTACTTTCAGTAACTAGGGAAATAATCATAGGATAGGTCTGTGAATTTACTAGACCCACTGCAGCTTGAACTCAGCATAAAATTCTATCTATGAAACCTGTAAATATGTTACCTTATGTGACAAAAATAACTTTGTGTATGTGATTAAGACTGTTGAGATTGGGGCACTGTCCAGACAAATCCAATATAATTTCAAAGTTCCTTATAAAGCAGTAGGAGGAACTGAGTTAAAGAAGGCCATGCAACAGTGGAAACAGAGGAAGGTAAGTTGTGATGTTAGAAACAGAGATCAGAATGAGAGAAAGAGAGATTTGAAGATACTGCATTGTTGGACTTGAAGCTTGAATATGGAGGAAGGGGTCATATGCCAAGAAATACAAGTACACTGTAGAAACTGAAAATGGAAAAAAGATCAACCATATCACCCCTAGGGCCTCCAGAAGAAATGCAGCCATGCCTGATGAAATTTGATTTAAGGACTTTTGACCTCCAGAACTGTAATATGATAGATGTGTATTGCTTATTGTCCCTAAGTTTGAGATAATTTGTTACAGCAGCAAGCAGAAACCAATGCATAAAACAAATAATAGCTAACAGATTTTTTTTTTTTCGGTCCTAGAGACACATTAATCAGTTAGCTACTTCAGTCGTCTCAGTGAAACACTCCCTGCCACTTGGTCTGTGCTGTTCCACAAATTTAGCACCATTATTGATATTTAGGAGAACATCTCTAGAGTGACATTTCCTACTGTTATAGTCTAAAGAGGCAGCTCTCAAAGAGCTTTTCTGAGATGTTGGTGCTCCCTCTACTAATTGCTTTTCAAGGTCTTAGTGAAGAGAGTGTCTTCTGGACCTTCTTGAGAAATGTAATGGGGAGAACAGGGTTGTATAGTTCATCCACAGTAAATCAAAACAAATGATCCTGTCTTCCAAAACATTTGGATCCTGTCCTCTGCATTATGACAAGAAATTCTGGCAACTCAACTTCATTAAATTGAATTTCATTTTCAGTCAATCAACCACATAACTTTTTAAACTTCCAACTACATAATATAACAAAAGAAATCCAGAATCTTTGGTAAGTATTCTCATGAGTAAATTTCACCCAATTCAGTGCAAATATTCCATTTTCCATAGACTATTGACCTTAGAATCCATCCCCAAACATAATCCATCCCCAAATATCCCTTCTGATAGGATTAATGGCTTTATAATAAAATGTAGACAAGGCTTGATATCTACTATATGATAACACAATGTGTAGATGGCCACAAGACAAGAAGAAGGGCCTGCATGAGAAACCAGCCACTCTGGCACCTTGATCTCTGGCTTCCTGCCTTGCGGACTTGGAGAAAATACATTTCTGTTGTTTCAACCAGTCAGTCTATAGCATTTTGTTATGACAGCATGAACAGTCTAATACAGATGCTATCAGGAAGCCTACCGGTTTCTCATAGTGAGAATATAAGAAAGATTTCCTCATGGCCCTGAGAGAGAAAGAAAAAGAGTAAATATTATGAAATACAACCTGAGCCTTATTTATAAAGAAGACTTACACTGTAGTGGAAAGGCTTTGGCAGAACGCAATTCTGAATGGAGGCCCAAGCTAGGCAAAGAGAATTTCTCCCAATTCTAGCAGTTCTTGCTTTCCTGTGTCACCTAAGGGGATAAAACGGTAACAACTGTAAAAATAATAATAAAATAAAAATAAAACCAGCCTAAAGAAAATATAATTAGGACTTCCTGTCTCAGCTCCAAAAAAATCAGAACTTGGAAGTTGTCACCTGTCTTTACAGCCAGAAAACAAGGTGAAGAAACTGCAAATCAATGACATTTTGGGGGCTTGTCAGAGAACCGGGGTTGCAGGGAAACCCTCCCCCCAAAATATGGAGAAACAAGCTAATATAGAGAATCTACAACTGAGAACTGCTTACCTGCAGTAGAGTTGCTGAAGTTTGAAACTGGTAAGAACATTTAAATGGTAATTTCTATGAACTGAGCGAGGCTGAGTGTGCACTAGCATAAGGGTAAGAAACTCTTGAGGTCTCAGTCTCAGGGAATTCACCATAATTTCATGGCTTTTGCTTCCAGAAATTCCATCAGAGTGTAAGGGTGAAGAACCAAAAATGATACTTTTGGGATTCTGGTGGGAGTAAAGGAAAAATAATCACTGCGAAATACTCTAAATATTTTGACTAATAAATATCTGCTCTGTATGTTAAACAAACAAACAAGCCAACAACTTTATTAGAACCTAATCCAATCTAAGAGACTGGCATTTCTCTGCTTTCACACACCTCTAGTCTTCATGTTTCTTCTAAGGGAGAAAAATAAGCTAAGATACTCTTGTTAAGACCACAGCATAGGAACATGAGCCAACTAAAAGAAATTTAATCATAATATTACAGAACGCTTGTTCTTCCTTATACCTTTCCATCAAAAATAGAGCTCCAGTATTGTAACAGAAGATTAAAGGTGACAGAGCTGCCAGATGCAGACTCTATTTTAGATGTTTTCAGGAAGTTCAGACATTGGGGAAGAAAATAAAAATGAGGGCAGTAGAGAAATTTGAAGCCTCTAATACCTGCAGTCATAGCAAACATTAAACACAGCATAGCTCTAGCCTGATTAACTTAAAACCTCATGTTAAAGGCCTATTTATCTAATACTTAGAACATCAAGTCCTACATTCAACAATAAATTGAGATATGCTCAATGCTGAAAAAAAAATCTGAAAGAACAAGAAAACATCAGACCTGACTCAGATATAACAAAGATTTTGAAACTCTAAGCAAAACTCTTATAATAATTATAATTGATATATTGAGTACTCCATTTTAAAAAATAGACAATATGCAAGAACAGATGGTAGTATAAGCAGAGAGATGAAAACACTAAGAAATATCTAAAAATGACTAAAAATTAAAAAAAAAACTATGACAGAAATAAAGAGAGTCTTTGATGGGCTCAGTAGTTGACTAGACCCTTCCAGGGGAACCATACATGAGCTTGAATATTTGTCGTTAAATATTTGCTCAATTAAAATAAAAATTTAAAAAAATACCAAAGAAAAATATAACAAAACATCTAAGACATGTAGCATAATTATAAAAACATGAAATATAATCAGGGAGAGTGAAAAATCCAAAAGGGGGAATATAAACCTTGCCTATACATGTATACATATAAAGTTATAGCAAACATTTCAACAGAAACTGTGTACCCAAGAAGAGAATGAATGCAATGTTTAAGATGTTGAAAAAAAAAAAAAAGAAAAAACTTGAATTCACTATGCAGGGAAATTGAACTTCAAAAGTGAACAAGAAATATAGACTTTCAGGAAAATGATTACCAGCACACTTGCCCTGCAAAAAATATTTTTAAAAGTTTTTTTAGCAAGAAGGACAATAATCTTATATCTGCATAAGGAATGAAAGGATATTAGAGAATAAATAAAGATAAAATATTCTATCTTATTTATTTTAAATGACTAGAAAAGTAAATGTTTTGTTAGAGTAGTAACAGTAACAATGTATTAGGTGATTATAACACAAGGATAAGTAAAATGAATTGTAGAAATGTCATAAGAGATGGCAAAGAAGATTTGAGAATACCTTTATAGGAATATTTTATAAGCATTTTATGACTAGTTTATAAGTTACCTGCATGACAGGCAAGGCAGAATAGTGTTACTTCTAGGTAGATATGGAATAGTTGGAAATGTATTTAATCAACTCTAGAACAATCAGTAATTTTTAAAAGAAATGTTGTTACATTAAGAAAAATAATTAAATTATGCAAAATGTTCAGTAAATACCAAAAAAGGAATATAAGATGTAAAGATACTAACTCAATATATTGATAATTACTCTAAATAAAAATTGTCTAAATATGCTAATTAAAAGACAAGGATTATTATTGGAATGGGTACAGAAAAACAAATAGCTATATGATTCTACATAAACTTATTTTAAATGTAAAGATAAAAATAAGTCAAAAGTAAGGGATCACATGTTAATACTAACCAATAAAGCTGGAGTATCTATGTCAATTTCCAAAAAGCAGACTTCAGAACAAGACAAATTATAGAAATAAAAAGACACAGCAAATAATAAAAAGATCACTATTCAAGAAGATTTAAAAATGTCTTAATACCTATGTACTTAGCAATATAGCATCAAATTTGTAAAGCAAATCCTGATAGACCTGCAAGGAAAAATAGGGAAATTCACTACAATAGTTAGAGACTTCAACATCTCATAGTCAGTAATAAATAAATCCCATAGACAAAAAAACAATTAAGTACATATTTACCTGAACAGCACTATTAATCAACTTGGTCTGAGTAACAGATATAGAATACTTCATCCACCAACAGCAAGATTATGTAATTGCACATCTTAATAAGGTAACCCCTCTTTAACCACTAAGAGATGATTCTCGAGAGCTGTGGTAATTACTTGATGGTCATTGAGCCAAATTATCACTAAACTAAATCTTGTTCAAATATAACCTCAGAGTAGACACTATTAAAAATACACAATGTGTCCAAACCATCTATAAGCATCCCCCAATTTTTTCATCTCCTTTGCATCATTTATTTCCTTCTGGTTGTAAGCTCTTGATAAATTGTATCTAATTGTATTTTATAAGATGGTTTTATTTTAATTTTATACAGAAAATCATCATACATATTTCTTCAGGAGTGTTAGAAAACCATATCCAATACTGCATAAGCTTTTGGAGCTGTGCTCTGTTTTCCTTTGACATCTTTATTTTTTAAAACCTTAGGAAATTTTCTTCCATTTTGCAGGTTGCTGGTTCATGCTGATGATATTTTCTTTTACTGTGCAGAAGTTTGTTAGTTTAATTAGATCCCATTTTTCAATTTTTTTTTTTGTTGCAGTTGCTTTTGGTGTTTTCATTATGGAATCTTTGTCCATTCCTCTGTCCTGAATGGTATTGCCTGGGTTTTTTTTTTCCTAGGATTTTTATGGTTTGGGGCTTACATTTAAGTCTTTAATCCATCTTGAGTTAATTTTTGTATAAAATGTAAGGAAGGGGTCCAGTTTTAGTATTCTGGCTAGCCAGTTTTCCAAACACCATTTATTGAATAGGAGATCCTTTCCCTATTGCTTGTTTTTGTTTTTTTTTTCAGGTTTGTTGAAGATCAGATGGTTGTACATGTGTGGTATTATTTCTGAGTCCTCTGGTCTGCTCCATTGGTCTATATGTCTGTTTTGGTACCAGTACCATGCTGTTTTGGTTACTGTAACCTTGCAGTATAGTTTGAAGTAAGGTAGTGTGATGTCCCCAGCTG
>NW_016107489.1:3661285-3670510 GCF_001604975.1 Cebus imitator
AAAAAAAAAAAAACCTGGAAATTTCACTCTATCTGTAAACACAGATTGATCTTATTTTTATTTAACAATAATGAAAGTATTGATACATGGAAAACCAGAACAGAACAGATGTAAATGAAATATTTTTATGTGGCATTAATTCCACATTTTTATGCAAATAATTAAAAATTCAAATTGGTGTACCAGAATCTGTGTCAGCTTCCTAGGGTGGCTTTAATGAAGTATGAAGTACCATAAACTGGTTAGATTGTAACAACATAAATTTATTGTCTCACAGCTTAAAAAAATAAATCCTTAGGAAAGAAAAATATATTGTATGCAGTTTTCTTGTAAGATGTGGGCATTTACTAAGTAATTATGATTTCTCTAAAGTTTATAATGCAAGTTAAAAATGTCAATATCCATCAAGAGAATGGCTTCACAATAATATTAAGTATATGATACACAGATCATTATAGAGCTACATGAGTATACAGTTATCTATATGACATTGTCACTGATAATTTATTATTCTTTGGAGAATCACACATGAAATCATACAACCAAATGGATAGAATCTAGCCCAGGTTTTCCAGCTTACTCTGAAATTGCTCTAATAGCAGAAAAATTTTACTTCCATAGATTTTTCATCCTGCCTTTGCATACATTTATGGTAGAGTTTCAAACATTTTTCTGATCGTTTAGGGCTACATTCAAGATCAGTATTAATGGTACTATGTTGATTATCACTCTGATGTTTATTTTCTTAGGATAATACTCCATTTCTTTCAATAATTTATTTTATATTATAATATTAAATCTTTAATGAAATAGTTGTGGGGGATATGTGTAAATCTAAGGTGTATACATATTGTTTCTCAACAAAATATAATTTATGGGCACAGAATTTGAGTTTCACACATGAAAACATAAAAAATGCTCTTTTTTGTGTAGTCCGATGATTTCTCTATTTGATCACTTAGATATCCAAGTATTTTTCAGCTCATCTTTTCTTTTGCTCAGCCTAAATCTGGCAACTCAGTACAAGCTCAGTTATGTTTGAGTTGAATTTTTGGAATAATTTCCGTTAAGCAATTTCCTGAAACAATTTAGAGAGCATACAATCAGCTTTCATCATATTTAATCTCATCACATGTTTAGGCTGAGCATAAGATCTCTTTAATGAGTCATATGGAAGAGTTGCTTTCTGGCTTAGTAACTGCCTCTATGCTTCAGCAATTTAATTATAGTTAAATATAGAGGAAAAGAATCCAGGAGTCAGCATTGACCAGAATGCTGTTACAAAAAAAGTATGATCTTTAGTGCATTATACTGAATTATATACATTAAATACTGTGTCTCCTATTGTGACCTTCACCAAAAACATAATTAATTTTAAATTAATTTGGGAAAATTATTTTAAAGGATGTAATATTTATTAAGTACCATGGCTCATATATTTCATTTTGTGTATATACCACATTTTCTTTATTCATTCATCTGCTGATGAACACTTAGGTTAATTCCATAGTTTGGTTATTGTGAATAGTGCTGTAATAAATATGAGTCCAGATATTCTTTGTAGGTAATAATTTCTTTTCTTTTAGATAATGCCCAGTAGTGGAATTACTGGATCATATGGTAATTCTATTTTTGGTTTTCTGAGAATTCATACTGATTTTCATAGTGGCTTTGCTAATTTACATTCCAAACTGACAGTGTGTAAAAATTCATTTCTCCACATCCTCTCCAGTATTTGTTACTGTTTGTCTTTCTAATAAAAGCCATTGTACTTGATAAAATGATATCTCATTGTATTTTGAATTGTATTTCCCTGATGAGTAACGAGGTTGAGCATTTTTCAAATACCTGTTGGTAATTTGTGTGTCTTATTTTTAGAAATGTTTATTCATGTCTTTGCCCACTTCATAATGGGATTATATGGATTATTCACTGTTGAGTTGGTTAAGTTACTCATATATTCTAATTAAAATTCCACAATTAGATAAATAGTTTGCAAATATTTTCTACCATTCTGTAGGTTCTCTTTATTGTTTCCTTTGCTGTGCAGAAGCTTTTTACTTTAATATAGTCTCATTTGTCTATATTTGTTTTTATTTGTTTTTGAGGCCTTACTCATAACATATTTTTCTTGATCAATGTTCTGAAGTGTTTCCTCTATGTTTTATTCCAGTAGCTTTATACTTTTGTGTCTTAAAGTTAAATCTTTAATCCATCCTGAGTTGGTTTTGTATATGGTGAGAGATAGGCATCCAGTTTCATTTTGCTTAAGGATATTCAATTTTTCCTGCACCATTTATTGAAGAAGATGTCTTTTCCTTAATGTATATTCTTGGTACCTTTGTTGGGAATCAGTTGGCTGTAAAATACATAGATATATTTCTGCATGCTCTATTCTGTTCCATTGGTCTATGTGTCTGCTTTTCTACCAATACCATGCTGTTTTTGCTACTATACTCTTATAATATATTTTGAATTCAGGTAACATGATTCCTCCAGCTTTGTTCCTTTTGCTTAGGATACTTTTTGCTATTTGAAGTCTTTTTGGGATCCACAAAAATTCTGTGAAAATTGACATTGGTATTTTGACTAGCATTGATTGCACTAAATTTACAGGTTGTTTTGGGGAGTATGATCATTTAAACAATATTAGTTACTGCTACTCATAAGCATGCTATCTTTTCCATTTGTTTGTGTCATCTTCAGTTTACTTCAGTGCATTGTAGGTTTCCCTGTAGAAATATTGTACCTCCTTGCTTAAATTTATTTCCAGATATTTTAATTTCTGTAGCCATTGTCAATAGAATTGCCTTCTTGATTTTTTCAGCTTATTTTTGGTGTATATAAATGCTATAGATTTTTGTATAATAACATTGTATTCTGTAACTTTACTAAGTTTGCTAGATCTAAGAGTTTTTATTGGCATCTTTAGGTTTTTCTAGACATAATGTGAGATAATGATAAAACAGATAATTTGACTTCATATTTGGAGCCTCTTATTTCATTGCCATATCTGCTTGCTCTAGCTAGGCTTTCTAGGACTGTATTCAATAGGAATGGTTAAAATGGGCATCCTTGTCATGTTCCAGCTCTTAGATAAAAGGCTTTCAGCTTTTCCCCCATTAAATAGTATGTTAGCTTTTCGTTTGTTATAAATGGCCTTTATTATGTTAAGGTAAGTTCCTTCTATAACTGAGAGTTTTTATCATGAAGAGATTATAACTTTTATGAAATGCTTTCTTACATCTATTAAAATGATGAGATAATTTTCATATTAAATACTTCATTCTGTTGATGTGATGCATCACATTTATTGATTTGTATATGTTGAGCCATCTTTACATCCCTTAAATCAATTCCATTATATCATTGTATATATTTTTATGTTCCGTGAGATGCAGTTTACTAATATTTTCTTGATGTATTTTTGTATCTGTGTTCATCAGGGATATAGGCATGTAGTTTTCTTTTTATGTTACATAACTGTCTGATTTTGGTATCAAGGCAATTATAACCTCATGAAACTATTTAAGGAGAATTCTCTCCTTTTGAATTATCTTGAATAGTGTAAGAATCACTGGCGTTAGTTATTTTTTCAAAGTTTGGTGGAATTCAGCAGAGTCTATCCAGTTCCAGACTTCTTTTTGATAACAGATCTTTTATTATTTTCTTGTTCTTTCTTGTTACTGGTCCCTTCAGGCTTTCTATTTGTCCTGATTCATTCTTAATAGGTTGTATGTGTGCCAGAGTGTTATCATTTCCTATGGATTTTCAAGTATTTTAGTGCATAGTTATTCATAGTAATCTCTGATACCCTCTTGCATTTTTGTTATATAAGCTGCCTCCTTTTTTATTTCTAAATTTATTTATTTTCTCTCTCTTTTTTCCTTATTCTAGCTAGTGGTTTGTTAATTTCGTTTGACTTCAAAAAAGCAACTTTTCCTTTTGTTGATTCTTTGCATTGTTATTTTAGTCTCTATTTCATTTAGTTATCTTCTGATCTTTATTATTTGTTAGTTTTATAACTGTTTATTGGTATGGATCATTCTCACTATTTTAGTACTTCACAGTGAATGATTAAATTGCTTATTTGAAATCTTTTGACGTTTTTGATATGGGCACTTACTAGTATAAACTTCCCTGTTAAAATTGCTTTTGCTGAATCCCACAGATTTTAGTACGATGTGTTTTTATTTTCATCAGTTTGAAAAAGCTTGTTGACTTCCTCTTTAATTTCTTTCTTGACCAAAATGGTCATTCAGGAGCATGTTGTTTAATTTTCATGTATTTGTAGAATTTCCAATGTTCCTCTTATGCTTGATTTCTTGTTTTATTCCATTGTTTTCTGATAATACACTTGATTATAATTTTATTTTTTAAAATTTTTGGCACTTGTTTTGTGTTATAACATATGGTCTGTCCTTAAGAATGTTCCATATTCCAATGAGAAAAAGGCATATTTTGTCACTGTTGGATGAAATGTTCTGTAAATGTCCGTTATGTCCCCATTTGGTCTAATGGATGGTTTAAATACAACTTTTCTTTGCTAATTTTTTGTTTAATTTTCTTTGTTTAATGCTGAGGGTAATTCCCAGAAATAATTGTATTGGAGTCTATTCCTCCCTTTAAATATAATAATATTTGTTATATTTATATGAATTATCTGGTGTTGGTGGATATATGTTAAGAATTGTGATACCTCCTACTTAGTTGATCCCCCTATCATTATATAATGATAATCTTCTCCTCTTCATGGTTTTACTGAAGTCTGTTTTATGTGTTGCAAGTATAGTTATTCCTGCTAACTTTTGGCTTATGTTATCATGGGAAATACTTTCACATGAATTTACTGTAAGTGTGTATGTGTCTTTACAGGTGATGAGTTTCTTGTAGGCAGCATACAGTTGGTCATGTTTTTGTTTTGTTTTTTGTTTGTTTCCATTCACCCAGTCTACAACTTTTAAGTGGAAATTTTAATTTATTTACATTCAAAGTTATTACTGATGTGGGCGATTAGTCTTATCATTTTATTAATTTATTCTGTTATTTTCTTTCCCTCTTTCTGTTCATCATTGTGATTTGTTGGTTTTATTTAGTAACATCACTTAAATCTTTTCTCTTCCTTGTCTGTGTGTTTGCTGTACCAGTGGTTTCTATATTTTCATGATGAAAGAAATGAGAAATTTACCAAAGAAATAGATTAAAAAAAATAACCAAATAGAAATTCTGGAAGTAAAGAATTCATTGAATGATATATGAAATACATCTGCAAGCTTCTCAGATGACATTAGTGGCAGTAGTGGGCAGGGCACTTGGATAGCAGATGTGGTATGGGAAATGCAGTAGCATTGTCAGGACAACCTCTGAGTTCCAAGTGTGCACACTGCTGTTGACAGTGGCTGTAACAGTCTGGGTGGACAAGTTTCCAGGCCTGCAGGTGGCATATGCAGGTCAGGTGGCAGCTGTGGTGGTAGCAGTAAGGTAGGCCAGCTCAACCTCAGGACCCCAGGAGGAGTGCTCAGGTACAAATAATGGTTAACTAGGCTGGGAGATCCCCAGGCCACAGGACCTCATGCTGTGGCATTGAGGGTATAGGGCAAAGCCAGACCAGATTACCTTGTCCTTAGGCCCTCCAGTAATGTGTGCAAGTGCTGGCTGTGATAGGCAGAAGTGAAGTGATCCTCAGCTCCCCAGTGGAATTCCTAAATGGGGATTGCAGCAACTGTGCTGCAGCATCACTACTGGGGAGGGTGGGGTTGCTTTCAGTTGCTATAACCATATGCAAATGAGTGGGAAACATACACTTTGCTTGTGCTTCAGCCCAGGCAGCAGAAGCTCAGGCTTTCCTCACAGTTCAGTTCTGGCAGCAGCAGTCCACAGTGATGGCAGCTGAGGGAAGGGGACCCTGGGAGTGTGACTATGTGTAGTGGCTCCTCTTTTGGAGGTAGTGGGGTCACCACAGTGGTCTGTGCTTTGGCTTCATTGACAGCAGCCAGCCACAGCAGTGGTTGCAGACAGGGGTTGTCAGTGGAGCTCCAGGGATGTGGAGATGCAGGTGTGGTTGAGCCCTAGAGCAAGGTGCAGTCTACTGGAGGCTTGGGTTTTGAAATTACACCTTGCTGTAGCTGCTTAGAACTTGGAGGGTCTGTGGGATCCAGAGTAAACTTCTTCTCTGGAATGGAATCGTTGTACCATCTCCAGGCTGCTTCCTACGTTAGTTTCAGGACTAGTGAAGATCAAGTGGCTCTTCTGTGGCTAGCATTGTAAGAATCCATGGTGAAATGTGGACTAGCTGGGGGTCTCTCACTTAACCTTTCCCCGTATTGGGAAGCCTCTCCAGGCTCTCAGCCAATCGTGGCCAATCAGGTGACCTTGTTTCCCTCTCTTTCCTTTTTTTCGGTGTGTCTTGTCACTTTTTTGTTGAATTCCAATTTCCTTTCTTAGATGATATATTCAAAGTGTGATTTTCTACTCACTATTTAGGTTCTTCTTTGTGGATATGTGCAAGATGTATCCAGTCAGCCATCTTAAAGCCTGTACTCAGTTAGATCTTTTGCAGTAGTCTAAGAAAGAAAATGGTGGTAGCTTGACATGGGTTTCTAACAGTGGAAATGGTAGGTAGAAATTTCTGTATTGTTTATGGAGCCCAGGTAGAATACATAAGCAGAATTTCTGGTACCTATAAGAAAAGCAAATGTGTGGATATTTTATAGACACTAGAAGATTAACAATTAATTAAAGACAAAAAATATTCCCCTCTGTTTACATCTACATTTTTCAATTATGTGTGAAGCAAAGTTATTGCTGGCTGGGGAAAGGTGTACTTGAGAAGAGAGGAAGACCTTAAAAGGTTCTTTTGAAGAGTGAGAAAAGGAAATCTTCTAGGTGATAAGAATAAAATTATTGGTTTATGTAGAATACTTGAAGGCTTGGGGAATTATTTTCTCTACTAAATGAAAAATCTCTAATCCATAGAACAAAGCATGTCTACTCTTCATAACCTTTTATATTTTTGACTAATATTTCTTTATTTTTACCTTTAATTTGCTAATTTGGTAAGATAAATTATTTATATGAAAATAACACAATTTTTGCAATATATGTTATATTTTTTCTCTTTAATACCATGGCTGATATGTTCATTCTAGGTAGTCAAAAACACCATTTGAGTAATTGAGTTAACCACATAATAAAGGCTCAATACACTTTGGCACTATATTACATTAAATATCGTAAATATAGACATCTCAGAAATGCGCATATGTGTTTACCCAGCTACATTTCTGACAAAAAAAATAGTCATTAATACAGTTTTATTTAGGGATACCAATTAATGCTATTCAGATCACTTTCAGTCAACTCCTCTTCACTAAACTGATTAAGATTTGTTTCTACATTCTTGATGTGGAATTTCACTTTTGGAATATGTGCATATCTTTATTAAAACTTATTTATCCTCTGTACTAGAAAAAGCATGTCAGTCCTTGTCTTAAAGAAATTATCATCTTCTTGGAAAAGACATGAAACTTGAAAATAGAAGACTGTAGGTGATAGAATCCGGTCAAACATTAATTTAAATCATATAGATCTCCAAGGTCTCTGGTACAAGAGAAGAGAGTAATCAGAGAGGACATGGGACTTAATTCTTCTGAGTCAGCATAGGAACAATATGATAAAGAGGATTTCATTTATGTAATGTTACACTGAGTGGTGCAGAAAGTTATTTCAAGGGATCCAAGCCACTGAGCAGCCCCTCCTTTACTTGCAAGCTTTTCTAAATTAGTTATGTCTCTGTTTGTTACATTTTTCTCATATATAAGTTTGTTAAATAATAGCAAAGTCTTATCTTGAAGAGTGGCTCAGAGGCTTACATTAAGTGGTAGGGAAACATTTGTAGCATATTATACATTATACACATATTAATTTAATAATTTTCTCTTAAATTAATAGGTAAGTCCAGAAAAATTCAACATGTCTCACTTATTACTTCTCCTAGGTATCAGAAATCTATTACTATTCACTCACTTGTTCACTCATTTATCTATTTATTTTTCCTTGGATCAACAATATTTATGCTGGCCTGACTTTTTTCTTGGGCTGGGTTTGTGCTTGAACACAGCTCCTACTCTCAAGAAAAGACAAGGAACCCATTTGACAAAGCTTAGGAAACACTTTTTAAAGGTGAAAGCAAAGAAGCTTCTACCACATGGTAGAATATTCCAAATGGGTTGGTGGAGTCATAGTGCAAGCTATCATCCATGGTTATTGTTGTTATGCAAAGTCTTTAGTTAGTAGCAGGAAAGTTGCTAAACAAAAATTTATATAAAATAGTTTTTTCTCAAATTATGTAAACTGAGATAATATTGAAATTCAGAAATGTTCTAGCCAAGAGAGAAATGGCTGAATGAGCTCTTTGCATAATGCACATTTGAAATCACTGCTGCCTGCCCATGTCCCAAGCAAACATTAAAATGTTTTCCTATTATAAATTGTTTTTTTCTTTCACAGAATTTACATGAGTGGAATTATATATAATATGCTCTTTTGTGTTTAGCCCCCTTTTCCCAGGGTAGAACTTTTGTCCTAATCCGTAAGATTGTGTGTATTGGTAGCATCTTTTTGTTATTGATAAGTAATGTCCCATTGTATGGATATACCTCATTTTTTATCTATCTACTTGTTGATGGACATTAGAATGATTTCCAGTTTAGCATAATTATGAGTAAAACTTTTAGAAACTTTCATGCACATGTTGGTGTGGACATGTTTTCATATCTCCTGCTGATACCAATAAATGTAATTACCAGGTCACACAATGAGCCTATGTTTAATGTTACTTACTGTTTCCCAAGTTTTTATATCATTTTATATCCAACTGACAATAAATGAGAGTAACAATTGCTCCATTTCTTTGGCAAAACTTGTTATTGATGTACTACTTAATTTTAGCCATTCTAGCAGTGTGTATTTTCATCTAATTCTGGATTGAATTTTCAGTTTAAAGACTTAGGCAGCATCTTTATCTTTTTGTATTAGTTATTCTCATGGCTCCTTTTAGGGTGTAGTGCTTAAAATTTTTGCCCATTTTATGAATAATTTTTTATCTTATTGAATTATAAAAACTTATTACATATTTTAGACATAAATTATTTGCCAGTCATATACATAATGCTAATATTTTTCTTATCAGTGGTTTCCATTTTAGTCTCAGCAACATCTTAAGAA
>NW_016107489.1:3670632-3726701 GCF_001604975.1 Cebus imitator
TTTGGTAGAGACGGGGTTTCACCATGTTGACCAGGATGGTCTCGATCTCTTGACCTCGTGATCCACCCGCCTTGGCCTCCCAAAGTGCTGGGATTACAGGCGTGAGCCACCGCGCCCGGCCAAGAACAATACATTTTTAATATACTGAATCTGTCAATCAGTTTTTTAAAATTTTTTTCTTAAATATTTGATAATAGTCTCCAGTGAAGCCATCTGGGCTTAGAGTTTTCTCAATGTACTTTTTCTTTTTTTTTTTGCGAATTGCGAATTCTGTTTATTTTAATATATAGAGAGCTACTTGCTATTAACTGTTTTTATTTTTCTTTTGATAATCTATTTTAAGGAATATGTTTATTTCATCATTTAAAAGTATATTGGCATCAAGTTTATTATAATATTCCATTATTTTCCTTCCTTTTCTTTTTAATCTGTCATAATTTTCTCTCATCTCTGAGCTCAGTAACCTATGGTTTCTTTTATTGGCTTTTTAATGGTTTTATGGATATTATTCATCATTTTGATAAAACAACTGGTTTTGCCGATTTGTCTTTGTATTTTTTATGTTTTTCCATTTTATTTCTGCTCTTAATTATTTTCATCTTTCTACTCACTTCAGGTCAACATGCTTTTATTTTTCAACTTTCTTTGTATTTGGACCATTATTTAAACCTTTCTTCTTCCCTAATATATGTATTTAAAGGTATATGATTTCCTCTAAGCAATACTTACTTGCGATCCAAAATGCTTCATATATTCTGTTATCTTTATTGTGTTGAAAATATTTACTAATTTACTTTACAATTGTTCTTTCACACATTCTTTGTAAAAAATGCATTAATTAGATTTTAAATATTGAAAGAAAACTTGCAGTTTTTATCTATTATTCTTGAGAACATGCTATGTATGACTTAATATTTTGAGAAAACTCTTTTTATAGCCCAGTCAATAGTCTATCTTGATGAGAAGTTTATGCGTGTTTTTTTAAAGTGTCCTTTCTGCAGTTGTAATGCGAACATTAACTAATTCTAGGGGTTTAGAATGTTTAAGTATTCTGTATCTCTAGTAATGTTACATCTTATGATATTATTTTTAAAAGAGGATTTAGGCTGGGTGTGATGGCTCATGGCTGTAATCCCAGCACTTTGGGAGGCTGAGGTGGGCGGATCACCTGAGGTTGGAAGTTCAAGACCAGCCTGACCAACATGGAGAAACCCTGTCTCTACTAAAAATACAAAAAATTAGCTGGGATCCCAGCTACTAGGGAGGCTGAGGCAGGAGAATGGCTTGAACTTGGGAGGCAGAGATTTCGGTGAGCCAAGATTGCACCACTGCACTCCAGCCTGGGCAACAGAGCAAGATTCCGTCTCAAAAAAAAAAAAAAAAAAAAAAATAAAAAAAAAAAAAAAAAAAAAAAAAAAAAAAAAAAAGAAGATATAGAAAAACTACATATGAGGGAAGAGAACAATCTCCTATGTAGAAGAATTTCAATGAATTTAATGTAGATCTTCTACCTTCAAAGAGAGTGAATATAATTTCCCATTCCCTGTACAGTCTACAGATAATGACATTCTTCCAAAGAATAAGATATGAAAAATAGCAACTTTACAGTAGAGTAATATCACCTCAACCTGGTGATCAAGGTCAGTATCCAAAGTGCTGAGTCATATTGATACATGCTGATATATGTAGCCATGACATGATGTGATGTCAGTGGCACTTTACCTCTTTGGTCTTTCCTCGCAAAAAACGATGAAACCATTGTAATCACAGAATACCACACCCTCAATATGTAATTCAACTGAGAGACTTTTTGCAGAATATTTAACTAGTATTTCTCACAATTTTCAAGGCCTTTAAGAATCAGCAAATCTGAGAAACTCTCACAACCAAGAGAAATCTTAGCAACATGATAACTAATTGTTATGCTGTGGCTGACATGGAATCCTAGAAAATAAAAAGGGACGTTAGGCAGAACTAAGGAAATAAGTAAATTTTACTGAATAAATAAGGAAATTTAGTTAATAACAGTGTACTAATATTGGTTCATTATTTGTCACACATACACCATCTTAATATATGATGGTAGTAATAGGAGAAATTGGGTAAGAGGTATATGGGAATCCTATCAGCTTCATAATTTTACCTAGAGAATTTACAATTTCTCTCTTTTCCCCCTCACTGCCCACCTACCATATATATAAAAAATCATTTTTTTTGGAAAAATTAGAACAATAGAAGAAATTTATATAGCTGTCTCAGATTTTTTTTAAAAAATATGATACATTAATAATTCAAGATTTAATTAGATTGTAAACTCATAAAAATTCTTAAAATATCTAGACAGAATAGAACAATAAAAGTAACCAATAAAAATTAAAATGTGACTATAAAGTCAGATGTTTTACAGATGCTAGAAATACAGAGATTAAACAGAGATTCCTCCTTATATAATCTTTAGTTGAGAAGACATATTATTAAGCATAAATTTATGATTACTCAGACCAGGTTAAATCTGTTAATTACATGTCATAAAATCACCCTGCTACTTTTCCTTCATGTATCTTTTATCCTTACAAATTTGGCTCATTTTTTTTCTCTACCTTGTATTATCTATGATGAATATGTCTCATTTATTTCAGTATCTTCAGAGCCTAATGAAATAAAATGTAATACATATATTATTAATTGAACTATAATTAATTGTCATAAATAAGAGAAGGAGAGTTAAATATAAACAATATTTCTAAAAGTTGAAGCTATTCAAAAGTATAAGGGGCATCTTTGTAAAATGTAGAGGCCTTCACTTCTTTGTAGTTCTAAGGGTTGAATTTTATGTCTATCCTTATAAAGCCTCTTCTTATTTGAAGTTTTCCCAGTTCCATGAAAAGAATATATTGATGCAAATTAAACATGAATTGCACACTTTACATTAAGCTGATGAAGTAGCTCTAATGAAGAAAAAAAGAATATACCAGCTTGAAGTCATCCTGAGCGTTATATTGAATAAACTTCTTTGAAACGAGAAAACTCTCAAAGGTTACATCTGTTAAGTAAAAATAGTAGACTCAGAGTTGTAAAGGAAGGATAAAAGCAAGGAATAATGGGAAAGGTCATGAGGGTAGAATGTTGCTCAACATAATCCACTGGATATTTTAAACACATGATGTGAAGGTAAATTTAACATTGCTGAAGTAGAAGCTGAAATTAAAAAGGCTCGCCCTAAGTAAGCGGATATAATGAAAATTTCATCAATCTATATTTTAGTACAATTTATGAGGGGTGAGGAGGAATTTTCCTTGGTATGAATATATTAACTGAAGTAAAGATACATTAAGTCTTACATTCTAGTATTTTAATTTTTCATCAAAATAAAACACATAGTGATGATGCCCAGATGAAATTCCTTCAAGTCTTGTTATGCTGTGGAGGAATCATTCAAATATGGTTCAGTTTAGTATAATATTTTTATAATATACATTTGCTATGACATTCTTTTCTCTAAATTACCAACTTGGGTCATCTAGAAATCTGAGTAATTAAATTTGATTATTTATATCTCTCACTTGAGTTGACCAGTGACATTTTAAAAATGATGTTTAAAATGACACAAAGCTAAACACCCTTAGCATGTCATCTTTAATCCTCAAATAAATTCTCACACCAAATATGAAAGTTAGATGTGATAATTATTTTGTTACAAGAGAAACTAAGGTGATAATATGTAGTGTAACTAAGAAAATCAAATACCCATCAAGTTTTAGGCAGGTAAATTGACTGAGTAGATGAGGGAGTGATGGAACATGTGCAGAACCAGAAAAACAAATACGGTACATATTCTTTATGCAAAAGGCAAACTTATAAATCATCTATAAGGAATTGCTACATTTTAGGTCATATATCTTTTCTTCTTTTTCCTCTAAAAGTACCCAAATTTCTTTCATTCAATTTAGGAAAGAGACAAGGGTATTTATTTTTAAAATGTGTCAGATTAAGAAAGGAAATAAAATTTTTGTTCAAATGTCTACTATTAACAACTTAATAATTTACAAAGCAATAAAATATAGTTTTTGTATGGCTTCCAAATCAACTTTAATAGCTAGTTTAAAAGAGATAACAAATATATTTTGTGTGATAATAACAGTGCTAATATATGAACATACTTTTACAGATGCCTACCTGGAAGCATATATTTATTTGGATATCTGAGTCATTATAAAGTCACATTTTTCTGTTTTCACAATGTATATTTTCCCATGCTGTGAATTTATATAAAATGTGGTACAAGATTAAAAAATGTACCACTTTGATATTACTGTGTTTGACTCTATTGTATTTGTGGAGCTGCATTAACTTTCTGCCTTTAATCTCTTACCCTTCTAATTCATCCTCCACATTCTGTGACGTATCTCCTAAAATGTAAATTGGATGATTTTACTTCTTTTCTTCAAGTTATTCAGTGTTCCTCCACCATCTTGAAGATAAATCTAAATGTCTTCATGTGCTATATGTAGTGCCGCAGGGTTGGCACTTGTGTCCTCTTTTCCAAATTTTACGCATGGTGTTTATCATGAGAATCCTACAATATTAACAGTTCCCTGAGTGTGCCCTATTCTCTCATATTATTCTTTCTCTGTCCAGATTGTTCTCTCTCCAACATCCATCTAACTTGGTCCTTGGAGCCTCAGTTTCACATGTACATTCTTCTGAAAGATTGCTGTGATTATTCACTGCTTTCACTGTAGAGCTGGTTTGTACCTCTTCTGTGTGCTTCACCTCATGCACAGTTCATCACCTTGCTTGTCACTATGTATTTTAAAGTCAGTGTTCTTTTGTGTGTTTTTCACTAGATTCCTTATTTCTTCATGTTGAGACACTGATACCATACCTAATATTAATACAAAGATCATCGTTGAATACTTTAATAAATGAATTTATAAAATAATTAATTTATCCAAATAAAAAACCAAGGCCCTCTGCCACAGTATTATAGTCTGTATTTATACTGCATACTTTCTTTGAAAGTCTTCTTCAAAGAATATGTAAACCCCTTTATATACCAACCTAATGTAAACTATGATACAATATCTCCCATGCCTAAATGAGATTCAAAATGTTTTCAGTCAATCCCTGGTTAAGTAGAATTTTTAAATTTCTCTTATCAGGAATAATGATTGAAAGGATGTGTTTATAACTAAGATATCTAGCTGCCAATCAGTATTAGTGAAACAGAAGGAGAAAATGAAAGAAAAATGGAAAGAAAATCAAAGAAGAAATAGGCAAATGTCACAGAATCAATGGCATTCAAATGGACTATTTTGTAAATCTTCCCAACATGCTTCCTACCTAATAAACACATTACTAATTTGTCTCTACCCACAAGTCTACCAGCATTTCCCCCTTCTTTCTTTGAGGTTCATACTTCTTTAAATCTTTTCAACATAACTCAGTAGACAATATTAAAAAATAACAATTGAATTGACAATATTTTAAAACAACAGAAAACAGATGTCCTGCTTTTCTTGGCAACCTATTGGTGACTACAGCATATGGAGGCATGAATCAGAGCAGGATGGCAAGACAAGCTGGCAAGGGGCAAGAACACACCAGAAGGGTCTTAGTTTTATGCTAATTGTTTCACCCCCAAATTCGTATGTTGAATCCCTAGCTCCCAGAACCTCAGAATGTGACTGAATTTGGAGGTGGAGGCATCAAAGAGGGGACTGAATTAAAAATGAGGCTTTTAGGGTGGGCCCTAATCCAATGTAACTGGTCCTTAGAAGAAGAGGAAGAAATACCCAGCATGTGTGCTCACATAGCAAAGGCTACCTGCAATCAGAGGATAGTGACCACAGGGGAAACCAAACCTGCTGACAACCTGATCTTGGACTTCAGCATCGAGAACTGTGAGAAAATAATTACTGTTATTGAAGCCACCCACTCAGTGGTATTTTGTCAGGCCATCTCTACCAAACCAACCCAGGGTCCAAGCTGAGAGAAGGCCCTATGGGAGTGAGGGCCTGAGCAAATGGGGCATCCAGCCAAGGTGGAAGCTTAGGTCAGCAGACTGGCTATATTCAAGATTTTGAACGAGATAAAAACATAGAGAATAATGAGACGCAGCCCTTCCTATTCTTTAAGAAGTACAGGAATGGAAAAGAAGAAAGCTAGATTAAAGGATGAGGTTCAATTTATATACTTTTAAACTGTTTACTGAAAGAGCCTGAAAAACAAGAGCAGTTCAGTAGAAATGAGCGCAATAAGAACTTACTGTCTGTTTTCTAAAAACAATTCTCTATTAAAAGGAGCTACAAATGCTTGTATTTTTAAGGGGAACTAAATAGCCAGAATGATATTTAAAAAGAAGAACAAATTCAGAAGTTCATATTTTCAAATTTTAAAACTTACTACAAAAGATGATAAACAGAGTGATACTGTCGTAAAGACAGATATATAGGCCAATGGACTAGAATGGAGGAATTAAACCTAGCACTGCCAGCTAACTAATTTTCAACAAAGATTCTAATAGTAAGGAAAAGTCTATAATATCTGGTGTTGAAGAAACTAAATGTCTACATATAACTTGAAATTAGACTCATATTTCATACCACATACAAAATTTAACTCTAAATAGACAGTTATCTTAAAACATATAAAATAATTAACTCCAAATGGATCAAGGATTTAAGTATAAAAGATGAAACCAAAAAAAACTGAACAAAATTGCCATAAATGTTTATGACACTGGATTTGGCAATGGATTATTAGAAATGACACTGAAAGCATGAGCAACAAAAAAATCGCAAAAGAATATAAACCGGATTTTATCAAAATTAAACACTTTTGTACATCAAAGTCAACTACCAAGAAATTCACAAGAAAACTTACAGAATAGGATAAAATGTTTGTAAGTCATTTATCAGATAATAATCTAATAATCAAAAATATATAAAGAACTTTTATAACCCAACAGTAAAATGACAAATAATTAAAAAGAAGACTAAGGACTTGAAAGGACATTTCTGAGAAGAAGATTTAGAAATGACTAACAAGTATATAAAAAGATGTTCAATATTATTAGTCACAAGGAAAATTGAAATGCAAACCACAATATAATGCCACTGAACACTTACTAGTATTTCTGAATCAAAATAATAATAGTAATAAATGTTAGTAAGTATACAGATAAATTGGAATCCCTATACTTTATTGGAAAAAATGGTATAGCTGCTGAAGAAAGCAGTTTTGTCATTCCTCAAAAATTAAAACAGAATTCCCATATGATTCAGAAATTTTACCCCTGGTATATGCCCAAAATGACTGAACACAAATTGAAGCAGGCCTTTTTACATGAATGTTAATAGCAACATTATTCACAATAGTTCCAAGAAGAAAACAACCCAAGTAACTCAAATATCCATCAACAGATGAATGTACAAAACAAATTGTAAAATACATATGCAATGGAATTGTGAAATAGATATTCAGCAGAATATTATTCAGCAATGAAAAGTAATTAAAGAATGATAAATACCACAGTGTGAGTGAACTTTGAGAATATTATGCTAAGTTAAAGAACCCAGACACAAAAGGTCACATATTATATGATTCTTCTGCTATAAAATATCCAGAATTAGTAAATTTGTAAACACAGAAATCAAGTCAGTGTTTACCAAGGTTAGGAGAAGTAGAGAAAAGGGAGTTACTGCCTAATGGGTA
Source organism: Cebus imitator (assembly GCF_001604975.1). Classification (NCBI taxonomy): domain Eukaryota; kingdom Metazoa; phylum Chordata; class Mammalia; order Primates; family Cebidae; genus Cebus; species Cebus imitator. Next base: position 3,678,349 of record NW_016107489.1, read on the forward strand.
TACAATTTCATGTTGGGGTGATAAAAATATTTTACAACTAGATAGAAGTGTTGGTTTCACCACACTGTGACTGTCCTAACTATTCTAAATAACATAAAATTTTTATTAAAATAATTATTTTTACGTGTGTGAATTTCCTGTCATTAAAAAAAATCCTTGTTTGATAATCTTCATAGTCACAATATAATGTTAAATGAAGCTAAAACTAGTATGTAAATGTAGAATAAGGAACACTATCTTACATAGTCTCGAAGTATATACCCACAAACTATGTATTAACTTCAAAGGGAATAATAAAAGTAACTTTACATTGGAGAAGCTTCACAGACATCATCTTGGTGAAATTTCATCAATGTGATGAAGGCACCATTAATGGGAAAATTCCACATGTGTTCCATTCACCAGTATACAGTGAAAGACTTAGTATCATCTCTGTAATTTGCAGGCCCAAATGCATGACCTGTGTGTAAACAGAAGGAAAAAGAAATAAGTAACATCTCACTGGAATGTGCAATACTGTATTAAGTCCTTATGCTCAAACTTTGAGATGGTACACAAAACAGTGAGATCTCTGGGCAATTGTATGCAGGTTTTTTTTTTTCACATTTATTTTATTTTTTATTTTTATAGTTTTAGTGGGTGTAAGTTAAGTTTTGTTCCATGGATATATTGGGTAATGGTGATATGTTGGGTATAAGTACAGTTTTGTTACATGGATATATTGTGTAGCCCGCCTGAGCTTTTAGTGTAAATGTCATCCAAATAGTGTAGATTGTACTCATTAGGTAGTTTCTTATCCCTCACCCTGCTCTCAACCTTCCACTCTTCTGAGTCTCCAGTGTCTATTATTCTACTCTCCATGTCCATGTGTGCACATTGTTTGGTCCCACTTCCCACTTCTAAGTGAGAACATGTATTATTTGACCTTCTGTTTCTGAGTTATTTCACAAAAAATAATGGCCTCCAATTCCATCTCTGGTGCTGCACAAACATGATTTCATTATTTTTATGGCTAATATACCATGATGTATACATAGATTTTCTTTATCCAAGCATCCATTGATGTGTACTTAAGTTGGTTCCATACATTTGCTATTGTGAATAGTGTTGCAATAAATGTATGAGTGCAGGTATCTCTTTTATATAATTATTACTGTTTGTTTGCATGAATACCCACTAGTGAGACTACTGGATTGAGTGGCAGTTCTATTTTTAGTTCTTTGAGAAATCTCTATATTGTTTTCTACAGAAGTTTTATTGATTTACATTTCTACTAACAATGTATAGCCATTCCTTCTTCTCCACATTCTTACATCTGCTTTATGACTTTTTAAGATAATAATAGCCATTCTCAGCTGAGCTCAGTGGCTCATGCCTGTAATCATAGCACTTTGAGAGGCCCAGGTAGGCAGATCACTTGAGATCAGGAATTTGAGACCAGACTGGCCAATAAGGCGAAACACTTTCTCTACTAAAAATACAAAAATTAGCTGGGCATGGCGGTGGGCACCTGTAATCTCAACTACTTGAGAGGCTGAGACAGGAGAATGACTTGAATTGGGAAACTGGAGTTTCTCGTGAGCTGAGATCACACCACTGGACTCTAGCCTGTGTGACAGAGTAAGACACAAAAAAAAAAAAAAAAAAAAAAGCCATCTTCATGAAAACAGACACATAGATCAGTGAAACAGACTAAATAACCAAGGAATAAATCTACACTTCTAGAGTGAACTCATTTTTGACAAAAGTGCCAAGAACATATATTGGTGAAAGGACAGTCTCTTCAATAAATGGTGCTGGGAAAACTGGTTATTGATATGCAAAAGAATAAAATTGGCCCTTATCTCTCACAATATAGAAAAATCAAATCAAAATGAATTAAAAACTTAAATCTAAGGCCTTAAACTATGAAACTACTAAAACATTGTGGAAACTCTCCAGAAAATTGGTCTGGGAAAAGATTTCTTGAATAACACCCTACAAGCACAGGCAACCAAAGCAAAAATGGGCAAAAGGGGTATGTGAAGTTTAATCGCTTCTGCACAGCAAGGGACACAATTAACAAAGTTAAAACATGACTAGCAGATTGTGAGAAAATATTTGCAAACTACCCATCTGACAAGAGATTAATAACTAGAATATATAAGGAGTTCAAACACCTTTATAGGATAAATATCTAGCAATCTGATTTAAAAACTGGGCAAAAGGTTTGAATAGACATGTCTAAAAAAAAAGATTAGAATGGCAATGATATATAAGAAAAAGTGCTCACATTTATGACCATCAGAGAAATGCAAATAAAGCTAAAATGAAATATCATCTCATTCTAGTTAGAGTGACTTTTATCTGAAAGTCAGGCAATAACAAATGCTGGCCAGGATGTGGAGAAAAAAGAACCCTGTTATACTGTTGGTGGCAATGGAAACTAATTCAACCACTGTGGAGAATAGTTGAGAAGTTCCTCAAAAAACTAAAAATAGAGCTACCATATGATCTAATAATCTTACTTTTAGGTATATACCCCAAACAAACGAAATCAGAATACTGAAGAGATATCTGCCCTCCCCTGTTTACTGTGTCACTATTCACAAGAGCCAAGATTTGGGAGCAACAGATGAATGGATAAAGAAAATGTAGTGCATATACACAATGGTTTATTATTCAGCCATGAAGAAATATGAGTTCCTATAATTTGCAACAACATAGATGGAACTGGAGGTCATTATGTTAAATGAAATAAGCCAGGTACAAAAAGACAAACTTTGCATGTTCTTACTTATTTGTGGTATCGAAAAATGAAAAGAAATGAAATCATGGAAATAGAGAGTTGAAAGATTGTCACCAGAGGTAGGGAAGGCTTGTAAGATGGTTGGGGAAGTGGGGATGGTTAATACGTACGAAAAGATGGTTAGAAAGAATAAATGAAACCTAGTGTTTGCTAGCACAAGGGTGACAATAGTCAATAATAATTAATTATACATTTTAAAATAACCAGAAGAGTGTATTAGGCTTGTTTGTAACACAAAGGATAAATGATGGAGGTGATGAATACCCCATTTACCCTGAGGTGATTATTATGCATTGTATCCTTGTATCAACATATTTTATGCAACCCATAAATAATCTACTGTGTACCCACAACAATTAAAAATAAAAATAAATAGTAATACCCATTCTGTCTGGTATAAGAAGGAATCTCATTGTGGTTTGCTGTGAGTTTCTGTGATTAGTTACATTAAACATTTTTTATTTTTATTTTTTGTCCATTTGTATGCCTATCTTTTGCAAAATATCTCTTCATGTCTTTTTCCCACTTTTTTTTAATGAGGTTTTTGTTGTGGTTGTGTTGTTGTTATTTGAGTTCCTTGTAGATCCTTGATATTAATCCTTTGTCAGAGGCATAGTTTGTTAGTATTTCCTCCCATTCTGTAGGTTGTTTGGTCATTTTGCTGATTACTTCTTTTGCTTTTCAGAAGCTTTTTAGTTTAATTAAATACCATTTGTCTATTTTGTTATTGTTGAGTTTGCTTCTGAGGTCTTAGTCATGAATTACTTGCCTATGCCAATGTCCATAAGAGTTTTCTAGGTTTTCTTTTACCATTCTTATAGTTTTAGTTCTTTTTTTTTTTTTTCTGAGATGGAGTTTTGCTCTGTCACCAGGCTGGAGTGCAGTGGCACAATCTCGGCTCACTGCAACCTCCGGCTCCTGGGTTCAGGTGATTCTTCCGCCTCAGCCTCCCAAGTAGCTAGGACCACAGGCACATGCCACCATGCCTGGCTAATTTTTTTGTATTTTAAGTAGAGATGGGGTTTCATCATGTTGACCAGGATGGTCTCAATCTCTTGACCTCGTGATCTGCCCACCTCAGCCTCCCAAAGTGCTGGGATTATAGGCATGAGACACTGTGCCAGGCCTAGTTTTAGTTCTTATATTTAAGTCGTTTTTTCATCTTGAGTTGACTTATATAATAAGATGTAGGGATTCAGTTTCGTTCTTCTACATATGGCTATTCAATTTTCCCAGCACCATTTATTAAATAGAGTGCCCTTTCCCCAGTGTATGATTTTGTCAACTTTGTTGAAAATCACTTGGCTATGGGTAAAAGGCTTCATCTCTGTGTTCTCTATTCCAGTACATAAATCTATGTGTCTATTTTTATATCAGTATCATGCTGTTTTGGTTACTATCACCTTGTAGTATAGTCTGATGTCTGGTAATGTGATGTCTCCAGATTTGTTATTTTTGCTTAGGATTTCTTTTTTGAGGGCTTTTTTGAGGGGATCCATATGAATTTTAGGATTATTTTCCTAATTTTGTAAAAAATGACATTGCATTGAATGTATTGCATTTTGATAGGGATTGCACTGAATCTGCATATTGCCTTCAGCAGTATGGTCATTTCAATGATATTTCTTCTGATTCATGAGCATGGTATTTTTTTTTATTTGTTTGTCATCAATAATTTATTACATCAGCATTTTCTAGTTTTCTCTGTAGCTGTCTTTCACTTTCTTGGCTAAATGTGTTCCTAGGTGTTTTATTTTATTATTTTTGCTATTGTAAATGGGACTGACTTCTTAATTTGGCTCTCAGCTTGATCATTACTGGTGTATAGAAATGCTACTGATTTTTGCATACTGATTTTGTCTCCTGAAATTTTACTGAATTCATTTATCAAATCAAGGAGTCTTTAGGGTTTTGTACATGTAAGATCATATTATCCGCAGACAGAGATAATTTTATTTTCTTTTTCCAATTTGAATGCGTTTTGTTTCTTTCTCTTGCCTGATTGTTCTGCTTAGAACTTTGAATATTATGTTAAATAGGAGTGGTAAAAATGGGCATCCTTGTTTTATTTCAATTCATAGGGGGAATGCTTTCAACTTTTCCCCATTCAGTATGATGTTTGTTGTATATGGCTTTTATTATTATGACTACATTCCTTTTATTCCTAGTTGGTTGAGGGTTTTTATCATGAAGAGATTTTGAATTTAATTAAAGGCTTTTTCTGCATATCTTGAGATGATTATATTTTTTTAAAATTCTGTTTATGTGATTAATCAAATTTATTAATTTGTGTATGTGGAATAATCTTTGCATCCCTGAAATAAAACTCACTGGAACATGGTGCATTGTCATTTTGATGTCCTGTCATATTCAATGCTGGTATTATTGTGGATCTTTGAATCTATGTTCATCAGGGATATTGGCAATAGCTTTCTTTTTTTATTGTGTACTTGTCTGGCATTGGTATTAGGGGGATACTGGCTTTGAAAAATGAGTTAAGGAGAATTCCTTTCTCCTTAGTTTTTTGAAACATTTTCAGTAGGATTGTTATTATTTCTTCTTGTATAACTGGTAGAACTCAACTGTGAATCCATTTCATCTTGGCTTTTTTTCTTTTTCTTTTTCTTTTTTTGCCTGGGAGATTTTAAATTACTGATTCAATCTCATTACTTATTATTGATTTGTTCAGAATTTCTGTTTTTCATTCAATCTTGTCAAGTTTTACGTTCTGGGAATTTATCAGTTTCCTCTAGGTTTTCTAGTTTGTCAGCATAGAAAAGTTCATAATAGTCTTTGATGATCTTTCATATTTTTTTTTTGCTAATCTTCTCTGTATCATTCCAATTTTAGTATATGTGCTGCTGAAGCAAGCATGATCTTTCATATTTTTATGGTTCAGTTGCAATGTACCATTTTTAAAAACATTTCTAGTTGTGCTATCTTCCCTCTTCTTATCTTCCTCAGTCCAGCTAGTGATATTTCAATTTTATTTATTTTTTAAAGAACCACTTTTTAAATTTAATGTATCCTTTGTATAATTTTTGGTCTCTGTTTCATTCAGTTCTGCTCTGATTTGTGTTATTTCTTTTTCTCTGCTAGCTTCAGGTTTGGCTTGTTCTTGTTTTTCTAGTTCCTCATGGTGTGATATTAGATTGCTAATTTGTAATCTTTCTCTTTTTAGATGTAGACATTTAATACTATAAACTTCCCTCTTAACACTGAAGTGTTGTATCCCAGATATTTCAGTATGTCTTCATTTTCATTCCTTTTGAATTTAAAATATAATTCACCTTAATTTTGTTGTTGACCCCAACTTGTTTAGGATCTTTTTGTTTAATTTTTATGGATTTACATAGCTTCAAGAATTTCACTTGGAATTGATTTCTAGTGTTAGAGTGTCAGTGATACCATGTGAGAAGAACTTGACCTATCATTGCTGGCTTTGGGAAGGCAGAGAGGCTGTGAAACATTGGATGTGGTCAGCCTCTAGAAGCTGTGACATTCAAGGAAATGCATTCTTCCCTAAGACCTCCAGAATGCAGCACCTTGACAACACCTTGATTTTAGCCAGTGAGACCCATTCAGACTTCTGATCTACAGAACTAATTTCCTCTAGCTAAATAAGAACCCATTTCCTGAGAAGTTCTCTTCATTACCCAGGGAAAGCATGAAATGACTGACTGACAATGTCATATAGAAGTCAGGCCCTTTGACTCAAAATGAGACCAACTTTGTGGTGAAAGCCATGCTCCTGAGCTCCCTATGAAATCAAGCTGAAGATGGTGGACCAGAGATTTTTTTTTAGCATGCCTCACTTACTTGGAAATAGCAAAAATAATGTTTAGAGATTCACACTGTGAACTTATATCCAAGAAGGAAAACAGTTTTGTATTCTTTGTGCTGTTTTTATACTTTTCTATACATTTTAAACATCACTGAAAGATGGAGTGGCTCTCAGAAAAAAAGTGGTTATTTAGTGAGCATATCTCAAGAAAATATTTCCATATTAAGATTATCTGTAAACCATGGTTATTCATACACCTACTTCAAAAGGTATTGTATTAAATAAGATAATGCATGTTAAGTACTCTACAAATTTCCTGGCTTGTACTGCTTAGTAAATATCAACTATGAATGCATAATAACAAAGGGAAATTAGGACAATATCACAATTGAGTTCATTTACAACAACATATTTTATAAATTGCAATTTAGCTCATACAGCTAAAATAACAGGCACAGATGATTTTTAATTATCTTTTAAAAACTATAACATTCTTCAGTGTTCTTAACCAATCTTAGTGCTTTGCTTTTTGTTCATTTTAAAATATTACATATTTTATTGAAGAAATAATGTATACATGAGTTTGAAATGTTTTGAAAAGTATTAAGAGCAGCAAATAACATATCTCATTTAAACATTTTAGCAGAAATTACAAGCAATTTTCCTATATATATTTTCAAAATATTTATTTGCAAACTCACCCTCACACATAAATATGCACATTTGGATATAAAGACAGTCATATTTTCACATTGTATTTTATCACCTAAAATTAAATTCTGAATATATTTCTATTAAGCACATACAAATCTTTTTATCCCATGATATTAAATTGTATTTCATTGGAGATATGCAAGGTTTTTATTTAAAATAATTAATAATCAGTACAAACACCGTCTAATCAGAATGGCTGCCTGAACACTCAAAACAAACATGGGTATGGGTGTAATAGGGCCACAAAACCACAACTTCAAGAGCTTGTAATTTCAAGCATTTATTTCTCATTCCTGAGTTTACAGATTCACTGATTTTGAGTTCACATAGCTTTGGTGTTCCTTACTCTAGTGACTAGGCTTAAGGAGGAAATGTTCTCACTGTGGATGTTAGGAATACCTAACCACACATTGTATTTAGAGCTTTCTATCTGCTTATGTAATCACTGGCTAAAGCAAAGTATATGACTCACGGTCATCAGGGCAAGAGCAAAATGTGAAGAAACATTTGTAAACAAATGCTGATGTTTATCAAACTGAATGTCAGTTTTGTATGGAATTAGTACATTTTAAATTTTATAATTTTTGTGGGTACTTAGGTATATAATTTTATGGGGTACCTAAGAGGTTTTGATATTGGCATACAGTCCATAATAATCACATCATGGAGAGTGGTGTATCCATCACTTCAAGCATTTATTCCTTGTGTTACAAACAATACATGTATATTTTTTTAGTTATTTTTAAATGTCAATTAAATTATTATTGACTATAGTCACCCTGTTGTGACTATAGTCAATAATAATAAAGCACAACAGGGTGACTATAGTCACCTATTTATTGTTTATTCATTCCTTCTAATTTTTGGTACCAAACCCACTCCCCCAACAAGCCTCAACCCCATTACTCTTCCCAGCCTCTGGTAACCATCCTTCTACTCTTTATCTAATTAGTTTAATTGTTTTGATTTCTTAGATCACACAAATAAGTGAGTACATGGAATTAGCACTATTTCATTAAACAAATGTTATTGATGCACACAGATACTGTTTCTATTCTGTAATTATTATAAGCAAGGCAATAATAAAACATTTTTACTTGCAAGTAACTTTTTATTTTCGAATTTATAAGTTTTTATAGTACTAAATTTCCAAAAGGTAGAATTTTTAGGTCAAAATATAAACATCATTATTTTGATGGAAGCTACATTCTAAAGAAGTTGCATTAATTTACACTTCCAACAACAATGCATCTGAATGCTTTATTCTTTACACACTTCCTTATATTGTATGGAGAATTGTAAATTACTATTTTAATTTACATTTCTATAGTTTTTTAGTGAGTTTGAAGAATTTCACATATATACAAATCACACAACCTTCCCATTAGTATGAACTGCCTACTTCTATTTGTTATTCATTTTCCACTGGATTCTTGTTTTTAAGAAATATACTTTTTAGTATGTGAGTATGAGCTATTCACAAATCCCATACATGAAATACATTCTCTTTCTGTTTATGTGGGTTTATGGAGGACCTTTCTCTCACTGTAAGCCTAGACAAAACGAATCAAAAGTGCCACTTAGAAAGTTTGAAAAGTATTTTAGTTTGAGGGTTACCGTCTCACATTTGAAAAGTCAAATGCATGAGAAACTCTACTTTGTACCTGCTCTGGATAAAATAGATTTCTGTGCTGCATTTCCCAAATTTGTGGTGACTAGAAATAAATAACATTATCAAGGCAAAAGATGTGGACCATGTGATGGAGAGAACAATTAAAGAACTGAGGAAAGCATCTTAAGTGACCAGCGAAATCCTTGATAGGTACCAAGAATACTGCAACTTGAACATGCCAAGCCAATTCATAAAAGCACCCTACGTGAGGCAGGGTTAGCTTTAAACATCTTCCAGGCACAAAAAAATGCTACATGTCTTTCTCTTCTTCCATCTCCCTATTTCTCCTCCTCCCATTTTCTCAACCCAACCCATCCACTGACCCTGAAAGGAATAAAAACAGTTACAGAGGAGATACACTCCTGAAAAACAGATAAAAAATATTATTTTCTTGCAGCTTATGTCCAAGTGGAGTGAAACAATTGACAATAGGAAAAACAAATGCTTAAAAAAGAAAAAAAAATATGAGTGACTGGGTGGCTATTTCAAATTGAAGAGTTAGAAGAAAACTCTGAGAAAACAATATCAAGAGCGTGCCTGAATACCAAGGGCTTTATGGGGAAGATCGACATTGTCTAATATACATATTTTAAGAACATCTTTAGTCGTGTATAGGAAAATGGAGTGTGAGTTTAGAAGAGAGGAACCCAAATTCTATGAAATTTGTGAGGAGCATATAAAGCCATTTTTTAAAACTGTTCTAAAGCACAGATAAATATTTTAATACACTCCCCTCTTTCATCAAGTTTTTAGTGTGTAAGCACAACATTGATATGAAAACAATAATTGGTAATAACAATAAAAAAAGATATTTTCAGAAGAGATCCTTTTATGTACATGCAAAAATCCTGAAAGTTACAATGCATATACTACGGTATATGGAAAGAATAAAATCACTACATTACTGGAGTTTAGGTCAGTAATTGAGGGCAATTCAATATTACAAATAATTTTACTACATGCTTATTACCATAGTACACTTACTTTCTAAAGAAAAACCTATTAAAATAAGAATATATAATTTCTAAAGCTGGTTTAATATAGATGTGTGTGTGTGTGTGTGTGTGTGTGTCTGTGTGTTCTGTGTAGATACTCAGAATTATAGGAGCGTGTAGTGTATATTATCAAGTATATGCAATGTATATCAAGTCACATAACAGAATCATGATACATCATGATAGAAAATCAGAAACACCTTGTTACAAATTTGGAAACAGAATATCATTACTAGTCTTAAAAAGCATTATTCTATATTCACTATCGAATTTGAATGAAGAAACGAAATGAGGCCAATATATTTCTAAAAACCAGAAGTTATTTTTCCATGTGTGATACGATTTCATAAATGGGAAATGCAAGAAAATCAACAGGTGAAAAAAATGAAACCTATAGCAAACTACATGAGGCAAAACTAGTAGGACTGAAACCAGAAACATAACACATAGAAACCATAAAAGCTTAAGGTGATGGGTATCCCAGTTACTCTAATTAGATTATTTCACAGCCACCTCACATTCACTCTGGCTTTGTGGCCCCATCAGGCTCTTCTCGGGACCACTGGCAAGTGTGAAGGCTCTTGGGGTCTTGAAAGAGCCTGGGGCTGGGGACAGGGAGACAGGCACGCAGGCCTGGAGCTGCTTCTCCCTGCAGAGGGGCCTTGAGTAAGCCACTCTTCCTGTCTGGGCCTCGGTGACTCCTCTGCAACGGGGCGAGAAAGTCACAGCCCAGGAGGGACAACAAATGTTGTCTGAAGGAAAAAAGCAGAGGCCATCCCATCCGCCTCGCCATGACGCCACTCCCCTGCCACCTCCGCCTCTCCCTCTGCTCTCCTTTCCCGCCTCTCACCTGAAGGTTGGGCAGGACCCGCCCCGCCCCACAGAGCCCAGGTCCCGCCTCCGCGTGGCTGCCAGCTTCCTGGACCTATTGCTTCTGCGCTGGCTTCAGCGCAGAAAACGGATAGATTTTTCAGTTAACTGTGACCAACATAGCTAGCTTTCTTAAAGTTATTTTATCAGGCCTCTATATGTTCACTAACATAATACCTCAGTGGCATTTGTTTAGTATCTCTGCAGTATATAGTATGATGGAGAGAACTGGTGATAGATGAGAATTCTCAGGGGATTTGGGGACAGATCATTACAGCTCCTAAATGGCAATATTAAGGTGTTCTGAGTTTACTATAATGACAATAGCAATGACTACTTGAAGAATTTTAAATAAGGCACTCTAACATTTGAAAAATCCCCTTTACTTACATGTGCAGAACTGATTCATCTGGGCAATACTTCATTTAAGATGGTCAAGTAGAAAAATCATGCAGGAATTCAAGCATATCAAAGTAGCTGGCTTTTGCCCTAGTTCTTTTCCAGATGGTATCCATTTTAGCTAAGTAATAAGGTAAATACATCTGATTCATGATTTTTTGGCAGGCCGGTGATCTTGATTTGGAATATATTACTTGAAAATTAAGATATGATGAATGTTTGAATAACTTAATTTTGATTTGTACTTATATTTCAGAAGAAAAACTGTGATGTAGTGTTTCTACAACAATTTATCATTATTTAATTATACAGGATTAGATTATTCCCCCTGCCACCGAAAAACAAATAGAAAGTACTCACAGAATCTGATGGAATATGTCTGTGTGCTCAGCTAAAAACGTGTAGATTTTTCCAGCTTCTGATACATCTCAGGTTCACAGTTGTAAGTCCAAGACCTAGGCACACTGTGTGCTTATAGCAACATACGAGAAGAATACCATGAATATAAGAACTAATATGTATCCATCGTACCTACAAATAAAATTTTTTTAAAATAGTTATTGATATAGTTGAATTTATATCTCCCATGCATATATAATTATGTTGATTTGTTATTACTGACTGCAACTTGTCTGTGTAAACAAATAGTGTGTGTGTGTGTACATATACAACAAAGTGAAATTTAGCAGAATAAACTTTCCATGTTTTCTGATAATTAATTGGTTGACTTGTGAAAAGCTGTTACATAGTCAAGTTGATTTTTTTCCCTATGCAGATGATCAAATGATATGATAAGAACAAAAAGCTCCTTATTTCCTACCTTTTACTTTTTTTTTTTTAACTCAGTATAGCATTCTCAATGTAATCAGTATCATTAGGTATTTTCGGGTGAAAGGCTATGCATGCAGCCTCTTCAGGGCAAACTGTTAATAGCTGCTAAAATTGAAGCTATTAAGAACTATAAATCATATTTATGATAATTCCAGTGGCTACACCTTTCATTTGGGACCTCAAATAATTAAGTGACTTAATTTGGGCTATGAAAGGAGAAAAAGGAGAAAGAGAAGGTCATTGGTCTTGAAGAGAATGTATGAGAGAGGGAATGGTTTGAAGAGAGCATAAAATTTGGAGACAGGGCAACCTGGTTTGAAGCTAAGTTCTGCCAACTGTAAAAAATGTGAATTGAGACTGATACAACCTCTGCAACTTTCAAATTACTTTTGTAAGCTTTTATTGATGTGTAATATACACACAGTACAGTGCATAAGTCTTAAATATGAAGACATCTATTGTTTGCATATGTCTATATATAACTAACTACTAAAGTCAAGAGTTAGAAAATTTACACCTGCATGCCTCTTCTCAGTCAATATACCTTATCCAGTAGCCCAGAAGTGAGCAACATTCTGAATGACTTGGTAATAAATCTGCATTGTATGTGCGACTGCCTATGTGTTCGTATACATATACATAATGCAATAAATTGATCTTTGTGTCTGGCTTCTTTCATTCAATACTTTGTTTATGAGATTGAACCATTTTATTAAGTATGTCAATATTTTATTCTTGTTAATATTTCATTGTGTTACTATACCATATTGTTTAGCCATTCTCTTGTTGAAGGACATTTAGATTGTTTGTTTCCATTTGGGTCTTTTAAGAATAAATTGATTTTGAACTATTTCTCTCTATATATTATTTTATAGATTGTGGACTTATAATCTCATTTTGATAAAAGATTTTCCTAAGAATTGTAAATATGGGATCATGGAGGTAAGAATATGTTAACCTTGAATGGGTACTGTGGATTCAAATGTAGTTGTAATGAGGAACAATCTCATGAACAATGGATGACAGTTCCATTTCCTTCATATTTTTGTACATACTTGATAGTATGAGTCCTTCTAATTAATGACATAAAAAGTGGTGTATTTATATCTCATTTTAGTTGCAATTTATATTTCTTACAATGTTTAATTAATGTTTTACGCCTTTTCATATAGGAGCCTCTAGATATCTTTTCCGAGGAAGAACTTCTTTTATATATCTTGCCCAATATTTGTATTAAGTTGTTGGTCTTATTTTAATTGATGTTCACTAATTATTTGTATGTTACCAATTTTAGTAATTTGTTAGATATGTGCAGTGATACTACATTCTCACAGTTTTGGGCTTGACTTTTCATATATAGTAGGTCCTCAAATAACAGCATTTTGTTCAATGTCATTTTATTATAACACTAATGAGAAAATAAAATTGATTTCCAGCTGGGGTCACTGTCTGTGTGGAGTTTGTATGTTTCAAGTCTGCATGAATTTTCTCCAGGTAACTAAATTCTTCTTTCATCCTCAAAATATGCATGTTAGATGACTTGGTGGGTATAAATGCTCCCAGCCTGAGTGAGGAGGTGTGTGTGAGTGGCCCTACCGTGGAATGGCATCCTGTCCAAGATTAGTTTCTGCCTTGCACCATGAGCTGCCAAAAAGTTCTTGCTATCCATGGCCCTGAACTGGAATGATTAATAGCTATATTGTTTTTAATTCCCCTTTCTCAAATGTAGGCATTGCTCACATTTATTTCAATGTTTAATATCAGGGGCATTTTGGTCTTTGTTTAGAAGTTTGGTGATGTTTTCATGTCCAAAAGTATGCCACAGGAACTTAACTCTTGTTTGTATTAACTAACTTATGTTAGAATTTGTTTTATGTTTTTTTCAATTAAAGTCACAGTTTCCAAGAAGCTATCAACAATGTCAAGTACTTACTGATGCTATATGATAGACAGATGTTCTTAATTTTAATGCAAGTTACCTTATTAATCTTTTTTATATGTAGTAAATTTTTTGTCCTGTTTCAGAAATTGATGTGTACTGAAAAGTCAGAAAATATTTTTTTCTAAAAGATTTAGTATTTTACCTTTCACATTTATTAGACTTATGATGCATGTCAACTTCAGTTACGTATATTGTACAAGGTAGAAGTAAAGGTTAATTATTTTTGACAGTATATATTCATTTTTTTAAATTTTGAGATGGAGTCTCACTCTTTTGCCAAGGCTGGGGTGCAAGGGCACCATCTGCAACCTCTGCCTCCTGGGTTCAAGTGATTCTCCTGCCTCAGCCTCCCAGGTAGTTGTGACAACAGGCTTGTGCCACCACACTCAGCTAATTTTTGTATTTTTTAGTAGAAATAAGGTTTCACCATATTGGACAATCTGGTCTTGAACTCCTGACCTCGTGATCCGCCCACCTGGGCCTCCCAAAGTACTGAGGTTACAAGTGCGAGCCACAGCACCTAGCCTATATTTACTTTTTATAGGACATTTGTTAAAAATCATCTGTTCCTCCACTAAATTACAGTGAAATAGATGCCATAATTTAAGTGAATATTTAATTATGGGTGTATTTCTTTATTTTCTATTATGTTTAATTGGTTCATTTTACTGTCTTCACTCTAATACTCCACTGTCTTAGTGATGATAGTTTTATAGTACAACTTAAATGTTGGTGCTGTAACTATGTCAGATTTATTATTTTTCAAGACAGAGTGTCTAGAGAATCCAACTCATTTAGCTTTTCATATAAATTTTCAGTTCAGCTTGTTGATTTAAAAATACAAGCTACAAATTTGATTGGAATTGCATTGAATGTCCAGATAAATTTTGGAGAGGATTGACAACTTTGCAGTGGAGCTACCTCTTTGTTTATTTCGTCTTATTTAATTTATCTGAGCAATATTTTAGAGAACTTTCAATATAGAAGCGTGGAAAGCATTTTTTAAAAAATTAATTACTAGATACATGGTGTTTTGTAATACAAATATAAAGATATTTTAAAATTTCACTTTCAGTTTGCTTCTATTTGTTTGTTGATAGTACATAAACACTCAGTTTATGTTTTGTACATTGATTATATATCCAATGGCAAGCTAAAATTATTTTTTGTTCTAATATGTTAATGGTACATAGTGTCCCCTTATCTGTGGTTTTGCTTTCTGAGGTTTCAGTTACCTGCAGCCAACCATGGTCCAAAAATATTAAATAGAAAATTCCAGAAATAAACAATCCCCAAGTTTTAGATTGTGTGTTGTTGTGAGTAGAATGGTGAAATCTTGTGCCATCCCTCTCTGAAACCACCCATTTGTTAGTCACTTAGTAGCGGTCTTAGTTATTAGCTCCACGGTCACAGTATTGCTGTGCTTGTGTTCAAGTAAACTTTATTTTACTTTATAATGGCCCCAAAGTGCAAGAGTAGTGATGCTTGCGATTCAGACATGCCAAAGAGACACTGTTAAGTTGTTCCTCTAAGTGAAAAGGTGAAAGTTCTCTACTAAAGAAATTAAAAAACTCATGCTTAGGTTGCTAAAACCTTCCATAAGAACAAATCTATCTGTGAAAATGTGAAAAAGTAAAAAACAAAAAGTGTGATTACTATAGCTTGGGTTTGCTACTATTCATGGTTGTAAGTAACCACTTGGGCCTGGGAACCTATGAAAGGAGGAAACAACTATGTAGCTTTTATATTTTCTATATGCAAATTCAGCTTATTTACAAATGCAGGTTGAGTATCCCTAATCTGAAAATCCAAAATCCAAATTGCTCCAAAATCTGAAACTTTTGAAAGCTGACATGTTGCTCAAAGGAAATGCTCATTAGATCATTCTGAATTTCAGATTTTGGAATTATGGGGCTCAACTGTGTAACGCATATATTCCAAATCTGTCAAAATTTGAAATTCAAAACACTTCTGGTTCCAACCTTTTCAGATAAATGATGTTCAACCTGTAATGACATTATTTGCCTTTTTCTTTTTGATGCTTATACATTTTTAAATGTTTCCTAAAATATAACAGTGGCTACACATCAATATTCAATAAATTAGGTTTTAATGTCATCCTTTTTTAAAATTCTGAGCTAGAAGAAAGTATTACAAGTTACCATTAAATATGATATTAGCTAAATTTTAGAGACTGTTTTGGATGTATTTTAATATCAGCTATGCTGATAGTTTTTATCATAAGCATGTATCAATGTTATAAAACGTGGTTTTCTGTATCTCTTGAGATGATCCTATGGTTCTTATCCTTTATTCTGTTTAATGTAATGAATATTGCTTTGATTAAGTTTTGAATATTAAAACATCCTTGTATTTTTAGAATAAACCCTACTTGGTCATGGTATATTATCATTATATATTACTGGTTTTGGTTTGCTATTTTTGGTTAAGGTATTTATACTGGGCTTGTGTTTGAGGCAGGTAATCTTACTCTTATTGTGTATCATCGCCTCAAACACTGTAAGAATTCAGAAGATTTCACTGTCACCATTTTCTGCATAAAGCTTTAGATCTCAGCATATTTAATGTAGAGAAATCTGAATATGTATTTGAAGTTTTTTCAGATTCCAATATTTCATGCCTGCCTTTGTGACTCTCACAGGTTCTCCTGGTTTTTCTTTTTTTCAAAATGGTTTCTATCTTAATCCAAGCCAAATCATCAGCTCTTGTCCAGAATTGGCATCTTTTCTCAGATAAAAATATTACCAGCAATATCTCTCTTAGTCAGGGATAGGGTAAATTGTTCAAATTTAAAAATTATCCAAATCTAGGAATACTCAGAATACCAAATAAATTACACAAGTTAAATTAATAGTCAAGCTGGTAAATAATGAATTAATTGAATAGTAAAGATTTTGTGCATTGTTGTCAAATAGGATATTTAAACTAAATCCTAGAAACAAATTTAGTATATTCATACATTTTACCCAATTGTTACTGAGCACCTACCATGAGCATTACTCTATACAAGGCAATGGATTATATAAAGGAGCAAAACATTGGCCTTACTTTCATTAAACTCACAATTCATTAAGAAAAGCAGTCATAAAGTATTTCCACAAACACAACAATAAAATTATGCAAAAAGTGCAAAGTTAATACACAAATGAGAATAGGTAGCTACAAAAGATATGGGTATCCAGGTCAGGTTCCATGAGTTTTATGATGTGTAAGCAGGGATGTCATACTTAAACACTTATTTTCCAGAAAAGTAAGAGCAAGGATAACTCTTAGACAAACAGGAAAACATATACAAAACTATATAATGTAAAATAGCTTAATGTTTTAGGAATTCTGGGAAACTTACCATCATCTTAGTGGGAAACATAATAGGATATAAAGTTGGAGAGATCAACAGTTAATAGATCCTAAGCCTTATACTCTATACTTAAAAGAAAAAAGCATAGCAGAACCCATTGAAAAATTTAAAACCTGAAATCATAAGACAAGATAGATAGAAAATTATAGAATATAGAAATATAATATGAGAAGTAAAATATCATTTTATCCACTCTTAAGTAAAACATGAATTCACGGATTGTGTCCTGAAGAAGCTTACATTCTAGTTGTGGAGAGAAAACCAATATGTAAAAACATGCTAAGAAATAAGTAGGCAGGGCACGGTGGCTCACACCTGTAATCCCAGCACTTTGGGAGGCTGAGGCAGATGGATCACAAGATCAACAGATTGGGGGAGCTATCCTGGCTAACACAGTGAAACCCTGTTTCTAATAAAAATACAAGAAAATTACCAGGGGTGATGGCACATGCCTGTAGTCCCAGCTACTCAGACTGCTGAGGCAGGAGAGTCACTTGAACCCGGGAGGCAGAGGTTACAGTGGTCAGAGATTGCACCACTGCGCTCCAGCCTGGGTGACAAAGTGAGACTCCATCTCAACAAAAGAAAAAAATAAATAAATAAGTAGTACTAATTTATGTATAACTGTCTTTAAAAGTAGTTGAAGGTCAAATTAGGGAGAAAATAGTAAAGATTGAAGCAATTAGAGAAGGAAATATCTACTATCCAAATGTTATAATTACATATAAATTTAATAGAAGTGCAAAACATTTTACTCTGAAATCTATAAATACTGTTGAACACATGCAAAAAGACCTAAATAAATAAAAAGATATTCATATTCATGGTGAAAGACTTAATATTCTTAAGATTTCAATACTGTCTAAATATTCCCTAAATTGATCTACAGAGTCTATGCAATCCCTTTTAATTAGCAGTTCTATTTTTGTTTTGTTATTTTGTTCTATTTTGGCAAAAGCTCACAATATGGTGCTAAAATCATATGGAAGTAGAAGAGACCCAAAGTAGGCAACCTTGAAAGAGAAAATAAAATATGAAAGACTCATACTTCAGAATTTCAAAAGTTACTACAAAGCTACAGTTATCAAGACAGCATGGTATTGACAAAATTGACACATAGATCAACAGAAAAGAATTGAGAATCAAGAATTAAATTCTTGCATGCATGATTGACTGGTTTCATACAAAGGTACAGCAACAATTTTATTGATAAAAGTTTAGTGGAACTGAAACTAATAGGCAACCCTCGGAAACTGAGACATGAAAAAGTCTAGAAAGAGTATGGAAATGTCAAAATGGGTAAGACTTTGAGTTGAGCAAAGATAATTGTATAGATTGCAGGGAGTGAGAAGCTATTTCCAACATTGAAACAATATAAAATTAGAATCTGTATTCAAATAGATTGCTACAAATATGCTTATTCAATTTAAAATATAATTTAGTATCTCCAACCCTAATTGATTTAAACACCATGATATTACTATGTTATATTTCTATCATTTACTATCACACATCTTTTCTGTAGGATTTCATTAGCCCTAACCTGGCCCATCCCAGTTTTTTTTTTTCTCCCTTTTGATGTCTTCACAGTAGCCACCAGAAACTGAGAAAGGCATGTATCTCAAATTTAGCATGCCCAACTAAAAATTAATGACTTACCATCATCTCTAACAGTTTCTTTCCAATTCTCTTCCATTTCAATATATGTTACCACAACTCACTGTTACTCAACTAAAAAAAAAAGACACACACAAAAGAGGCAGAGTTGTTTTTCCCTTTACTTCACCCTATATTTAGGAGATGAGTAAATCCTGCCAATTGCCCTTCATAATGTAAATTTAGTTTTTCTACTTATTCACTCTTCCTTATACTGACACCATAATTTCTAATGTTGACAATTTTAGTAATATCCCACTTTGGTCCCTCAGATATCCTTCCTGCTCTGCAATGTAATCTCCGCTCAGCAAACAGAGGAATAGCTTAAAAATACAAATCAGACCATATCATTCCCTCATTTAAAATTCCATGATTGTTTCTTACTTCACTTTTAGAAGTAAACCTTAACTTTTCACCATGAAGTCTAAATCCCTGCATGAAACAGCCTCTGCATGTAAAAGTTATTCTCTTCTTTTCAGCATCAAAACTCTTTATGTCCCCAAGCCTTTGAGCTTGCAATTCTTTTTTCCTTGAATTTCTACCCTTCATAGCTTTTCATGACTAGCTTCTTTTAATGGTAAAGCCTCTGCTCAAATATCCTTACAGACACTCACTTTGGTCATCCATTCTAAAACATGAAAACTTCCATTCAATTGTCAATATTCCTCATATTACCCTGTCAGAGTAGCTTCATAGCACATAATACTATATAAACTTTTGTTGTATACTTACAGTTTTGTTTTTACTCCCAGCCCCCTTTCTACACACTCAAATAATTCTGGCAAATGAAAGATGCTTATTAAATATTTTTAGATGAATGACAATTCAAACTTATTTTGGCATTGCAGACCAGACTTTTATATACTGTCTCTTACATCAGTAAATCCATCTACCAATTTAGTATTCTAAATACACAAGCCTGCTTATCAGCATTTTTTCCTCTAAAATATCTTTTCCTTTGTACATGAAAAAGCCATCCCTTTGCATAGTGATAAGACATTATTATATCTAATGCCAAGCTCTAAACAAATCATTAAAAATGTGAATAAGAACATTATTATTGGCTCTGGCTAGTCATTTAGAGTAATGGTTACTCACTTGGTCCCATTATGAACAATGGAAAAGGGTGAAAATAGCTGGGAAGTAGAACTAACATTGTCTGCTATCGATGTAGCTGTAAGATAAAGAAGACATTGTATAATTGGCATATCAGTTGTAAAATTATAATTTATAAAATTAAATTTTATTAGGCTAGAAACTAAGCTTAAATATTTATTTTAAAAAGTTGGTGGGAGAGCTTGAAAACCTTACTGGAAAAAATAACCCATTTGTTATCATGCAGGTATTCTCACTCTTTACCTGTCTGTGAGTTAAAAAAAAATTCTTTAAAATTTTAAAATCTCATTTTTTATGTAAGAATTCTGTTATTCTTATATTATTTCCAGTGAGTCTTTTTCCTACTGCTTTTGCACAGGAAATAAAAATACTTCATATAGAATAAAATATGTTAATATCTCTGCTGGCAATTCCTATTTTTTAATGTGTATTCTACACTGTTACTATAGAAAGAGACAAATTTTTCCACATGCCTAAGCTTTTTGCTGTTTTATTCAGGCTTTCCAGAGTCAGTTGTGTTATAATTAGAAGAGAATCAAAAGTAGTAGTAAATGCTGCTCCTAAAATATAAATTGATATAATCTCAGTGAAAAACAATTTAGCTTCATCAAATATGTGGAGTCTAAATATGTTCATATTCTTTGACCTAGTAATTCAAATTTCTCAAATACATCTTAAGAAATAATAGGATGAGGATAATGATTTACATGTAAAGATTTTTGCTGCAGGGTTATTAATATTACAGAATAAATTGGTAATGGCTTGACTATATAAAAGTAGAAGATTGGTTGAATAAACTATGATATATCCATAAAATGGAATATAATACTGCTAATAAAAATACTGTGCATTAATAGTTAATGCCATGGAAAAACACTCATAATACATTATGTACCAAAATCTGGCTGCAAAGATGTATGAACTGCAAAGTTTGTGAGAAGTGTGTGTGTTTGTGTGTGTGTGTGTGCGCATGTGTGTGTGTGTGCGTGTGTGTGTGTGAAAGAAGTAGAGAAAAAAATATTATTATAGTGATTTATCTTCCTGGCAGCTTATGATGTTTATGCTTTTTTACAGTGTTTTCTAAATGTGTCTCTTTGTATGTTTGAGTGCCTGTGTGAGTGTGTGTGTGTGCACATGTGTGTAGGCCATTTTCTTTCAAGCAAAATACTGATTTGATGTTAGAAGAGCAGAAGGTCTTGCATTTCACTAGCTGTGGTCTTTTTTATGTTACAAGCAGCTTATTTCCATTCTGTGCCATTTCATTATTTCATATAAGCTGATCAACATATTTTGATAATATATTTGGTATTTGTAATCAGTTTGACCATTTAATGTTGTCATGCCCACCATCTCTCTGGGCAGAGATCAACTTTATTAACAGTACTTCTCCAAATCCCTCATGTCGTATCATGAGGCACTCATGAGGCAAATACATAAAGGGAAATGTCCAAGTTCCAAACCTCATGAGTATTTATGGGAAGAGTTATCATGGTCTAAAATAACAGACTTCTTTAAAATATGCATCATGTTCCGACCCAAGTTCCACTTCTGAGATTCTATCTTAAGAAATATATCTGTGCTTAAACCAAAGAGAGTATCATTTGCTTTCTGTTGTTATTGCTTTCTGGGTTCCACTTGGGTCATGAAGATGTTCTCCTCTGTTTCCTACTAAAATTTTATAATTCTAGCTTTTCCATTTATGTATATGACCCATCTTTATTTGTAAAAATGTAAGAAACCTGTGGAGATCCACTTTTAAATGCCAATAACCAATCGTTCCAGCATCAATTGTTAAATCGATATTGAATATGTTGGTGTCTTTGTAGAAATTATAAATATGGGTCTATATGTGGATTCTTTTTTTTTTAATTTTGTATCTATTTTTCAATTGCTATGCAAATCTAAAACTATCTTTACTGTACTTTGATCTATAATACTGTAGCTTTTTTGATCGCTGTAGCTTTCTAAAAATTGATGTACTATAGCTGCATAGGGCTGAAGTCAAGTAGCATGTGTACTCCAACTTCATAGTTTTTAAAAGTTTAAGAGTTAGCTCTTCAATTCCTATTAAAAACTCAGCAGTGACTATTACTGAGATTACATAAAAACTATGGGTTAACTAGAGGATAATTTCACGTTAGAGATATTTAGCTTCCCAATCCATGATTACCTTATATTCCTCTTTTACTTAGGTCTAACTTAACAATATTTAGTGCTTTTCAATGTTGTGGTTTTGACCAATTTTGTAAAATTTATTTCACTGTACATTTTATATTCTGAAGCTATCTTAAATGGAATTTAAAAATATAATTTCCAACTTTAGCATATACAGTGAAAATTTATACTTTAAAAGTAAACTTTATCCTGAAACTTTGCTGACTGCTTATTCATTTAGATATTTCTGTGGCTATCCCTTGGGATTTTCTGTATAAACCATTATGTCCTTGACCAGGAACTGTTTTAACACATTCATTCTCATCTTAATACTTTTCATTTCTTTTTCTGTTTCCTCTAGCCCTCAGTGCAGTTGTAAATAGAATGAGTAAGTGAGAACCAAAATAACCCAAACATTCATCAATATGTAAATAGAAAAGTAATTTATAATATATTCACATAATAGAATACCACTCAACAATTAAAAAATGAATTGTTGATAAACACAACACTTTGCTTAAGTCTCAATAACATTTTGGTGCGTGAATGAAGTCAAATAAAGCACACCCATACAGTATGATTTAATTTATAAGATAGATATTCTGGAAAATGTAAACTCATCTGCAGTGACAAAAAGCAGATTTTTGGTTGCCTGGTGCTGAAAGAAGCCCTGGATATGGAATAGCAGGATACAAGAAATGCAAAAGGCACAAGAAAACATTGCAGCAGAACGAAAGATATTAATGTATTGATTGTAGTGACAGTTCCCACTTTTGATGTCAACATATTTCAAATTTTACACTTCAATGTTTATAATGAGTCAACTGCAAATTAATATAGTTTTACATGTCTTAAAAATAAAACTACTGGAATTTAAAAACATTTTCTAAAAACAAACAAATTAGAGTTTGTTTTCTTTCCTGCCAAGATGCATGATTAGAAGCTTTTAGTGTGCCTCAGCCACTCGGAAATAGCAAAATAGTTTGTAAATATAAACTCTGTGAGCTTTAATTCAAGAAGGAAAATGGGAATTCACTGGAATAGTGAAGGACACCTAAGACCCTAGGAAGAGGAAGGTGGACAGTGCTCAGCTGAATAGTGTTGAATCTGTAAATTGCTTTGGGTAATGTGGATATTTTAATAATATTGATTCTTCCATCTCATGAGCATGGAATGGTTTTCCATTTTTATATGTTGTCTCTGATTTCTTTCAGCCATGTTTTGTGTTTTTTTTTTTTTTCTTTTAGAGATCTTTCACCTCACTGATCACATGTATTCTTTGGCTCTCAGCTTAAACATACAGGTGTCTAGAAA
This sequence comes from Cebus imitator, assembly GCF_001604975.1. Classification (NCBI taxonomy): domain Eukaryota; kingdom Metazoa; phylum Chordata; class Mammalia; order Primates; family Cebidae; genus Cebus; species Cebus imitator. The sequence goes on from NW_016107489.1 coordinate 3,701,963, forward strand.
TGTTACTGATTTTCTGACATTTATTTTTTATTCTGAAACTTTATTGAAATCATTTATCACACCTGAGTCTTTTGGTGGAGTCTTTAGGGCTTTCTAGGCATAGAATTATATGATCTAGGCATAGAATTTCTTTCTATTGCTTGATTGCTCTGGCTAGGACTTCTAGTACTATGTTGAGTAGGAATGGTGAGAATAGACATTCTTGTCTTGTTCCAGTTTTGTGGGAAATGCTTCAAGGGTTGGCTTATTCACAATTATGATTTTCGTGTGTTTGTCATAGATGGCTCTTACTGTTTTGACATGTATTCCTTTGATTCCTAGTTTGTTGAGAATTTTAATCATAAAGGGATTTTGCTATTTAATGCTTTTCTTCACATCTACTGAGATTATCATTTTGTTATTTTTAATTATTTTTATGATGTAAGTCACATTTAATAATTTGCATAGGTTGGAGCCACCTTGTATCCCAGGAATAAAGTGTACATGATCATTGCGAATTAACCTTTTGATGTGCTTCTGGATTTGATTTGCTTGTAGCTTTTTTTCTTTTCTAGGGGTGGGGAGTGGATTTCTGTATCTATGTTCATCAAGCATATTGTCTGTGGTTTTTAGTTGTTGTATGTTTGCCAGATTTTGGTGTCAGGATCATACTGGTTTCATAGAATAAGTTATTACCAGTTCTTCTTTGTATGCCTAAATGCAGCTGTGAATCCTTGTGGTATAGAGCTTTTCTTGGTTAATAGGTATTTATTACTGATTCAATTTCTAGACATCTGATTGGGTCTCCATTTCTTTCTGATTCAGTCACAGAAGTTTGTATGTCTCTAGGAATTTATTCATTTTCCTCTAGGTTTTTGAGTTTATGTGCCTAGAATTGTTTATATTCATTTCTGAGAGTCTTGTATTTTTGTGTGATCAATTGTAATGTTTTTATTATTTCTGATTGTGCTTACTTAGATCACCTATTTTTTTCTTTGTTAATCTAGCTAGTAGTCTATTGATCTTGTTTATCCTAACAACCATTTTTTTTGTTTAATCTTTCATATATAATTATATATATATATATATATATATATGTACAATTTCAGTTTTTTCTGCTATGATATTAGTTATTATCTCTTTTCTTCTGCTAACTTTTGGATTACTTTGTTCTTGCTTTTCTAGTTACTTTAGATGTGATGTTAGATTGCTGCTCTGAGATTTATCTTCTTGATGTAGGCATTTAGTGCAATAAATTTTCTCTTCACACAGCTTTTGAAATACCTGATACTGGGTAATTTATAAGAAAAAGAGACTTAATTGGCTCATGGTTCTTAAGGCTGTGGAAGCTATTGTTTCTTGGGAGGCCTCAGGAAACTTACAATCATGACAGAAGGCAAAAAGAAAGGTGGCACTACTTACATGGCTGGAATAAGAAGAAGTAAGGGAAGCAAAAGGTGTTAAAACACTTTTAAACAACCAGATCTCATGAGAACTTGCTCACTATTGTGATAACAGCATGAGGGAAGTCTACCCCGGATCCAATACCTGCCACCAGGTCCCTCCTCCAACATGGGGGATCACTATTCAACATGAGATTTGAGCTGGTATATAAATTCAAACCATATCATTCTGTCTCTGGCCCCTTCCAAATTTCATGTCTTTCTCACATTGCAAAATACAGTCAGCCTTTCTCAACAATTCCCCATCTTAACTCATTTCACCATCAATTCAAAAGTCCACAGTCTAAAGTCTCATCTGAGAAAAGGCAAGTTCCGTTCCTTATGCCTGTTAGTATATGAAATAAAAAAACAATTTAGTTACTTCCAAAATACAAAATACAAGGAGGGTACAGACATTGGGTAAATAGCCCTTTCCAAAAGGGAAAAAATCAGCCAAAACCAAGGGGCTACAGTCCCCATGCAAGTCTGAAACCCGGCAGGGCAGTCATTAAATCTCAAAGCTCCAGAATAATCTCTATTGACTCCATGTCTCACATCCAGGCAACACTGATGCAAAGGGTGGGCTTCCAAGGCTTTGTGAAGCTCCACCCCTGTGGCTCTGCAGGATACAATTCCTGCAACTGCTTTCATGGGCTGGTGTTGAGTGCCTGCATCTTTTCCAGGTGCACAGTGCAAGGTGGTGGTAAATCAGAGACAATATATACAAATGGAAAACCATTCCATGCTCATGAGCTGGAAGAATCAATATCATTAAAATATCCACATTACCCAAAGCAATTTACAGATTCAACACTATTCCTATCAAATTACTGATGTTGTTCATCACATAATTAGAAAAAACTTTTCTGACGTTCCTATGGAAAAACCCAAATGGCCAAAGCAATCCTAGGAAAAAAAAAAAAAAAAGCAAAACTGGAGGCATCACATTATCTGACTTCAAATTATACTACAAAACTACAGTTACAAAAATAGCATGGTATTGGCATAGAAATAGACACAGAAACCATGGAACAGAATAGAGAATTCAGAAACAAAGCCATGCACATACAGCCAACCAATATTTGAGAAAGTCAACAAAAATAAACAATGGGGATAGAACACCCTATTCAATAAATGATGCTGGAAAAGTTAGTTATAAGCAGAAGAATGAAACTGGATCTCTACCTCTTACTGTATACAAAAATTAAGATGGATTAAAGATTAGATGTAATGCTTGAAACTATAAAAATCCTAGAAGAAATTCTTCAAAAAAATGCTCTTTTGGACATCAGCAAAGGCAAATAATTTATCACTAAGACCCCAAGAGCAATTGCAACAAAACCAAAAATTGACAAGTGAGGCCAAATTAAATTAAATAACTCCACACAGCAAAAGAAACTATTAACATAGTGAACAGATAGCCTACAGAATGAGAGAAAATATTTGCAAACAGTGTATCTTAAAAAAGACGAATCTGTAAGAAACTTAAACAGTTCACCAAGTAAAAACAAATAACTCCATTAAAAAGAGGGTAAGGGACATGAACAAACACTTCTCAAAAGAAGACATATATGTTATCACTAAACATATGAAAAATGGTCAACATCTCTAATCACTGGAGAAATACAAATCAAAACCATAATGAGATATCTTCCCACACCTGTCAGAATGGCTATTAGTGAAAAATCAAAAAAGAACAGATGTTGGATAGGTTGTGTGGAAAAAGGAACACTTATATACTCTTTGTGGGAATGCAAACTATTTTAGCTGCTGTGTAAAACAATTTTGATATTTCTCAAATAAGTAAATATGAAACTACCAATTGACCCAGCAATCTCATTCCTGTATATGGATCAAAAGGAAAATAAATTATTCTACCAAAAAAATGCCATATTCTTATATTTATTGGAGTGCTATTTGCAATACCAAATATGTAGAATTGATCTAAGTGTTCATCAATGGCAGATTGTGTAAAGAAAATGTGGTATATATACAATTTGGAATACCACTCAGCTGTAACAAGGAATGAAATCATGTCTTTTGCAGCAACATTGATGCAGCTGGAGGACATTGTCCTTAAAATTTCAATGCAGAAATAGACAACCAAATACTGCATATTCTTACTTATAAGTGGGAGCTAAACATTGAGCAGACAGGGACATAATGATGGGTGCAATAGACACTGGGGATTCCAAACAGGGATTGAGGCAGAAAGGCAAGTGCCAAAAACTGCCTATCGGGTACTGTGTTCACTGTTTCGGCGACTGGATGAACAGGAGCCCTAGAGTCTGCATAACACAATATACCCTTGTAATAAATGTGCACATGCATGTATCTCCTGAATCTAAAACTTAAAAAAAAATAGAAATTAAGAACCCTTTTAAATAACAAAATGCTGTATATCTAAATTTGTGGAATATATTTAGACGAGTATTTACATATAGTTTTATATGCCTAGACTAATAATAAAAATAAGAATAAATATGCTAAAATATTAACTCATAAAACTAGTAACAAAAAGTGAACCAAACAGAAGTACATTGAAGAAAAAATGAAGATCGAAACTAAAATTGATGAGGCAAAGTACAGAAAAAATAAGCCCAATTAATACATTAAAATTGTGGTTGTTTAGAGAAAGATCACACAGGATGTAAATCTAATTGTGAAAAAGTAGGAAACACAAAAGTAGACTTAACTTCTGGTAAGAAGAATTGGAAAAAAATAAGTGAACATATGTACACATCATAAAAACTCATTTGAAAACCTAGGAAATGGATTATTTCTTAGAAAAATGCTATTTATTAAAATTAACTGCAGTAGTGCTAAGACATAAACAGATCAGTATTCAGATGACAAATACATTAAATTATCAAGGATCAGCTCCTTAAAAAACATTAGGTTTCCACAGGGGAAAAAAAAAATACAGTTTTCTTAGGAAAACCTTAATAACACTTCAAGCCCAGACAATACAAATGCTACATAAATTATCTCAGGGCATAGAAAACAAGAGGAAACTTCCAGTTTCTTTTTATAATACAGATATTACATTGATACCTAAGCCTGATAACAATAACCTTAAGACATAGACCAGGGTCCTGTAATATTTTATTTAAAAATCTTAAATAAAATATTAGCTGACACATTTGAACACAGCAAAAAATGTGTTAGGCAATTCTTGCATGGCTATTAAGAAATACTTGAGGCTCTGTAATTTATCTTAAAAAATAGATTTAATTTGGTTCACAGTTCTGCAGGCCATACAGGTGAAGCATCAACATTTGCTCAGCTCCTGGTAAGGGCCTCAGGAAGCTCCCAATCATGGCAGATGGCAAAAGAGAGCTAGCATATCCCATAGGGAGAGCAGAAGTAAGAAAGAAGAGGGAAGGTGCCATGCACTTTTTAACAACCTGCTCTCACGTGAACTCATTCAACCCGAGGGATAGCACTAAGTCAATGAGGGATTCACTCCATGAGCCAAACACCTCCCACCAGGCCCCACCTCCAACAGTGGGGATTGAATTTCAACATGAGATTTGGAGGGAACAATATCCAAACCATAGCAGAAAACAGTGCATTATAAAGTATACCAGGAATGAAATGATGGTTTAGTATTAGAAAGTTTATCAATGTAATTCACTATAAGTTACATAATTATCCAGATGGTTGGTGAAAAAGGCTTCAACATAATTCAGCATAACAAATACTAATAAATGGATAATGCAGATTAAACACATATAAAGAGAGAGAGTCTTAATGCCAGCCTCATAGTACAAGATAAAACTTAAAAACAACCCCCACTAAAATCTAAAAATTAAAAATAAAACAAGCAATAAAAAAAGTAAATGCATCAAAATTGAGAAAGAATAAATAGAATTATCTTAGTTTACAGATTGCATGATAGTATACTTGGAAATCTTTTAGAATCAATAATAAAGTTATCTCGAAAAATGATGTCAATAAGGTAGTGGGGTACATTATTAACATCCAAAAATTGATAGCATTCCTATTCACAGATAGGAACCACTTAGGAAGTAAAATTGATAAAATAATTACAAAAGCAACAAAATTAAAAATACTTATGAATAAACTTAACAAAAACTATCCTAAATGGAGAACACTGTAAAACACCCCTGAACATGACACATGTAGACTTGAAGAAATGGAAAGACATCCTTTATTCATAGTTATAATGATTTTACATTTTAAATATTTAGGTTTTTCTAAGCGTATTTATACATTTAGTGTGACTTAACAAAAATTTTAATGATAATTTTATAGAGGTAAACATCTTAAAGTTTATAGGAAAAAATGAAAACATAAATTTGCTATAGAAGTATTGATAAGAATGAGCTCTAAGGAGTGATTAAACCTCATAGATATTAAAACACATTATAATATATTTATAGGAAAAACAGTGTAGTATTGGTGTTTGAATAGAAAGACAGACAGACTGATTGAATAAAATAAAGTATCCAAAAATAGACCCAAACATATTTATAAATACAGTATATAATGAATCTGCATCTGAAATCACTGGGCAAAGATTGCGTTTTTAATAATTGTTGTTGGGACAGTTGAAAGATCATTTGAGAAAATGTTCAATTAGATATATTCCTCATACCATGTGCAAGAATAAGCTCCTAACTGATCATTAGTTTTTGGGTAATCATCTAAGTCGTTGCATGTTTCAATAATGTATTTTTATTTCAGGGGAACACTAATAGTATATGTATATGTATGTGTATATATATATATATATATATAATTTTTGTGTCTCTCTTTTTGAGGGACAACAGTCTACAGGGATGTTTGTGTGTGTGTGTTTTCTGTCTGGTTTGGTGTCAGGGTAATTCTAACCTTATAAATGGATTGGTAGTTGCTCTACCCTCTTCCGTTTCCTGAAAGAGATTGTGTAGAATTTGTGTTGATTATTATTTTAACATTTGCAATCCATGAATCCTTTCTGATAAAGGAGAGAAAAACAGGCAGGAAGGAAGGCGGGAAGAAGATAAAGCAAGAGAAAGAGAGAGAGGAGAGAGATGTCAGATAATGGAGGGGTCTTTGTAATAGCGGAATGTGTATTGTCCTATGGATGTGGAGAGAATTAGAGTTGGAAAATTATTCTCTTGCAACCATATATTATCAATTAATTTTAAATATAATGGGAGACTATGATCCAATTTCTGCTCTTTTCCTCCACATTGTATTTCTTGATTTGAGCTTGGTCTAATATTGCTAATGGAAGACTAATTTGAGGGAAGAAAATGTCACCTTAGATTTTCAGCTTTTTGTAGAAATAGGACATAATAGTTGGGTGCATATGTTCTCCTCTGGCTTTTCCGATGGGTCACCTGTAGACTCTGAAATCATAGGTATGGATATTTGCATGACCTTAAATTGTTTTTCTACAGGCCACTTAATAGTTAAAGAAAAAAAATATTTATAGAGTATAGAAATAAAAGCAAAAACATATGATTATGTTATCAGAATTTACAGAACCAATGAGCATGGATAGACCTTGTATGCCTTCAGATATGATAGTCTGAGAGAAACACAACAACAATTTTGCAATATTCTATCTGAAAATGCGTAAACTGAATCCAATCAGTAAGAAACATGATACAAATGCAAAATTAGAAATGCTCATTAAAAAAGAGATAAATGCATTTAATGATTTCTTTCAAAAATGTCATAAAGTGAAAGATAAATTATAATTTTCATATTTTAAATGAGACCAAAAATATATGACAACTGCATGTAATACATTCAAAACTCTCCTAAATAAAAAAAATATTATAAAGACTATTAGTGGTTTGAGTAACCAATTGGAAAATGGACAATAAATTAAACATATTCCTGTTAAATTTACTGATGCTTATAAAACTATTTGGTTATGTAGTGTAATATCTCCACTTTTCTGAAATGTACACTGAAATAATTAGTAAAGGGGCATAATACCTGCATATTATTTTCAAATAGTTCAAGTTTCTCTCACTGTATATATCAAATGATAAAGTAAATGGAAGAAACCTTAACAATAAATAAATCTGGGTAAAAGGCATGGAAGGTATTTTTATTCTTATTCCTGCAATTTTTTGTATGCTTAGAATTGTTTCCAAATAAAAAGTTTTAAAGATGTGAATAGTTTCCACAGTTCCCTCAGTTAATAAAAGTGAACCCTGGTAAGCTTGTTAGCCATTGTCTTTCCTGCTCTATGCATTGTTACCCTAATCTGCAAAATGAAGACAATAATATTATCTGCTTCATGATACTGTTGTGAGGAGTAAAAATGTTAATACATGCAGGATGCCTAAAACAATGCCTAGCTGGTTGTAAGCACTCTATAAATGCTGGCTTCCAGTGTGTGCTTGTTTTGGTAGCAGCGATGGTTCTTATCATCGTCATTATTATAGGCAAAATTCAGGAATCAAGGGACCCCCATGACAGATCGACAGATCTCAGATTGATAACAAGTGTCGTGAATCCCGTTTCTGCTGTTTTCCACTTCATTGTACATTTTGGATTTGAGTTTGGTGTAATATTGCTAGTGGGTGACCCTAATTTGAGAGAGGAAAATTTCATCTTAGTTTTCCAAAATTATTTTGTTTTTGCAGAAATAGAACATGATAAGTGGGTGCATAAGTTCTTTTCTGACTGTTCAGATGGGTCAGCTGTGGACTTTGAAATCACAGGTTATAACTGAGAGCTCAGCAATGAAACTTTCTAATATCATTTAGTCTCTAGACCCTGAAAAGTTTCATTTATATCTCATGGAGCCTTGCACATTCTTTATGACAATTTAAAAAATCTGTAACATACAGTTAACCCTTTACAATTTACAAATCATTTTCATGTGTACTTTAAATAAATGGCCCATTATAGAAACATCTACAATTTTACTGATGAAAAAATTAAAACTCAGTAAATTTAAATGACTGACTCAAGATTATGTACTTAATGTCAGTGCATCTTTTAAAGAAATTCACATAATTATTAGCACTTCACTCAGCACAGGGATTTCCTCATAATTTTCGTTGGATTAATGTTAAAACTAAGATTGGATTCAAACATAGATTTTGTGTCTGGTCCCAAACATTTCTGCTCTGTATGATGACATGGAATCCCTGGTTTGGGAAGCAGTTTATTAGCCTAACTCATCATAATTTGATTGTTATAAGTTCAAGTCTGCATCTGACAGATCTCTGGAATAAGTGTTTTGAATTGGCTTCTAGGTAAGATTTCATCCTGCCTGGCAAAACAACTTGAAAAGTTTTAACTTAGGGGCTCATCAATTAGACTTGGTGTTCAAGACATCAGGGCTGAAAGAGAAAAAAAATATCAATTCTAAATATAAAATGTTGCACAGAGAGATCTTTTAAAAAAATTTCGGTGCCCCTGGGGGAAGCACTTGTCTCTATCTGAGGCTGATCCAATCTCTTTTATTTGATTGATTGTTGAATCTATTGATGAGTGAGCAGTTCAGCCAGATTCCCCAGCAGCAAGGTCAGTGGACTGTGATTCCTCAGCGGGGAGGCTGGGGTCTGCGTGAAGGAGACTCCTCCTGGCACAAGCATTTTGAGTATGCAGAACACATCGGCACAGCCTAGAGCTGGCAGTTAGTGTACGCGCGGCACACACACACACACACACACACACACACGCGCACGCACACCAGTGCTTTCCCCTCAAGTGAGACAGCATTACCAACTGCAGTCCCAGCTTCCTCTGCTGAGGTGCAAGCGGCCACTGCCTGATTTGCTGGAGGGGCGCTGGAGTCCAACGTCTGAGGGACCCGGTAACACGCAGCTGTCACAGCTAGTGGCAGACAGCCACTTCTTCCCAGCTGCTTCGCCAGCCCCGGGAAGAGGGCACCCTCTTCCAAAAGCCAGTCTGCCTGGGGAGGAGGTTGCTCCACACTGAAGGTAAGACTGCATCCCAGTCGCTTTCTCTCCCAACGTGCCAGCTACCTCACTCTCCACTTTCAGGTAGGCTCTGGCCATGTTTTGTTTTAGGTATGGGAAAACCTTCTCAATCACAGCATTTACTTTAACTGAGAAAGTCTTTTTTTTTTTTTTTTTTTTTCTCAAGAAGCAGAACAGTAAGGGCTGGATAGTTTAGCAGGGATTCTTCTGATTAAAGAAGTTTTAGTGCAGATAGTAACTCTACTTCTTTCTCCCAACCCTTGGAAATATTCTGCAGATAATGAGACAGCCTCATTTTGTGATTCATAGGCAACTTCACATTTAGCATAAGTGTGCGCCTCTAACCTTTTCAGTTAGTTGACAATTGTTATGCAACTCTGCATGTGTAATTTAAAGACCTTTAAATGCTCTTTCTCTGCTGGGAAAAACATACGTCAGTCTTGTAAAATAAAAGCCGAGTGATGGGAGCTGTGGATTCAAACTCTTCTTTGGCATTTGACATTCAGTGATATAGACAGGAGTGAAAGTTGCTGAATCACAGAAGTTTAATATTCATGCAAATTGCTGTATTTGTCAAGGAAAGCTAGGAATCAAATGTCTTTTCATCTTTCTGAGCCCTTATACATACATGGATGATGTGGATTTGAAGAGGGGAATTTGTTTGATACAATTCACCCTGTTGTCGAGAGGTGGGTAAAATGATTAATTGACATTGCAATAATTAATTGGAGGGAATTTCTTCGCTAAAGTGAGCTAGAATCTAGTTGTGAATTTAGAGGTTTCTTAGTTAACAGATCTATATTTAAAAAAAAAAAAAAACTCCAAACAAAACTATAGCTCATTGATTTGAGTCTCCTTGTTTTAGTGATGTTAATCCAAATAAATTATCACCCCTCATATTCCTTGACTGTATATACTTTCTTAGCCAATTCCAAAGAGTTAATAAAGAAAAATTTCAATGACTTGTTAATATCTTCACCCTTTAATATTCATTTTAATTGTTTTATAGACATAATTTCACAAGAAGTTTTATAAGAGATTGATAACCATAATTTATCCAATTGAGTTGAAATGATCATAAAGAAAATGCTGTTTAGAAGATGAGTCCTAAACACAAGTCAGGCTCATGGTGCCTCTGGGCTATCTCAGAATTCAGCACCAAAAGTAAAGTTGTGGTAAGCAGAAAATTAATCAGAAGACACAGTTTTTGTGACTGTTTTTACAAGCATCAATTTGTATGTGTAGTACACTTTTTAAAAAATTAGTCTATTTTCATTACTCTTCTGGGAAGTGCCTCTAAGGTACGGCACAGTGTCTTGAGGTGGATAACCTCAGTTCTGATGGAGGAGCATGGGACACAACTTTTGGGCACATCTAGGTTTACGGTTAAAAGACAAGTTATCACCTGGGATCGGGAGTTTCTAGCTCAATCATCCAGGTGCTTTATCTGATAACTTTAGGGACCTACCCTTTGAGCATAAAGACCATGTACACAGGTTGTCTGCTGCCTCTTTAGAAGGTAGCAGAAAGAAGAATTACCTTCTTCACTTGTCATTAATGTTTAATGCAAGTTATTCCTCTGCAGCATCCAATAGGGACTATCAGTCTGTAACAAATATTTAATATGTATTGTCTGGTATTGCCTTTAGCTCCCATAATATTTGTAGTTTCTACATTGGATATTCATAAAGTAATTTGAAAAAACAGATTCTCTGCTATACAGCAACAAACACACAAAAGGAGCACAACTTTACTTTTTGTTACTTCACACTTTGATTCATAGTCAAACTTGCAATAGACCTGATTACTATCTCCGTGGTGCTGTGGCAGCTGAAGGCTCAGCTGATACAGCTTCTAGTAAAATAAAGAGATCACAAGGAGCAAAGGAAATAGCATGTAATTCTTTTTCTCATATTATATGGATGGTGTGCACTTGGAGTGGAACCTTGGAGAGAGAGAGGATATTCTTTTTGTTTATGTTTTGCCAAATATGTCCAACTCAGCCAGCAACCTAAAAGATCCAGAGATGTAATTTTAACTAGGCCTGCTGTGGAAGTGAAGCATAATTTAATTAAGCTGTTGGGCTAGCTTTCTCCTTCCTGGACTCCTCCACTCACCTTTCTCCCCAGGTAAGCAGATTTGTGAGTTAGGTTAAAGAGCTAGCCAATTACTTGCACATTATGGATCGCCATTCAAAGCTGTCTTTTCTGAAAGGGAATCAATTTCATTTTGCTTACAGCCAGAGGTGATGATTCTTCTGTCATTGTTCTGGCTTCTAGTCACCAGCCGTCTTGGTTTTTACACAATTTTGCTCCTCCTACATCTGATAACCTTTCCTGGTAGCTTGGTGAATTGGTGTTTTGAGAAGTTTTAAAAATAAAGTTAATGAATAGATACTACGGATTAAGCCAAAGAAATGGATTATCAATAGTGTTCAGTGATGTTGGGTCACATACCTTTCAGTTCTTACCAATCTGTGGTGTAGGACCGATGGTGCAGTCCATAGGCATTTCTGCATATACATGGTGATGTTGCAGACCCATGCTGACCAATGCAAAAAGAAGGGAAGAAAAAAAAACGGGGGGAAAACCTATAAGCTTTTGTGTAATGCAAACAAGCGCAGAATACCAAGGAAACCATGTAGTTATACTCTTAAGCTGATTTTCTCCAAATTACCTTGGATTATACACTAGCTCTGACAATGGCACATTGCATGCACCCTTCAGGGCTGCATTGAGTGATAGCTGTAAATTAGGATGGAAAGAAGAAAATGCTCTGCAGTTTCAATATTGAAGAGAATTAGGATCCAGATGGTAAGGCTTTTTATAGCAATACATTGGATAATGTTACAAGATTCTATGGTTACTGCCCTATTATATTTTCTCTAGTAAAATGCCGTGTGGGGAAGGGGTTCATTGCTAAGAGCCATTTTGCTAACCTAGAAAAGCGAACTTCCTTTCCGTGTTACATTTTTCAACTTTGCTGGCTTATTTTTTTCTTTCCCTTTTCCTTATTTGTTTCCATTCTAATTCCAAACTCAATCAAAATTATACAACATGATTTATTGTTTTATTTCAAAGTTGCTTGCTTTTTTCTCTCAGTAACTTTTTCCCCCTGCGTATATCTGTCTCACGTTATGATGCATTTGAGAAGTCCATGAAACGGTTTGGACTTGGACACAGAATGGTTACTAGACAAGTTTCCATCTGGTTTTAAATGTCTCTAGTCTAAAACCACCTCATTTATCCCATCTCTGTAAGACAGTTCTCTCCTTTACATTTTTAGAAAGGATCTCGCTGTCTCCCAGGCTGCTGAGGTAATCTTAGCTGTAGCTCAGGTATTTCCTTGTTCAAGACTTCAGGTTTGTTCTGAAAGAATTATTTTCTTCTTTCAATACCCTCTAGTGAGAATTTTATGATCTCCAGTCTCTGGGGCCACAGTGGCATCTCTGCTCAGGCATAGGTACAGAAAGTGAGCCACCTGGTGGTTAAGAAGAGTAATTCTTATATTCTTAACCCCAAGTTGAGAGCAAGGAGGAACATTGTTAATTTTCTGTTACATTGCAAAGGGATGTTTGATTTTATTAAAATGTCCTTTAATGTTACTTTTTTTGTTTGTTTTTCAAATCAATTGTTAGGTTACAAATACAAATTGCTTCACTCTATGCTTCATTTTCTAATTTGATATGACCTATCTCTTTCACCTCTTTTGTTTCTTGTGTATACACATTGTGATAAGCACATTTATGTTGTTATTATTATGTATTTAATAATAAATATTTGCACACATTTTTATACATACTAGTGTATCAAGGTACTTCAATGAAGAAAGCACTTCAAAAATAAAGCAATGAAATTACATGTTTTCCACTGGGTATTAATGCTGCATTTTGAATAGCTTAAATATAAAACTAGTTTACTGTATTTGCATATTTGTACTTGAAAACACATACAAAAATAAAACAAAATAAAACTATGTGTGTGTATGCCTTTGTTCTTAATCAAATTATAGATATTAGGCATCATTTCCTATGTATTTTTAAGACTCTAATCTAGCTAACCAATTACCAAGGCTAGAGTAGCCCTTGTCTTACTTTCCTTATACTTTTAAATATACCTATCTTTCTGTGCAGGGAGTTAGAATTGACTTTCATATAGGAGGCATGTCTCTTGGCTGAAAACAACTCTTTGGAAGTACAGATGTTAAAGGTCTTTGGGGACTGGAGTTCTCTTAATATATATAGTAAGTATAAAGGTACTGTGCAAATAAAGGACACAATTATTTCTGGGGTTTTTTCCCCCCAATTTAGGAGGCTTGGTTGCAGATGGGGTAGATCCCATTAAACTAGAATTGGTTTTAATTGCATTTTACTTGGATCAAAAGAAAAAAAAAGACAAAGCCAGGTGTGGTGGCTCATGCCTGTAATCCGAGCACTTTGGGAGGCCCAGACAGGCAGATCACCTGAGGTTCAGGAGTTTTAAGATAAGCCTGGCAAACGTGGTAAAACCCTGTCTCTATTAAAAAAAAAAAAAAAAAAACCTTAGCTGGATGCAGTGGCAGGTGCCTGTAATTTCACTACTCAGGAGGGTGCATCAGGAGAATCTCTTGCACCTGGGATGCAGAGGTTGCCGAAAGCTGAAACCATGTCGCTGCACTCCAGCCTGGGTGACAGAGGGAGACTCTTCCTCAAAAGGAAAAGAAAAGGTAAAGTTGATATGCTGAATGATAATATTTCATTAATTCCTTAATTAATGAAATTAATAAGGGCACTATTTAGAGAATATTACTGGCTAGAATCACATGGGCAGATTCATTCTCTAAGTCTAAAATTGTCTCTGTCTCTAGACAGCCTCTTCTTATCCATATTGTTCTTCAACTTCTGGGGAGTCATTCTGTGTAAACTAGTAATTCACTGTGCATTCTTTAAAAAAACAGCAGAAAGTTTATGTTTTGAAATCATTGTATTCATGTGAGCTATCTATAGCTTGAAGTATGAATACAAACAGAAATTAATAATCTCTAGACTGGGTGTGCTGTTTCATGTCTGCAATCCCAGACCTTTGGGAGACCCGGGCAGGAACATCGCTTGAGGCCAGGTGTTTGAGACCAGCCTGGCAACATAGTGAGACCCCCCACTCTACAAAAACATAAAAATGAATATAATTAGCCAGGAGTGGTGTAACAGGCATGCAGTCCCAGCTAGTCTACAATGGCAGGAGGATCCATGTGCCCAGGGGTTTGAGATTGCAGTGAGCTCTGATGGTGCCACTGCACTCCAGCCTGGGTGAGAAAGCAAGATCTGGTCTCTGAAAACATAAACAAACAAATAATTCAATAATAATAATTCCTTATTTAACCTCAGGGAATTTTTATGTAGTGTTCCACTTGTTTGAGATTTAAATAGAGAAAATAAGCTCAAATGTCTTGTTCTGTTTGTTGCCATTAGAGTAGAGTCAGGTATAATAAAACTACTGGCCATTTAAGGGCCAGCTCCCATGTCACTGTGAGGAAAGATAAAGAGACTAATAAAATAGTTTTAATATATCAGGTAATAACCTTGAATATTCAAATATTTAGAAAATTACCACTAAAATGGTGGCTGCTTTCAAAATTATTAAAATGTGTATGAATTTTTACTTGAGATTTTACCTATGCATGTCAGCGATGGGAAATACAATCTTGTCTGGAAATTTGGTTTGACTTTCACAAGCCAGTGTCTCTTTCCTTGCAAGTCTCTAAATTAAAACAGTTAGATGGGTTTGCTAGATGCACACAGATGTGTAATCATTTTAATACATTACAAGCTGATGGCTAGTAAGCAACAAAGTTATTCAATCATAAAAAATAGAGGGTAAAGGAACACAAAATTCTTTATTTCACATGAGTTTAGGATATGAAACATTGCAAGAAAAGCAACATCCCCCTGCTGGTCTCTCTTCCTCCTCTCCTCTCATCCCCTCTCCTCCCTCCCCCTTTTCTCTTTTGGTTCCCCCTACCAATTCAGCATAAGTATTTAGCCCATCCCCATTTTCCTTTTAAGGCTGTAAAAATCCTCAGTCAACATTCACTCTGAATTGTGATGCATTCAGTAGTTAATTATTTTCCACAATGTCCTTTAAATGTATGCAAATTAGACTTTTGATGAACTGGAATGTTTTACAGACTCTCTGCATAAATCACACAAGGTTTAAAAAAATCAACCTGTTTAAGGAGTGGAATATTTTTGGACCTTCCTCATTTGCTGCAGTGACTGAGGACATCTCAGCGCTGCTGCCTTCAAGTATATTTCTTCAGAGGCAGCCTTCACACTTTTCAGAAAGACATATTCCTAAGTTCATTTCTAGCTTTGAAGAAAGCATATCTGCTTAGTATATGTGTTGATTAAGCTGTGAATGGGCAGGGGTAGCAATATGAAATTTTCTGTTTTCTACATTCAATTTGCAAAGTATTGTTAATTTATGAATTTATTTATGCATTTGCTTTTATCATGGTATTTATTACTATCATTATTATTTAAATAGAAGCAATAATTTATAAAACCATCCAACTCTTTTTTCTATACAATAGTACAAAACAAAGCATTCTTGAAGTGATCATAAATTGTCTTACTGAACACTCAGGTAATTGGATAGTGTTTAATCATTCTGAATAATGTGCCATTTAGAAAAACTCAAATGGTTTTTCTTTTATTTAGATGAAATCTTACCGTCTGTAGCAATAAAGATTTGATTGGCATACTTTTTATATATTATTTTTTCACATATCAGCTACAATTGTTACAGGAAAGGGGTCCTGATCCAGACCCCAAGAGAGGGTCCTTGGACCTTGTGCAACAAAGAATTGAGTGCAAGTCTGCAGTGCAAAGTAAAAGCAAGTTTATTAAGAAAGTAAAGGAATAAAAGATTGAGTACTCACACAGAGCAGCCCCAAGGGCTGCTGGTTGCCCATTTTTATGGTTATTTCTTAACGATGTGCTAAACAAGGGGTGGTTATTCATGAGTCCCCTTTTTAAACCATGTAGGATAACTTCTGATATTGCGACGGCATTTGTAAACTATCATGGTGCTGGTGAGAGTACAGCAGTGAGGACCACCAGAGGTCACTCTTGTTGCCATTTTGCTTTTGGTGGGTTTTGGCTGACTCCTTTACTGCTATCTGTTTTATCAGCAAGGTCTTTATGACCAGTATTTTGTGCTGACCTCCTGTCATATCCTGTGACTTAGAATTCCTTAACCATCTGGGAATGCAGCCTCGTAGGTTTTAGCCTCATTTTACCCAGCTCCTATTTAAGATGGAATTGCTTTGGTTCAAACAACTCTGACATTTCTCCCCGCCTTTTTATAAGAGAACCTTTAATTATAGGGGCTGCAGAAAGATGAAGATCCATCTTCTGTAACTTCTTCAGGCTGAATAGGGACAATGATATTTCTCTCTAAGTATGAGAACCTTTTGCATTCAGAGTAGAGAGGAGCTCAGTCAGAAGGCATTAATATGGTAAGTCCTGTTTATAACTCTTGAGTTTTGACAAAAGATGGCATTTGGAAGATTAATAAGTGTATAATTTAAGAAACCATTCAGTAAGTTTCTCCTGTATTCCTACACAAAGAGTATAACAGCAATATATTCCACAAGAGTAAAGCAAAATAGGTAAAGTAATTAAAAAGTAAACTGAATTAGAAGGCTTTTTATGAACTGGGCAACTGTCAGAACTAAGCTGATATGGGCTTGTTAGCTGATTGCAATGTGCTTAGAAATAGAATACTGATTTAGATATTTCTATTACCTATCCCTCTGGTTCTGAGCTCCAGTCAGAGATCACTGATTGATTCACAGGAATCATTAGGGTTAGCCTAAATTGCAGAAACAAACTGAAAAACCACTAATGAGACTAGATTTTAATAACAAGTGTACCAAAGTTCTCAAAACATAATACTTCATTTACCAGTTTCCCATTTTAACTAAATATAAATCATGGTAGGACTGATTTGTTTTATTATACATGGCCTGATTATTTGTATAAAGTGCAGCAATAATAATTATTTTTCACACAGGCTCTTTTTAAATTGGCTTTCACAGAACTCTATTCCATAGAAGGAATTTTAGATAAGACTTTTTTTAAAGCTGAGCCCAGCCATGGGTTTCTACCCTTAAATACTTATGAATTGGGTAAATTTCTTTCTTCTTGAGGTCCCAGAACTTACAGCTTTTGGACCTGTTAGAAAGTGGCATTCTTTACTTGCCACAGGTCAGAAACCCTCTACAGGGACTGTTGTAGGCAAGATATAAGACCATTTCGCCAAAGGGCTTTTATTGGCTCTATAAGTCAAGTTTGATTCCTTAAGGAAAACATACCATTCCGGTCAAAGCCTTGGTAAAATAACCAATTTCTGATTACAAAAATTGTGTACTGTTACAAAAGAAAACAGATTCTTATTGCACTTATGCAAATAGCTATACTGCCTTAAGAATACTCACTCCAAATTCTGGAGAAATCAAGTAGAAAGAAATAAATATGCTCTAAATTTTGTTCATAGGAGTACACTTAACTGTTAAAAACTGTAAATAGCTCAAAAAAATTTCCTTGACTATAAAAAAAAAAACAAAACAAAGGATTAGCAATGTTTTAAACAAAGCTAAAAGGATTAGACTTTTTCAGTTTAATCCATATAGGTCACTTTTGTTTGATAGTTATGAACATTTCAATTCTTTATGAGAGTTTTGAAAGTTTTTTCCTCTATTCTGATGTCACAATTTCCAAAGTCATCCAAAAAGTTGTATTTAAGAACACCTGTTAGAGTTCTATAATTGATTATAAACCACCTTCTAAAGAGGATTAAACAAGACAACAATTGTCTGTGGATGATAAAAAGTTTTAGGACAGTCACTATTAAAGCCACAATTGCTAAGGAAATTTGTTTATTTCTGTGGGACACAAAATTTTATATAACAATTATAAATATTAATAACATACACTAAGTTATATTAGAATTATAGGAGTTTCCTATAACTTTGGAACATATACCAATAACACATTTATACAAATATAGCCCAAAGAAAGCACAAGACTATTTCACATTGTATAATGCCTCTAGTATGACTCATACCAAATAAGCCACATTTTACCTTTATGTTAACGTATTATTAATGTTAAACCCAATTTTTGATAAAATCATATAGACATATTAACCCAATTGTAATGTTTAACCATAATGTAAGATTCTTATCAACTTTTTTTAACCCTTTACTTTTTGTGTGTGTGAGAGATTAGATTGGTGCTTTAAGAAAAACCTGTTGTGCTTTTATTCCAATGTTTAATGTACAAAAAAACTGAATAATACTCCTTTAATTTTAGCCAATGTCCACAAACAGACTTTATTTTACAATTGATTTTCTATAAACCTTCCACAACTGTTTAAGCCTTTAGCTTTATTCTATTTAATTTTAAACAATTTTTAACCCTTTAGACAAAAAAAAATTACATTCTCATGTCTTCTGATACTCTTTTACCAAAAGTACTTTCTACTTTCCTTACACATCTTACATGTAAAATTGATTCTTTAATAATCTTAATTACATGTTACAATGTTAACTTTTAGCGACTTTTACTTTTGATGAAAACCTTGGTAAGTAAGGGATTTTATGTACTAGATGTGGAGTGTAGCCTATGATATACCAGGCAGAAGTGCAGATAAGGACGGACTCTCCAATATAGCTAGGGGTGCAGCTAACTTCACATGTCCCCAGGTCTAATTTATTGAAGCAGGCAAGTTGTACAGTAAGAGCCATACTGGCATTTTATGAAGCATTTAGGAGGCCTAATGACCTTTGAATTGTACAACATTTCTTGCATAAATTCCCTTTCACAGATCCTTTCATCACATACACAGACCATCTGAGACATTTTTGGAGTTTTTGACTTGCCCTAAGCATTCCTTCTTTTAAACAAGTAGTCATTTTATTTTAGGAGAAAAATTTACCATACAAGATCTTTTCTTATGTAAAATCTCTGTCTTTATAATTTTCTTTGTATAGCTAGGGGGCATGGCTAATTCTACATGTCCGCAGGCCCTATCTAGAATCTAATAGCTTTAAAATAGGTAAATTGAGCAATTTTTAAAAGCCAAAGAAACAGTTTAACCTTAAAGTATTCAGCAAATTTGATATTTGACCTTAATTTAGAACAAATGTCCACATTTTAAAGACATTTTATTTTAACAATAATTTTTAAAACTGCCTTTATTTCCAAAAGATTACTAAAGTCATGTGAACAAAAAGGCATTAAAGTTTCTATTTTTCTGGCAAAATATTTGATTTCAACACATATTTTTAAGCCAATTAATTAGAGCTCTTTTATATATAAATATACAACACATATAAATACAGAGAAGATTCAACACTTGTAAGATTTTCATTTTCCAGTTTCTTGATGGGGTTATTTTCTTCAGGGTGGAGCCCTTGGAGAAACAGGGCTGGGAAAGCATGCCTTTCTAGGGCCAAATAAGCAGCAAATAAGCAGCTGAAGGCAAAGACAGAGCCCTAACATTAAGGTTGCCATTTACACTGGTTCTTGGATCCCCAGAGGAGGGAAATACTACAGGAGAAGACAGTGCCTTGCTTTTACTTTGCATTTCATTGCAAGGCAACTTAAAGTCAATCAGCCCATTTTGTAATCAGCCCATCACTCATAGGAGTTTCATCTCCCAGTTGGGTTGGGGATGTTTTCTTACCTTCCAAGAGGCCAAGAGCATGCTTCTTTGATCCAAGTGTGCAAAGAGTCAAGTATTCCCTCCATAACTACTATTAGCCATCCCTTAAAGTATATTTCCTATCTAGTTATTACACACTAAAGCTCTTTTATAATGCAAAGTGATTTCTGATACCCCCAAAACTCAAAACAAGCAGATAACATAATGCAAAACAGAAAAGAGCTTTTGATTTTGAGAGGGATCTATTTACTTTTAATCTCTGGTGTTTCATATTGAAAACAGAGGTTTTTCCCAAAACGGGATCTGTGGCACCTCCTCTGTTTTCCCAAGGAGTCCCAGACTACCAGAAGTTATCTTAGGGCCTCCCATGCGTGTATTAAGAGTGGCAAGCCAAAAAAAAAAAAAAAAAAAAAAAAAAAAAACAAAAAAAACAACAAAGAAAAAAAAAAAAAAAAAAAAAAAAACAAGAAAAGAAAAAAAAAAAAAAAAAAAAAAAAGGAGAAAAATATTTTAGTTGATTGAGAAAAAAAATTTTTTTCCAGAAAAACAAGTTCTAAGAGGAGAAAAACATAAAGGACTTTTGAATATATCTATAGCTTGTTTATCCACCTTTAATTAAGCTGACTTTAGCCACAGTGCTTTTTTAAAAAGAAATTCTTCCCGATCTCTTATTACCCGATTTTAGCTTTGCCACACAGCTAATATTTCTAGCTTCTGAACTTAAAATTTGAGACAGTCCACAGAGGAGAAAAGAACAGACAAGGTCACAGAGATAATAAATGACAAGCCACTTTCTTCCACGTGGGGAATTGAACCTGGACAACCACTGTGAAAGTGCAAAAAAGTTAGCTACTGAGCTACAGTACAGGGCCATGCTTGTTTCCTTTCCCAGAAAGATTCTAGAGTAGTTAATTTTGAGCTTGCAAAGGCTTTAGGGCTAACAATGACGATGAACCCTAAAATTCCTGTTCCCTGGATGGTGGAGACCAAGAGAAAGTAATGCCATGTGTTAAAAGGTCAAACTTCCAAGGACATAAAACGAGGTGGAGACTTCATCCAGTTCTTTTGTTTGTTTCAGGGACCCGTAGCCAAGTTTGCTACTGACCAGCTTGCTGGGTCGTCTTGAAAAGCAAGCTTACAGGTCTTCTAAGCCCGTATTTTATCCTAAAGTATCCCTGGAAACAAAAAAAAAAAACAAATTCATAGCACAAAACACACCAGCTTAACACTAGCCTGAGAATTTTTTCTTTTTATGCATTAATCAAAACTTTACAGAGGAGATAAATGCTGATTATTTTTACCATTCATTCAACCATTTGCACAGAGTGAGGCCCAAAATCTGAATGATAAGAAATTCTTACCCTTTAGCTGGCATGCCAGGCTTCTGGGTTTTTATTTCCTGAGCATCCCCAGTGATCCAGTTTGCTGTACCATTGCCCTAGGGGCCAGGACTTATCATAAAGGAAAATTATTATTTTTTCATTTCGGCCAGAGCAAAATACATGTGATAAAGCAGAGACCTTAGCCACTCTGCTTGGCACCCAATGTCAAACTGGCAAGACTTAAATTCGCCCCCAGTTGGGCCCAGTTATCTTTAATCCAACCTCGAACTTGGAGTTTCAACACATGGTCTCTGGGCAATAGGTTGCCCTTAGTTAACAGAAAAGGTAAGAAAGGAAAACTAGAGAAGGAAAGTATTGCCTGTAGCAGAGTGGGGATGTCGAAATGATCAGGGAGGCCAGAGAAAGAGCCATCCATTGCAGTAACACTGAAAAGTTCAGATGGTTGCTGCTGCTGTCATGAAGGGATTTTTTCCCAGCAATCCTGTTAGCTCTCAAGTTTCCCCTTGTAGGGAAGAAGAACTTCCCCATGTCCCATGATCCTGTACATGCCTAACTCTGTCACCCACAGCCATCAGCAAAGCATGCAAGGCAAATTAATCCAAAGAGAATAGCAGTTAACATCCCACAGTGCCGGAACCTGTTCTTAACCAAGAGGGACTTTACCGAGAGGGGTCTCTAACCCTCCTAAGTTGGGTCTCTAACCCAAGGTCACTGAAACAGCCTTTTATTAAGAGGGGCCTCAAACCCACTCTGTCTTAGGAGAGACTGTAACTCCCCTAAATTTGGACTCCAACCCCTTTCTTTACCGGGGTTCCACACCACTTACCCAAAGTCGTCCAATCAGTGCTTCAGTATATTTCCTTTGCATTGAGGGGTCTCCTCAGTATCTTCCCTTCTGTCGTTCGCCAGAAATGTGTTACAAGACCCCAACACTTACCCAAAGGTAGCCATTGGGTTAGGGTTTCTGCACTATAGTTCCTTCATGGTCACCAGAAATATGTCACAGGGAAGGGGTCCCGATCCAGACCCCAAGAGAGCGTTCTTGGGTCTTGTGCAAGAAAGAATTCAGGGTGAGTCTGCAGTGCAAAGTGAAAGCAAGTTTATTAGTAAGTAAAGGAATGAAAGAATGGCTTCTCCATAGACAGAGCAGCCCTGGCTATTCCTTGATGATATGCTAAACAAGGAGTGGATTATTCATGCCTTCTTTTTCTAGACCATATAGGGTAACTTTCTGACATTGCCATGGCATATGTAAACTGTCATGGTGTTGTTTGGAGTGCAGCAGTGAAGACTGCGGCAGGTCATTCTTGTTGCCATTTTGGTTTTGGTGGGTTTTGCCAACTACTGTGAACTGTTTCATCAGCAAGGTCTTTATGACCTGTATCTTGTGCTGACCTCCTATCTTATCCTGTGACTTAGAATTCCTTAACCATCTGGGAATGCAGCCCAGTAGGTTTCAGCCTCATTTAACTCAGCTCCCATTTAAAATGGAGTTGCTTTGGTTCAGATGCCTCTGACACAATGACCATATCATGTATTCATGGTTTTCTTTAATTTTAGGGTGATGGTTTCCAGTCCATTATTTGTTCTTCTTGGTGACTGAGTTGTGTTTTGTTTTTTTGACCCTCCACTGTTATTTTTGTGAATCCCTTACTATTCTCCTTAAATGTAACAATAACAACAAAACCATATTTCCAATACAAAAAGAAAAATAATATGCTCAATACTTCCTCACATTTTTGATATTTTGCATTACAGTGACTGGATGTAAATTATCTGCTTGGCAAATTCAAATAAGAGTTTGGATTCAATGGGATGTTTCCTGGCAGGCTCAGGCATGCCGGCAGAATGGTAAAATAGTCATTACACTTGATTCAGAAGATCTGATGTAGGATAACTGAGGAAATACAAAGTATTTAGCTAAAGAATTGAGGGACAAAAAAAGTTAGTTAGTAAAGGAGAACCAGAAAATACCGTTACTACCTTATATACCTATCAATTTCAGTGTGTCTGTTTCCCTTCAGACTCTGTGGGAATGTCATCTTGAGCACAGTAGGAAACTCATATGTTATTCTTTCCGATTTCACTTATCACCTTGCTCACATCATCCAGATTTTCTTCGGCTTATCACAGATTTCATATTTGTGGTCAAGTATGACTGATGTGCCTTAGATTTCCAGGATTCCTCCTATTTTTTTCTTCATGGGCAAATTAAGTAGATCTTCCACCACAGCCTTAGGTGAAAAAGAAAAACTATTGAAAACAACATTAAAACACCTCTCCAATGTAGAGAGACACATTAACCACTCTCATTTACCTTAAAAATATATGAGAATCAGGGAAAAGACAGAGACTTAAGTAACCATGGAGGTTTTGACTTGGTTGATATTTCTGAGAAATATTAATTTTCACTGTTTAAAATTCATCATATATGTCCTGTCATATAACCTAGAGGCAAATAATAAACTTTTAATGTATATAGCCGCTCACTATTTACAATGAAGTTTTACAGACATTTTATGTTATATCTTCTCTGTAAATTACTCGAGTTTCACATAGATCAAAGTTATTAAGACCTTCACAATGATACAAATTAGTGACATGATTTTTTAAATAATAACTTTCCAATAACTACCCATGAAGATTATTATGACAGAGTTTGTGAGATGGTGCAGAAAATTTAGTATTTTTAACTAGTGATTCTTATCACATTCACAGAAGATTGGCAAGTACTGAAGTAAATCTTGTGTGTTCCACTGTGATGTGCACGAATAGACATGTGATTTTTAAAATAAATAAAATTCAACTTATTATACCCTGTCTAATAAGACCTTTGCAAATCTTAAGCCTGTGACCTAACTTTAACAGAGTAGTCAGTCAGCCCCATTCTCACCAGTGAATTCAATATGTAAGCCTTCTATGTCACCTGTACTCGCATCTATGAGTTTGAATAGGATGCTATCTAACATCTTGCCAGAAAGTCTCCCTCTGGTTTAACAGTGTTGCAATAATTCACTTTGCCAGCAGTGGTTAAACTGCAAATTCATTTAACTATACCTTCCTTATTCTATATGCTTTCATTCTATTTGTAAGGTTTTACCTCATTTCAGACTTTGTCAAAATTTTACTGCAACTACTACCTCATAAAATAACTCCTTATTAAGAGATCCATTGTGAGGTCAAGAGATTGAGACCATCCTGGCCAACATGGTGAAACCCCATCTCTACTAAAAATACAAAAATTAGCTGGGCGTGGTAGCCCACGCCTGTAGTCCCAGCTACTTGGGAGGCTGAGGCAGGAGAATTGCTTATACCCGGGAAGTGGAAGTTGCAGTGAGCTGAAATTG